>NC_082341.1:24375632-24679511 GCF_027477595.1 Haemorhous mexicanus | reverse complement strand
AGGATCTGTGATAGCAAAATTACACACTGTAACACAGTAGAATTTCCTGTATGCACTGACTCGAGTCTTCCTCTTGATAGTGAGTTTCTCTGTAAATGAGTCTTTTTCCTGCTTGGGAGACAAGCAGAATCCAGTCTTTATCAGTTTGGTAAGGTTTTATTTATTTATCTTTCTGCCTATACTTCACTGCTTCTCATAGTCCTCAGCATTACCCTTAAAGTGACAAAAAAGTCTCTTACATGTCTGCCTGAAGAAATCACATAGAAAAACAGTCCAAAGATGTTTACCTAAACATGCTGAGATCTTCAAGTAACTTTATGGCAATAACTACCCACTGATTCCGCTGTTCCCACATTCAAATGTCAACTGTTAATTATTTCAGAGTTCTCCTGTAGGAGGAGAGTGAAGGTACAATACTGAAATCAACGCTAAACATCCAGAGTTTGGGTTGGACTTTGCACACCACTGTCTAGCAAAATATTCAAGAACAAACTGCATCATTTTCAAAAAGACAAAGCAGTTTCCAACAGTTCAGAAAACACTCCCATATTGCTTTGTATTTTCCTCTCTTGCAATCATGCCATGCATGAGATGATGTTCATTTAAGTATTAATGAAACCAGTCATGCCCACTAACACAAAAAATTGTGTAGAACAGAAAAATCCTTAAACAGTTGCTGTGTATTCAGTCAGATCCAACATCCCTGTGTAACAGATGGGGCACAGGGAGTGACTGGCTAAGTTCATCTGCTGGCACTGTGCGAGGGGACAGAACACAAGTCCCTCTTGCCACCTGCACTGCTCACTGATAGCAGGGCTGCACAGAAAGCTCCTGCCAGAGCCAGCTCCAGCCTCCCAGCAGTGTGTCCCAGAGGAGTGCAGGAGCCCAGGGGCTCAGGAGCCTCAAGGACCCTCCAGGGGCTTCTCCTGGGTCCCTGCCCCTGGTGGCATGGCCGAGCAGTGACCTGATGGCCCTGGAAGTGACCTGATGGCCCTGGCAGCCTGCCCTGGCCCACGCAGCTTCACACTGCCGAGGGAACTGCACAGAGAAGGGAGCACTGCTCCAGAGGCAGCTTTTAATTTTCCACGACTTTTGCTGCAGTTCCTCCCGCTAGGGCCAGCCTTCCACATGGTCTCACTTCTGCTTCCCCACATGACTAACAGATTGCAGGCACTGGAGGCACCCAGGACAAAAAGCAGGGGATCTCCCAAACCCTCCTACGATGTTCTCTCCCAGCACAGCTTTTATTCTTTTTTCTTCCTAATAAAGATGCCAGAATAATTAAAGCAATGATTTGTTTACTTTGGATAAGCTTTTAAAGAATGCTTTATGCTTAAACCCATGACAAATGTGCTCTTTTAATTATTTACAAAAATTACTTTTAAAGCATTTTCCTGATGGACTACTATTATTACTGTACAATATGTAATCTGAAATGAACATAGAATGAAAAACTTGAAAAGAAAAAATACAAATAATTGAAAAAATACTCTTAGAGCACTTGGCATGACAGCATGATTCAAACAGCAATATAGTGAAGTAAAACTGTCCCTATTAGCTCTTTCAGAAACAGCAGAAAAGTCTGACCATCTCAAGAATAAAAGCAGTGGAGTCACTTTCTGGATTTTCATCTGTTGGAACCATCATAAACAACTGGTAGATCTTTCAGAAGAGAGAACATCATCTTGTCTATTAGTACATCTTATCTATTAGCTTGAGCTGGAAAGCAGTGGAGGGGAAAACTTCCTTTGTAATCAAGGTTTTCCCCACTTCACCTCCCTCCAAGAGTTCAAGAAAACCAGGTACTTTAATTATGGGAACAATCAAGAGGGTACAAAAATACTTAGAATTTTTGGTTCATGATGCAAGCCTGAATAGAACACTAACAAACTAAAATTAAAGAAAAATCCATTATCTTGCCTTGGAATATTTTCTTTCTTTCAGTGTAAAAATCCTTTCCAAAGCATGAAGCAAGACAGTTATTTTCACTCCCCCCCATGATAAACAGATATGAAAATCTGGTTGCTTTATTCAGATGAAAACTTCATATTAGAATACACATCCCACCCTACTTTAAACCACAGGCAGTGTGAATGCAGATTTTGTAAATTACATTACTTTGAGTTTAACACTGGCACTTCTGTTCATTGACTTAGTAATTTTCATTGCTAAAATCACACATGGAAAACAGTCAACTTCAATTACATATTTTTAATTTTAAAATGCTTACATTTCAAGTACTCCATGATATATTTCTGTTTCAAGAAGCCATTTCTGCAGTAATTGCTATGGTATTGAACTGCCCATTACAGACATATGGCATCTCCAGCCAGGGACAAACATCACACACATGCACCAAAACAAACTTGGAAGTAAAATACTTTAATATTTAACCCTGAGACTCAGCAGTGAAAAGCTGGTACAACAAAACTTAACAAGCCCTTAACTAGCTATTCCTTCTTGAACTGAAAAACACTGGAAACGGCATTCTTAGTGGTAATTTCAAGGTACTTAAAAACAAACCATAACAGCTCTGCAAAAAGCACACCCTTCACTAGGTATTTCAGTCAACTGATTTCACCCTTCTCTAGCAGTAACATATACTCTCTTTATGTATATATAAATGCTTTAAAAGTGTTAAATAAATGAGAGTGCTACTACAAAAGATGACACTAACTGAGATGTGGAATATTAACAGTCCTCTACTATAGGAGCACACTGTACTTCAGGACAGTCTTTAAATACAGGTACTTTAAGAATGTGCTGAGAGCTGAGGAAAAGCCTTTCCATCTCAAGAAGCTGTGATTTCAAATGAAATCAAACAAGCAGCATAAAAGTCACCAAATACCCACACGGACATTTCACAATGTGGTTATGGTGCAGTCATAAAAGTCAAAATATGCATGGCAAAATTCTTGAACTTCACAAGTCCAGCTGTCATGCTCAAATTCTGCTGGTTTAGTCAGCCATCAGAAAATATAGGAAATGAGATGAGCTCATCAGAGCTCAGCTGCCTTACTTCATTTAAGATTATGTTCACTGACTGCAATAAAGACATGTATCAAAAGATCCTCTGAAATCTTTTCGGAGGCAAGATCAAATGTCAAAATCTCCTTCAAATAAAGCTGCATTTGAAAACAAACCAAACTGTAAAAAAAAGAAACAGAAACTTTACCTTAATTGGAGCCCGGCTAAACTGTATTTTTCTGTTGGCTGGGATTTCATCTTCATCTGGCAATCCATTAATTTCAGAATATTCCATATCAGGTTCATAACAGTTATTTTCATCGCTGTCATCCAGATCATCCTGTTCTGTACCTGTCTCTCCCCAGTCAGAATTATACCTGGATCGTACCCGATACACATTGTAGTCAGAATGCATGTACACATGGGAACTCTGAAAATTATTCACATCTTCATGCCCATCTTTTTCACTTTCCTCATCATAATGGGACTCAGTAGCATCCGTGGCAAAATCACCACCTGAAGCTACATTTCTTGTTAACTCTGCAGCTTCAGGCCGATCAAAAACATCTTCTGTGTGTTCTGACTGTTCCTTCTGTTGCACCAAAACTCCTGTTTCTGTTTTTGACTTACTCCTAGCACAGCTGTCCACAGATCTTTCGCTGTCAAGCACACCAACCAAATCCTGTTGACCTGTTGCAGAGCTCTCAACAGAATCAGCACTTGCCTCTGTGCTCTTTTTTATTTCTTCAGTTGTTTTTGAACCTGCCGAAGTGCCTGTGGACACTTTCTGTCTCGGTGTTGAAGAAGTGTTAGTCTGCTGAGAGTTCTCAACAGACATCACGCCTGTACTCTGTTTGGCCGGGGGAGACCACGTGCTGGCCTCTTTCAAAGGACTGAAACCCTCAAGGTTTGCAACTGGGGAGGAGATATTTGTGACAGTAGATGAGAGGTTTAGTGGATAGTGACCAGTTACAGAGTACTCTTCGTTGTTTTCTGACTTTTCTACGTTTACATTGTGTGAGTCAGTGTTTTCAAAAACTGCACTGAGCTGACTCACAGTTGGAGAGACAGTCTCTGTCCTTGGGCTAAGACTGTCCAGTGAATCCATGCTGCCTCTCTGAGACTTAGAGCTGCACCAGTCATCTGGAAGTTCATTAGAGATGTTTTTCTCTTTCTTTGGGGAATAGCGATTTGAATGTCCCATTTCATGAGCATTTCGCTCAAACATCTTCCGAGTTTCAGTAAACTTGGAATAGGAAGGACCATCATGGATAGTGTCAAATCTACTTATCCTTTCAGACACGGACGATTCCAACTTCACAATTGAACCGTCTGCTTTTTCTACAAATTCTTTGGGCCTAATTCGTCTTTGAGGTGATGGAGGGCCACCCTTTCCCCTGGTTTTAGGGGCAACTCCAGCACTTTCAGTGGGCTCCATGCCCATCTGCATAAATAAGTTCTTGATCCTATTGACATTTGAGCCATATTTCCTTCCCCTGCTCTGTGAGGCCTCTCCTTCCTCTTTCGCTTTATGGTCTCCATCTGATTTTGGCTTGTCAAAGGTGCTTTTCAGTGCCTGGAACTCAGTCCTGTAAGCATTTCTGTGAGGAGAGGCACTTCGGAGGGTGGATCTTTCTCCTGAAGACTCTGTTTTCATCATGTTTACTTCAGGAGTGTGAAACCTGCTTGCATAGTTTCTGCGGTACTGCTCTCAGTAGTTTGACAGAGCAGATTCTGCTTGAGGAGTGTTTTTCCTCAGGGGCCACTGCCCTTCAGCAGGACCATACTTGACAGATCTGGAGGCAAATGTCTTAATGCACGCGGTCAAATTTGACAAAGCAGCACGACTGAGGACTCTCAAGAACAAGGGCTGATTTAACCTGCAATAGAAAGGAGGATTTTCTGAAACCTTGTCAGGTACTTTAAATCTGTCACAATTTCCATTTACCATTTTCTGACATGTTTACAAAAAACTAGCAAGAAAAAAAATACAAACCAACACCACACAGACATGTGAAAACCTGCCATTACAAACTTTTTCAAATTGACTGCTGCATAATTTATAATCTATAACATCATAGTGAAAGAACAAATAGTCATAGCTTTCCATTCACAAGTATAGTATCATGGCACAAATATGCACGCAAAGGAAAGGCAATGTGACATGAAATATGAGGCACTGCAAGACAATTCTTACTCGCTCAGAGAAACATAATGGTAGCAACGCGATCAAAGATAATACGCTTAGAAAGGCAAATTAAACATCAGCTCGAGGGAATACAAAAACTGCACCCAAAGTTAACATCTTCAGCTGACAGGGTAATGGAAGTGAAACCCGTTAGAGAAAGTTACCCCTCGTCACGGGCAGAGGTTTTATCGTCTGATAGACCCCGGAGGTACCAACGAGGAGATGCAGAAACAGAGCCGGGGGCTGGACCTCTCGCACGCCCCGGCCCCAGGGGTTCACCCCCGGCTCCCGCAGCCCAGCGAAGGGCACGCCGGGGGTCTTCCGAGCCAACCCCCTCTCTGGTGCTCTTCCGAGGCAACCCCCTCTCCCTTCCCTTCCGTTCCTGCTCCCCAGCCCTCGCCCTGCCGCGCCGCCGCCGCCGAGGCGGGGACGCCTCACTCTGGCCGCGGCACACACGGTGCCGGTGCCGGTGCCGGTACCGGGAGCCCGCGGCCGCCGCACCGAGAGCAACACGCCCGTCCCCGCGCACCTCCCGCTCCGCTCCCGCCGATCGCCACGGGCGACTGGAAAGGCCACACGGCAGAGACCCTCGGCAAGCCGTGCAGCCCTCGCCGAAGGCAATAAACTCAACCCGAGAGGGCAGCGCTGGAGCCCCCGCGGCGGCTCCTCCTCGGGCGGCCGTGCCGCCCCGGCGGGCCGGAGCCGCGGGGCCTCGGGCGGCAGCACCTTGCGGCGGGGCAGTGCCCGGGCAGGCGCCCGCCGCCCCCGCGAAACAAAAGCCCGGTGCCACCGCTGTTCCCCGCGGAGCCCGGCGCCTGTGCCGCTGAGCGCGCCCGCCGCCTTACCCAGCCGACAGCCGCGACGGACTCCCCCGGCCGCCCGACTCAGCGCTGCCCCCGCGCCTCCTCTGCGCAGAGCTGCCGCTGCCGCCGCCCGCCTGACAGGAGGCAGCAGCCGCCGCGTCGCCTCAACGCCATTGCAGGCAGCGGCGGCGGCGGCAGCGGGGGCACGGACACGGCTCCGCGCGCACACCCGCGGCGGCGGCGCGGGGGAGGATGAGGCGCCGTGGCCGCCGCGGCCGCGCTCCCGCCCGCCGCCCGCCCCTCCGCCGCCGCGCCCCCGCCGCGCCCCCGCCGCCGGACGCGCCCCGAGCCGCCGCCGCCGCCCGCCGCGGGGCCGCCCGCCGCCGCCGCCGCCCGCGGTGACAGGTGCCTCACCTCCTCGGCGAGCCGCAGTGGTTCGCTCCGCCGGCGGGGCGGGGGAGGCGGCCAGCCCGCTGCAGTCCGGCCCCGGGCGGTGACTGCCGAGAGGCGGAGGACGGGCCCGGCCGCGGCCACTCCGCCAGCGCCGAGTCCCGCTGGCTGCCTCCGTCCCGGTTTATCCCCTTCTTCTCTCTCCTGGGACGCTCGTTTCCAGCCTGACCCCCGCGGACCGGGCCCGCCCGGCACCCGCCCGTTTCGGAGGAGGCAGCGTGCCCGCCCCCGCGCGGGAGGGGCAGCGTCCCGGGTCCCGGGAAAGCCCCCGCTCCTTCCCGCTGCAGGAAACCGGCGGGGCGCGGGTGGCACCGGGCGCACGGAGAACTCCCTACAGATCGGGAGCCGGAGTGTTCCCTCCCTCGCTGTTGATCACTCACCCAGGCTGCCCGAGCGAGGAGCGTGCTGGTGACAAACCCCGGCGAACAGCTCACAGCTCCGTGGACATGGCTTGTTCTGGCAGCTGCTGACAGGGACGGAGGATCATCTTTGGAGCACAACCACAAAGCCTTTGTTGTTTGTTAGCTAGGCGAGTTCACCACAAAAATGTTTTGGCTTTATAAGGGTAATAAGAAAGCTTAATTGCAGAACATGAAATCTCTAGGTAATTTGTAAAATGGGCAATCCAGGAAGGTAATGACTGTTAATCATATAGCAACTCCTAAGCAAAGTTCGTTGAACTAACTGCATAAATATCCAAAAAGGCCTGGGGATGTACAATGCAAAGTCTGAAAATTAATTATTATATATACAGAAGCAAGACAGTGATGACTGGAAATAAAAAAATGAGGTATATAAATACACAAAATTAATTGCTTTTAATGAGGCTGAAGCATTGGTACTATACCATTGAAGTGTTCACAGGTGTCGATCTCTAGCTAATTTGTACTAAAGGGATGCAGCACATAACTGTTTGCCTCAATTAAGTTTAAATAACCAGCATGAATATTGACAGGCAAACAACAAAACATATAGATTGAAAACAAGCATTTTGATAAATATATACGCCAGAGGCCAGGAACAGAAGCAAGGGCATTTTAGAATTTTCCCCACTGCTGGCAGTAGCCTGTCCTAGCACATTGCACGGCCCCGGCTCAGGCTCTGGAGTCTTGGGAGGAGCTGGGGGATTATGGACACCCTGCAGACTGCTGAGCAAGGCTGTGCTAAAGCACCCAACACAGCAGGGAGAAAAGGAGATCAGATGAAATATGTAATGAACCAAGATACAGGCAGCCCCTGAGCTTCCAAAGTCACAAAAAAGTTCCCCTTCCAAGACCATGTTCCAAAGCAGAAGAATGAAGGAATGACTTTTTCCCAGCTACTTGCAATAAGAAGTCCTACAGGTGATTCACTGCACAAGGACTGAAAATAGACATCACCTATTGAATTCTAAACATCAGATATTACAACAAATCTGAGGCCCAGCCTTGTTGCAGTCCTGGATCCAACCAAAAACCAACACAGCCTCTCTGTCAGTGTATTTCTATTGGTATGACTTTGTAGATGTGAAGCTGTACATGTAGAGAGCCTCTTGACTTTTGGATATAAAAATATGTTAACAGAACTTCAGGTGTTATTGAAGAAGAATAGAGGCACAAGGCAGAAATTTAAACATTTTCTTTCCTTTGTGATCCTTTGCTAAGGATGTGGGGCTGTTGAAGACCTTAGCATGTACCAGATATATATGTTTAGAATTTTATAATTCCCACACAACCAAAAGAAGAGACACAAGCAAACATTAAAAAATCAAACAATTGAGACAATCTTAAGAAGACTAATTCACATCTAATTATATAAAGATAATTAGAAAAATATCCACTACCTTATCCGTATAAGTTGTCCTTTAAATTCATTTTCTAACAGAAGTTGTGCAAACAAGATGGTCACTTCTTACCCATGTGACATTTATATACGTGAAATAATGTACCCAAGAGAACAGTTGTATTCCTTCATGGCAGAATGGTGCAAACTACCTCTATATTATACTTTAGTAGAAAGTAAGGAAATAAGACAACTCACTGATGCTCATAGAAGCAATGCACATTAAATCTCAAGTGTTCCACAATGAGAGATAATATATATTTTTGTTTTCTTAAAATGCGCTTTTGGTAGAAAACATAAATGTTCAGCTTTGAAACAGAATCTAATGCCAAATTATTTTAAGTAATGTCATGTTCCTTCAATACCACCTCAGGTTCATTACAACCAAAATGTACAGAAACTACTGGAAATTTTGGCTGATTTATCAGAGTTGGGACCCTATTTAGATGTTCAGCTTTGGTCACTGACATCTAAGTTATTCAAATTTACATTATAATCACTTAAAAAAAATTTCAATCAACATCCTTATTTGCACAGTGCCCATGTGAAACAATATTATTATAATGTCTAGAATAATTAATTGTATTTTATTTCAATTGTTGTGTTGCCTTTTAAGACAATATCTTCATTTATTAACATGGCCATGCATCTAACTATAAATATCAGAATTGTGTGTCCTTTCACATTTTCAGTACTTTGGTGATAATCCATTTGACTAGAAAGTAATTTTAGGCTTTGCTAAAATATGATTGATATTTCTGTTGATTGATATTTCTGTTAATTCCTGACCAATATTAAAATGCTGCACAGCATACTTTAGAGAAGATGAGAGACCAAGGGGCTCCTTACTATGTTAGTATAAAATCAGAGTAACTTCACTGGAGTTATAGAATTACTCAATTTCCCAACCAATGGGAATTAAAAATCTGTTCAGTTTAGTATTTACATATGATAGAGTATGACTATAATTTTACTTGCAATGCAGTAATAACTCCGTTCAAATTATTCTGAGTACTCACATCTGGCAGGGAGAGACCCAAGCTGTTTAACCTTATTGGCATGACTTTAAATTATACCCAGTATCTTTTAAAACCAGTTTTGGTGCAGTCCCACAATACTGAAAACAGTTGATTTTCTATTTACTCTATATGTGTGAAATTTTTTACATGCTATATTTACTTTGGATGTCACTGCTGAGTTGTTTCAAGTCACTTCTCTGCTTCTAAGCCACTCAGGTTTTTTTGTGATTGTGATTTATTTGCAGCAGAGCAGCAATGCAAGTTTTTCCATATGGCTTAGGCAAAAGAAATAAGTCATTCCATCTTTTGTCTCCTGTCAGTGTCTTTCAAGTCTTATGAGATGATGTCTGTCTGTTCACGTAGAAATGGAAACTATTTATTTAATCTGATCTTTGGCCAAGAAATCCTCTCTGCTATCCTGCCAAACCATTAGTGGGGAGGAAGTTTTTCTTCCTTATACATATCACAGCATAAACAGAATTGAGTTCTATTTTTTCACAGTTCCCATGAATTCCTATTATGTAATCCAGCTTAAAGAAAAATATCTGGTCTGAAAGAAATACTTACATTTTGGCAGATAAGGCACATTTAAAGTCAGGGTTCCCCATAACCAGAGTAGCAGAGACTAAAATATACAACAAACAGCTATAATAATAGGTTGATAACCTATAGTTTCAAACATGAGCAATCTGTGATTGCCATAAGTGTAATTGTTTTTTATAGGAAGCCATTAATAGTTAAAAATGGGAGCTCATTAATATCACTAATTTGGCAGCTTCAGAAGATTGTGCTGTTTTTACATAGAACATGTCAAACTACTTGAAAGATCAAGAATAGCATCAAAAAAAAAACTTTGTCCTGAAAGATCTGAAGAAAATCTGCTAATGATAACAAAACTGTGTGTTCTAGCAGTTTATCAGAAAGGCAAATATTAGCATATGAAGGCCTAAACTAGGACTAGCAAAGCCTTTTCTCAGTTACTCTGAGGAGACTTTCACATCCATTCTTAAATATCCTGCTTTTAAATTATTTAAGAATTGCACAGCTATGGCTAGAATAAAATCAAATTTTCAAGAAGGGGAAACATGAATTATACACTGTGTACAACTGCTTACTTTGAAATGGTAGTTGTGCCTTAATTAAAAGCTAGAAATCTTAAGAATGGTCAAAAGAGCTGTATTTCACACAGCTTTCCCTCATGAGTCCTCAATATTGAGCTCTGCATTTACACCACAACACAGACAGCTATTAGTTATCAGCCTAACTAGAACGATAGCAGCTAGTTGCAGAGAAAACATGATTTCATGGAAAAGGAAAAGACAAAATGTTTCACCCGCTAGGATTTTTAAGAATCAGTCCTGGCAAAACTCATTTTATGTTAAACTTTTTAGGCAAGAAAAGTTAGGAAGCATCACATGAAACAGATTAATTGACAAAGTGAGTAAGATCCTCCAAGGTGAGTGTTACCTGTCTCATACCTTGAGTCATCAGGTATCATATGTAGATACATGGTACAGAAAACTCTGCTTTTCAACATCATTGGGAAAGATTCAGACTTGGAAATGTTACTAATTCAACTATTTCAAACCAGAAGAGCAGAAATAAGAGATAGTTGAGAGCCTCACCATAATTCAATAATTATCTCTTAATGGAAATATTTTCCTGTTGTAACATTAATTTTCTATTGAAAAGGCAGTTTTCTTTATTCTAGATTCTAATCTGAATCTAGAACCCAGAAAATAATGGGGTTTGGTAGTCAGTGCAAAAGCATTAACTTAGAATATTTCTTATCCGTTGTAAGGTACATAGTAGAGTAAGACAGTGCACTATTCTTATCCATGGTAAGATAGTGCACTAGATATCCATTGTTACTCTTAAAGCTCACTTAGTGAGCCAAACTGGGAGAAGAGAGAGAAGTACACTAGGAGGGAGAAATATACTTGGTGATCAGAGCTTATGAGTGTATTTGACACTGTCAATAATACAGAAGCAAATCTGATCACTGAGTTCAGAAATAGCTACCTTGGCAAATCAGGTAACATTTTGGGCCATGAAGAAGAGAAGACAGAAGTTCTGTTTTCCAGCTCACTGCTCAAATTCAGTGACACTTTGGAGCCTACATTGACATTCTAGAGAGAGCAGAAGATGACTTCTTGGAGAGAGAAACAGAGCCCAGAGTTCACAAAACACAGCACACCACTGCTGCTTTGCAGCGTGCAATCTATTGCCAAGTTGGAAAAATTTGTCTGGGTTGCTCCACCCTGAAGCTGATGCTTATGGCTCTATTTGAGCTCACATTTTAGTAGTCTGTGTTCCACACCCTCTTGGTAACATGAACATAGGCTTGTTACAATTGTATTCGTGTAATTTGTTTCTCCTTTTTCCTTTACAAAAATCTAGTAATTTAAGTAAATAAAAATGAGAAAACAGCTGTTTATCTCAAAACAGCTATCTGTCACTTAACGAATGTAACTCCAAATATTGTTTCTCATGCCTTGGTTACCTGTCATGTACTTTGATTCTCTTTTCCCTTACCTTACAGGTACTGTCTTGCAAACACACCATCAAGTGAAAGTTCTCTCTTAAAGCTAGATTTGGTATTCAATTTAATTTATTGCACAAAAGCATTAAATACTTGATTACTGTGTTCTGTATGGCATCAGATAATGAACATAGGCAAGCCAAAAATATTCCATTATTTTGGAAAAGCTCTGTTCTTTGCCAAAGCATAGAAACAATATCACAGTGCTGCAGTCACTGTGGAAGTAGAGGTTTCATTAGTTCAGTGCTAACACTAAAGCACTGGAGTAAGAGAAAGAGAAATCAAGAAGGGATCACACTATTAAAAAGAAAAATGAGAACACTGCCATCAGGTTGAAACACAAAACATAAGAATTAATGAATCAAAGTCTACAAATTTAACTACACCATGTTTAAGAAAGGAAGAAAAACTGCCGTTAATCAGTATAGGATTACAGAGGGAAAGGATTACATAAACATTTGCATGAAACAGAACAGAAATTGCACGATACAGAAGAGAAAAGCTGTTGAAGGGTCTGGGCCATTGCTCGGGAAAAAACCGCCCAGCAATAGTTGCTGTAAGGTAGCCAGTTTTGCACAGGCAGAACCATCAAGCCGCGAAGGTGACAGAAAAGCAAGCCCAGAAGCCCAGGTGCTGAAAAGCGGGTCAGACACCGAACTTTGGCGGATGTTTTACAAAGCCCGAGTTTTTCACACCCGAGCCCAGAGGCGGCGCTGACCAGCGGCTCTTTGGCGCCTCCCGTCGGCTGAAAGGGGCGGTGCCACCCCCGGCACAGAGCAGTCCGAGCCTCCTGGAGACGCCAAGGGGGAAAATGCGGGGAAAAAGGTGGGAAAAGTACTGGGCTTCTCTATTGCTCTGCAGGATTATGTCCCGTTAGCTCTGCATGTACTTTATGCATCTTTAGACAAGGGAAACCTCTTGTCATTTCACTGTCAAGTCAATGGCTGAATCCACACAAGACAGCTGATAAATGAAATCTTCCACTTTTTGCAAGTTCCACTTCCAGTCATTGGAGAGAAGGGCTGCATTCTGGAAAGCTGTGTTAGGTTGGGAATACTCTGATGCAATACATATTGCTGGTAAAAACGAAGTAGATGCACACTCTCTCAGAAGGGAAGCAGCCCCTGAGAAGCTGTAACCTGTATTGTCAAGTGTTTGCCTAGACCTGCGTGGTGGCTTTTGGTAACAGGTCCTGGTCACCAGGAGGAGAAGGTTCTGTTGAAACCAGAGGCAAACAGAACTCTTGCTAGCAATGCAGGGTATATTTGCATACAACCTGCCCATCCATTTTCACTTAACAAATAATGTCTGATTTGGTCATTTGTATCTTAACTGTGAAATGACAAAGAGACCTAAGAGCTCAGGGGTATATCTGTTGAATGGCACTCGGACCTGAGGGATTATTCCTGTGCCCCCTTTTAAGGGTGGATGTTTTTATTTATTCAGGTGTACAATCATGCACACTTTAGCAGAATAACAAGATCACTTAGTAAATAAGCTGATAGTAGGATTTGGACGTAAATATTTTTATGTGCTGGTGTCTGAACAGCAAAAGCAAGTGCTGCAAGCAGGATGCCTCATAGGTCAGCAGAAGCAAACATACCAAAATCAAAAGTCTACAACACGTGAACGGGAGGGGATGCAGAATCAAGAAGAAATAGGATGAAGAATTTCAACTGTTTTACCAAGGACTTCACATAAATACATAAATTTATGGAAAAATTCTATGTAGTGAGGTCATGTTACTAGTTTTTCCTCTGTGTTGTGTGGCATCACTCTACATAATACACCTCATACAAATGCCCATCCTCTCTTCTAAGCATTATCTTGTCATCTAAGAAAAAATGTCTGTAAAGAAGTGCGGGGGAAGAGGACTGGACTGAAGGGTGAGTGAAGGGAAGTGAGATTACAGAGGTCTAAACTAGTTTAGGCCTACTACCCAGCAGTCTGCATTAGTTTCACATCATGCAGTGTGAAATAAAAATCACATTTAGGAATGGATGGTAAGGAGGGAGAGGCAGAGGGGAAATACAGGTGGGTACAAAACTGCCAACAACCTATGAGATCTGAGAGGGAAGTCATAAAGAGTGCATGAGGAGCAAAATACTTGACCCTTATTATTTATTTATTTTCGATGTAGTGGAATTTTCAGACAGGGAATAAAAGGACAGTAATAAAAGAGAAGTTAGCTGCATGTGCCCACACCTCTATGAAGGCATCTTTGAGGGTTCCACCAGTGCCTTGACTCTGATGCCTATCAGGCATGAAAACACTGGTTTTGATTCATGTAGGTTGTATGGCAGAGACACCATCTAATCAGTCTCAAATAATCCCTGCTCTAGGTGAACAGTTTTGCATTATATTTCAGTAACTCCAGCTTGTCCTGTAATTGAAACAGGAAAAGAAGTTTTTAAAAATAAAAAGGAAGGAAGCAGCTCAGGCAGAGGAACAAGGGAATGATTAGCTTGCATGGCAGTGCTCCTCCCAGACTGTGCAGAGGACTCACTAGGAACCAAGAAACAACATGCTAGCAACCGGGCTGGGAGAGGCTGAGGACAACAGAACATTTTCCCTGTACCCTGTACTTGGGAACTTACTCAGTTAGCTTTGCACAACTGCTCTACAAGAGCATATACAGGCAGTGAAGAGACTGATCTCATTACAAAAAAATATTTTTTCATTATTTCACTGCAAAGAAAGAAAGAAAGTGGATATTTAATATAGCATGAGGTAGTAGTAATTCATGGTGCTACTACTGGTTATACTCAGTGCCATTCAGAGCAGGAAAAAAACCACAGTGCACCAAATTTTCCAAAACAGCTGAGAGAGTGAGAGTTTAATAAATCCCAAATTCACTAACACCACAGTTCGCCCATGCATGGTGTTCTCAGCAGTTTAAGTGCTTTGGGGAGGCCATCTGAACTATACATAGATGCATGCCTGCAAATGGGTACCACATTACTATTTCACTATCTTTCTAAAAGATAAAAGAATGCTAGGCATAAGTTTAAGTACGATCATTTTTCACTTCCCACAATTACAAAGCTGTCAAGTCTGTGCCAGATGCCTGAAGATTTGTGGATTGCTGGAGGGAGTCTGCACCTAGTAAATGAATTTGAGATTTTGCTATTTTTTCTTTTCATTGCTCTTCATCCTCTCTGGACAGCAGATGGTGGCATTATCATGAATGCATCATTTGTTAAGAAGAAACTTCTCAAGACTTCTCAATATAAAAATCATCTAAATATCAGAACACAGGACACACTAATGTATTACCTGTTTTAAGTTTAAAAGGACAACTGAAACAACTTACCAGGAAATAAAAAGTGGAAAAAATTATTTTCCATTGCAAAGAAAAAACACTGAATGAAATTCTGCTGCCTTAACTACTACAAATTTATATTGTATCAAGACACTAAATCCTGGGTTTTCAAATCAGGGTGAAGATTCTTAAATCTTCAAATTAGGCTACAGCTTTCTTGAATTCATTATGTTTAAAAATTAGGGGCCACTCAGTAACACTGTGAATCACTAAAGAGAACATCAAATGTCCTTCTGACTATACTGAAATATCCTGATTACTAGAAAAGGAAATGTCTGCAAACCTCTTAAACTGCAGAAAGCACTGGCTTGTTTGATAGTTAAGTTTAGGACTTTGAACCTGTGCTGTAAATGTAGAAATATGGGCAATACATGCATAAGGCTAAAATACTTCTTTTTAGGCAGGCCTTCTGATTGTTGTCCAGAGTATCTCCTACTATTCTTAAATGCCCCAAACACTTCTATTTACATTTTTAACAGATTTGCTGAAGCTTGCATTCAGTACTGCTATAATAGTGAGCTCACTAAACAGTCAGCAGAACTATGTGTTGGCAATAGAACAAAAATTGGGAAATATATTGAACAGTGCAGGAGGCAAGGCAAAAGATGGAAAAGATATTTTATGGAAATATAAATGTATATATTGTCACTTAGACCTTTCTTTTAGTATGCTGAGTAAAACTGGGATGCAGTAGTGATACAAAAGGGTAAGTAAAGCATCCTTCCAAGGATACTGTATCTCAAGTTACTAAAGAAAAAAGAAAAAACTCTATTATGATCAAAAGACAGGCTGGACAAGTCACTTTAGGATCTCAGTGTAACTAATCAGCTCCCCTCACCCCATTAATTTTTATGGGCCTGTTCATACAGATAAGTTTTAGAAAAATTGTCTATACTATTTTCCCCATTTATACATAGCACTCACTTTTTCTGACCTTGGGGTCTGAAGTCTAGCAAACAATGCCAGCAGGAAGTACAAGGATTCAGAATCTCAGAGTTGAGGCTTTTATTTTTTTCTGCCTTTTTTCACTGAGGGCTTTGCTCTATCAAAACATCTAATTGCAAGCAAAGACTTCTGATACTTTGCTCATTGAGAAAATCAGCCTCCTGCCCATGTTTATTCTTTCTCCTTCCTTGTCAAACTGTCTTGGTAGATATAAACCATCTGATTCAGCACTGGTGGAAATCACTGACCATGTAGCCTTGTATAACATTTTGCCTTTTTCCTTTCATTTGTAGTGAGCTTGAAAAGCATAAACTTGAAATTAAATATCCAACCATCTGCAATTAATACCATTACTAATATACACAGTATTTCTCAGACCAAAAGTCTCTGTAATACTTTGTACCACAGAATATGTGATTAACCATGATACTTACCAGCTGTGCTTGTAGTTAGATTGCAATGCCAGAAATCCTGAGTCTGATCATGCCTTCCATTTCAGCAATAACTCAATAACAAAATCCTCGTGGATACAATATCGAAAAGAAAATTAAGAACTTCTTGCTGATGAAATGAGAAAGCTTGCAAGGACATAAGTCAGTAGGGGTATGACCTTCAGGCCACATAGGTGGGGAAGTTCAAGACATTTTTTTCTAGGAATGAATCATAAACTTTTCACTAACTGATTCATCTGTAACACAAGAAATTTTAAAGAGGAGGCATACAGAGCAGTCTGTTTTTCATGGAAGGCTCAAAATTGGAGAAGAAAAATAGATGCTCCAGAAGAGAACTCTATTTTTTAATTAGCATGCTAATCTTGGGCATGATTATGACAATATTTATTTAACTTTTTTGCCTTTTGAGGGCTGTGCATAACTCATAACAAACCAGACTGTTTTTAAAGAGTAATTGTTGCAGGCTATACTGCCTTAAAGTGTTCTAATAGCAGCAATTCATGTTAATTAGAAAGTTGTTCATGTCTCATGAAGTAGCACTTGTTCTGTGTTGCTTTTTGAGAAGGGAGTTGTTCTGTTTATTTATTTATTTTATGTACTTTATGTAGGTGTAATTGATTCTGTAATTTCACAAATGTGCAGAATTACGTGTATAAGGTAATGTGAGGTAGTATTTCCTAAAAAAAAGCAAAAAGCAGAAGTCTTAAATATTGAGCTATGCCATAATTATTTTTATGTACACTTTGAAAGCTGATTGTGTATATTTAACCAATACCAGGCAGTAGGAAATTATTATGATGATGTTTATTTTTATGTTCTTATTTCATTGTTTAGCCAAGCCTATACAAACAAATTTAATAAAATCCAGATCAAAATTCTACATTCTTTTTAAACTTTTTTCCAACTTACTGAATTAAAAGGTTGTAGACCAAAATCAGGAGTTCTGCTGGGGGGTTGTGGCCATGTAGATCACTACAGTATACTGAACCCCCCCCATCAATAACAAAACAGACTACATAACCTTCTTCACAGTCAGTAGATGTAGACACTCTCCTTTTCCCCTGCTTCTTAGCTGAGTCAATCACAGTCCATAATAAACACACAGGAGAAAGACAACTACTAAGCCCTTCCTGTGGCATAATCCTATCCTACCACACAAGCTGTGGTCTGTTCTCTACATGGTAACAGAGCAGAGAGCAGCATGCAAAAGGTTCCTGCACCTCCAATGTTAGAATGCCATGTTTAGATACAGAAAACAAGAAGGCCAACTCCATCCCCCTTGACTACAGAGTCTATAGCTTTGCTTGCCCAAACAAGGCAGAGCAGAGCTCCCAGTATTGTTCTCTTTACCCATGCACACAGGCAAGGGTTAAGTACATAGGTACATAGGGCCACTGAGGGAGGGTAAGCAAGCAGAGCATTGTTCCCTGGAGCCATTGTCTTGAGAGGTCATGAAGGCCTGAAACATAGTGGTGCAAATCTCCCAAAATACTGCCCCAAATTCAGTCTTTTGAGAGCTTGTGTGGGAGTCCTGGTGATTGACCCTGGCTGGACACCAGCAGTCCCCCAAAGCCACTCTATCCCTCCCCTCCTCAGCTGGACAGAGGAGAGACCATATAACAAAAGGCTTGTGGGTCGGAATAAGGGCAGGGAGAGATCATTCAGCAGTTACAGTCATGGGCAAAACAGATTCGACTTGGGGAAACAAGTTTAATTTATTACCAATCTAATCAAAAAATTAAAAAAAGAAACCTTAGAAGACCTTCCCCCACCCCTCGCCTCTTCCTGGGTTCAACTTGACTCTTGAATTATCTACATCCTTCCCCCTCAGCACAGTGGGACAGGGGATGGGGTTTGTGGTCACACAATGTCTCTGACACTCCTTCCTCCTCTGGAAAAGGACTCCTGACACCCTTTCCCAGCTCCAGAGTGCACCCCTTCCACAGGGTGCAGTCACTCAGGAGCAGCCTGCTCCAGTGTGAATCCCCCATGGGATTTCCCTGCTAGCAAAACTCCAGTGTGGGCTTCTCTCTTCTTGGGGCCACAGGTCCTGCCAGGAACCTGCACCAACATGGGCTTTCCACAAGGTCAAAGCCTCCTTTGGCCATCCACCTGCTCTGGCATGGTGACTCCACAGTCTGCAAGTGGATCTCCATGGGCTGCAGGGGAACAGCAGCCTCACCAGGGGCTGCACCATGGGCTGCAGGGGAATGAATCTCTGCTCCAGTGCCTGATGAACCTCCTCCCCCTCATTCTTCTCTGGCCTTGCCGTCAGCAGGGATTTTTCTCTCACACATTCTCACTCCTGTCTCACCTGGCTGTAATTGCTTCCACCAATAATTTTTACCCCCTTCTTAACTGTGTTAATCCAGAGGCTCTACTACCACAAGTGATGAGCTCAGCCTTGGCCAGCAGTGAGTCCATCCTTGACCCTGGCATTGGCTCTGTCCAATACAGGAGAAGCTTCCATCAGCCTCACATTGAAGTCACAGTTGTAGCCCGCTGCTACCAAAACCTTGCCATGCAAACCAAATACATTGTGGGAAAGTTTTACCTCTAGAAATGAGCACAGTGTAAATCCCTGTCAGATTGCTGTGTAAGTCACAGTCATGTTACCAAGGACAAAAACATAACCCTGCTTATTAGAGTAGATCCTCTTTTAGCCTAAGTCAGCATTGCTTGAGTCACGCTGCACCAGCCTAACTTGTGTATCACCAGGGCATCTACTGAGTTCTTGTGAGCCCAACTCCTCTGCTACAAACACTGAGCAGAAGACAGCCTTGAATTTCAGCGAAATCAGGAACAGTCCCGGGGAAGGTTATGTTTCCAACATACAGAATTATAGCTGTTTCTTGGGTGCTGCTTTTACTTGGTCCTGAAAAAATTCCTTGCCAGATGCTCTAGGATCTTCTGATCTAGCAGCCCTTTCTTTTGTTTAAAAAAAAAAAAAAGTGACTTCAGTAACTTTAAGTGGTATAACTCAATAAGTGGTATGGTAAAGGGAATACCTGATATTATTTCAGACACAAACAGTATGATGCTGATGTAGTAAAAATAGTCCTAAAAATAATTTAAGCTATGTCATACATGTTGTAATATCCGCCTAAGAAATGAAAAAGAAATATAGCAGTTCAAGCAGTAGATGGATATAATGATAAATGGATTGTAATTCTTGAGCTGCTCCCCACAATTGTAAAAGTAGAAGAGAAGCTCTTTTGACACATAGCACACTCTTTTTGTGTCTTACTTAACCTTACTTACTTACACTTTTAGGTTTGCCTTTCATAAATTTAACAACTTGCAGAAAAAGATACATCTTGTTTGGAGGACTACTTAATGGTCAATAAGTTACTTCTTGCCAAATTATCAAATAATTGCCTCAAAGGTTTCTGTAAAGTAAAATATATTTGACATACATAATTAGAAGAGACAACATAGAACATACATTGCATCTTTTAAATAAACAAAATATTTTTGGTTTACACAAGACTACAGAAACAAGTACCAAAGACTTTGCTGGCAGAATTTTCTCACTGTGTCACTAAAATAATTCTGCTTTCATGCTTCTGCTCTTCCCTGGGAATCAGATTTTTCTTTCTTTTTTTAATTTAAAATGACTACTGTTATCCTTGCAGATAAAAACTTACCCCAGCACATTGATGTTAGACATGAATGTCACAGTAACAAGCCTCTTTTAAATGACTCTTGTGACATTCTGAACAGTGCTTTTTCTAACCTAGCGTACATTTTAAAAGTGCCTTCAAGCTTTTCATCTCATAATGCAGTTCAAATAGTAAAACACAATAAAATGTAGATCTCTGATAATCAAGCATAATATCAGAGAATAAACACACAGTGGACAGTTTTTTAGTGATTCTAAAGTATTTGATGCTTGTATTTATTCAATGAAAATCTTACCAAGAAAACTTTCCTTTTTTCCTGGGATGTGTAAGAAAAAAAATGTAGATCTGACAGTTTTGCCTTTTGCTGGAATTCTACACTTTAGAAAAGAGTGAATTATCCATTAGCATCGTTCTACCAAGATTCTCAACAATGAAAAGAGCATATAATGAACTCTGGCTTGTACCATATCAAACTTAGATTAATTCCAGCAGTGAGGCAGACCTTATGCAGTTTGAGAAGAGCATGGCTGTACTTTTCACAGTCAGGACTACACAGGTCCTTCTGTAACCTCTAGAAATGTAGGCTCTCCTGGGAGGGGAGAAGATACCTGTTGCTTCACTGAAAGCTTTCCTAAAGCACCTACATTTTTATAATAACAGAGGGAATTGAATGGGTTCAATATAAAGAAGACCACAGCATATAACCATAGCTACAGGAGAAAGTCACAATAAATTTGATGAGGTTTCAAAGCAATTTTGTTTGCAGCACACTAATCTGCAATAAACATTCATTTCAGTGAGTGTGAGAGCAATATTTAGAAAAAAATGAGTGTCTCACATGCAGGTCTGTAGATTAGGCTGATTACAATGAATTAACTTAAAGTTTGATTTTAAGTACAATTTTCTCGTGAAGACAAGCCCACTTTCTTGGAACATTGCCCACATTTATCACACTTGGACATTTTGTTCAGAGGAGACATAACATTTTTGATAATATACAGTGTGTAGGATAAAGCTACAGTAGTTTGTCATGGATGGGCTGATCCTCGCCCACTCGAGTTAGACAGGTTTTGGAGGACTTGTGAGAACAGCAGAGAGCTGCTCTCATGATTAATAGGCACGCAGTGTTGTTCCATCTCCCAGGAAACAGTGCTGTTGGATAGGGGCATGCTGTGATGAAATGGCACTTGTGTCAGCCCTGTCCTTTGTTCCACTGTCTCCTATCAGATGTTTGGGAACCGCCACCATTTCTGCTGTTCCCAGATGAATATCATCACATTCTTCCTCACCACACCACCCAGACCTTCAGAATAAGAAGCAGCCCTGATGCTTTTTTCTCAGGAAGAATAAGTGATTGAAATTTATAATTCATCAGTGGAAATAGTCTTCAGTTTCTCCTCTAATAATCATCTTGCCTGCTGTCTGTGGTCAGCAGTTGGGGATCCAGCTCAGAGAACAACAGGGAACAGCATTAAGCAACCTACCAATACTAGCCTTTGGTGGCCTGTTACACACCTCATCCACATAACCCCTGTTTTACAGACTGTTGGAAAGAGAAGAAGCTATCTCTTTCCCAGCCTAACTTCAATTATGCCACTTGGTCACAGGAATAAAGAATTTTTGTGATGTTCTTCTCTCCTCAAAGTTGAGGCAGGCATAGAACTGGGCAAACGCAAGCAGTAAGAAGTGAATAAACTCTTCTAGGCATTAAAAACATGAAATAGTTTTTATTTCTGTTTACCTTTGATCACCAGAGCTTTACAGAGCAGTATTTAACACGAAGACATTATAAAACATACAGTAGGAAATCTGATATTGAAATTCAAGCAAATCTGATATTAGAATTCAAGCACAAATTGAACACTACTTTGCAATTTAAACTGCACAGCTCTTGCTTGCAGGGTCTCTCTGTGCATGGCTAAGGGGGCCAAAATAAAGTGACCCAAAGACAGAGCATAACTGTGCTGCACTCCATCCTCTTCCTGTATGCTTCAATATTACCATTAGTATACCTGGGTTTTTATCTCAGAAGCCCACCAAAATACATCTTTAATGTAAAAAAGAATTTTCATGCTTTTTTTATTAATGCAAGCATCTTGTTTTATCTTAGCTTCATGCACAAGCTAAAAAAATTATTTTAGAAATCGAGTCCTCATTTTTCAATACAGTAACTGCCATCAGTGTTTCCAACACAGTAATTACTGGTAAGAGACAGAAATGGAATTTCTTGATTTAATCATTGGATTAGCTCATTAATCACATCTATATCTGATATATTGCACAATACAAAGTAACAATTTTCTCCCTCAGGTTCTATTATTTCAACTAATTGCAAAAGAGAAAAAAAAACTTCCAAGCCAATCACCACCTGTGATGATAATCTTTGTGTACTTTTCCTTTTTCTCTCTTTATGTTTGTGAAATGGAGATCAAAATAATTACACCAATAATTACACCACATATTAAATACTCAAACTCAAAACCACCGGAAAACCAAATGATGGTAAAGAATATAAAAATTAGTTTAAGATAAAATACATTTTTAAAAAACATACCTTGACATTTACCCCCCTATAATTCAAGTTTAAATTGTGCTATATTAAAACTCAGTTTCTTGGCCAAATTTAATTCTCTGTAAGGAAACACTTCTGGTCTTTTCTGTGCATCAGCAATTTTAGAGAACTGCAACTTGGCTGCAAGATTTGTGGAACCTGCTTTCTTCTCCTTTTGGAGGTCATCTTTCATAACAATATCACAGATCTAACAGAGGGCAGACATTTCTCTACCTTTTCCATATTTTTTTCTCACAAGAATGAAATGCTTCTCTTCTCAGTATTTCAGGAAAATAATCCCAATGACTGTAAGTGGGGCAACCAAGTAATGGCCAGTTTAGCAGAGCACCTCATTAGCCTTCAGAGTGACTTTATTCATTACCTCACATCACTCTTGAGGGACTCTTCTCCCCCCATGAAATTGCAATAAACAGCCCCCATTGTACCTAATACTCAGGCATAGTAAGAGGGCACTCAACACTGTGCAAAAACCAGCACAGTTCAGTTCTGGAGACAGGTCAATGTCAGCTCCTGGAAAGCATTCCCCAGGGATGCTTTCTTCAGGATCATTCAACAGCCTCTAAAATTCTGCATTCATGAGGTGACTATATCTCTGCCACATATTTAATTAACTCACCTTCTCATGACCACTACAGAGAGTTTCCCTTTCTATCATTCAGGAGTCTGCAAGCAGAATGCAAGGAATACAACCCTGCAAGGAGAACATAGTGATTTTCCCTTTTAACACAGCAAGAACGAACCCTTCAGGTATACAAAGCAGACTTGCTCTCCTTTCACATATCTTCCCCCCCCCATTCAAAACACAAGCTCTAGTGCCTTCCATTAAACAGTGGAGAAGTAAATCTTTGCCCACTGGTAAAAAGGAAGATTATTATTTGACTGTTTCAAGACTCATCAGTTCTCACTCTCCGGTTCCCATGGAAACTATCCCCAGTGAAGTTTGAGTGGGGCTTTGCATGCAGCAGAAATAACAATAATTATGGAGAGAATTAGGTTTCTGTAGGGGAAAATCATAAGTAATTTTCAATTTTTGTCCAGACCTTAGACAGCAAATCATCCACTAGTTTCATTTTTGCCAAATAATAAAGTATTAATGAGTATTTTGCCATGTTGATTTTTAGTTCATGAGGTTTCTTAGGGGAAAAAAAATTCTGGAATAAAGAAATATATTTTATCTGAACAGAGACCAATGTGATCAGCATAAAATAAAAGAGTACACTGTTAGGCTGAAATTAGTCCAAAAATGTTTTCTGAGAGAAGCTCTAGCTAAATTTATGGATAAATTTCTGTTGTGAGAGTTATATCTACCATCTCCCTTGAAAAAGTGATGCTATTTCCCTGTACCTCTACTATAAATTAATTTGATGGAACAAGAAGTAAACTGGGCCTGCATCTTCAACAGAAAAATACAGAGGTAAAAGGTTACAGTAAAAAAAAAAAATGGAGGAAAAAAAGGGTTGACTTAAATACAAAATTTTATAAGATGTTTCATTCCTTGATGAATGAAAGCAGTAGATTCAATAATGACAATATTTCCTAAAAAACTGTATACTTAGAATTCAATCTAATTATGTTCTGTAGAAAGAAGTTACACAGATTTAAAACAAGATGGATGTTAGAAAGAAGTTGTAATGATGAACAATATTACAGAGACATAACTATCAGGTAAAGTATTACAGAAATTATCATGAGTAACTATTCTATATATTTTTTTTTTAAGATTTGGAAATAGAATAGGCAAAGAGACAGGAAAAGGAAGAAGGACACTAACATGGGGGCCTAGTCAGTTAAGACTACATTCAACAGAAAATTTAAATACCTGTATAATTGTATAGCAATTCCAAAACCATAATCCAGGCATCTACAAGTGCCTACTCCAAAGGGCGCCTCTCACTTAAACCTGGAAGTTTTCTAAAAGATTTGCTTCTGTACAAGCTGAAAATGAAACATCTTGGCAGTTGTGTCACTTGCCTATTCTAACTGAAGACCCCAAAATCCCAGGTGACACTGGCCCTAAGGAGCCAATACCTATACTCTCAACACACCTAGCCTACAGCTGGAGCTAGCTGTTCACAAAATGAACAGGTAAACATTTTCTTTTAAAACACAGCCAGAGAGGACAAAAATGTTGCAAGTGTTTATGTTCATACAGTGTCCTGCTGGTTAGAGCACTCACTGGAAGAAAACATGAGACACCTGGGTTAAAGTCCTCTGCAGCATGAGGAGGTTCCTCTCACCTCTTCTCTTTCTTCTGCCTTAAAAACATGCTTAAATGGAGGGTGGACACAGGAGAGATGGAGGGGAGCAGAAGACATGAAAGAGTATACATTCACCACTGAGTAGTTTGGGCTGTCACCTGAATAACAAAAATACAGACTGGACCCCTTGGACTTGTTTTGGAGTTGTGTTTAAAATGCACAAACAAGTCTGGAAGGTGGGACTCTGCTCCCTTCCCTGTCAGGAAAGCCAAGTCCCGAATCATCCTCCTCCAGGCCCCAGGACTCCCAGCTTGCTCACATAGCCTTACAGCACAGCTCCCTCCCTAGCTCCAGCCTCCCAGGCAGCCTGCTAACTTGGGCATGCCCCCAGGATCTGGGAGATGCGACTTCAACATGCCCAAGTGAGCAGTAAGCCTTCTCAGTCAATGCTTATGCTACTGATTAATGTATATGGAATGTGAGGAAGAGAGAATCCACCATGGGTTTGGTGGGGGTTTGTGTGTTGGTTTGGTTTTCTCTTTTAAATAAAAGACATAGAAGGATAAAATAAATGTACCAAAACTCAGAGCTTGCATGCACTGGCAGGAGAGGCAGTGTGCCAAAGAAAGGAGGTGCCACAGAGAGCTAAATGCCAAAGCTTCAGAAGGAGGTGGAGGCCCTGAAACATCCCTGTTCTTGCTAACTGGCTCAGAGCATCTTCCTGCTGAGAATGTTGACACTTTCTGATCACTCTTCCCCATACGCAACACCCATCACCCCAACTGTTTAACAGAGGTAATTAGGGTGCCAAACACCTGGAAATTATGCACAGGAGCCTGCTATTTCTTCCCCTTAAAGGCTAGATGAAATTCTAGCCTCTACAAACCAGTTTTCCCTTTTTTAAAAATAGATAAAAAATAAGATTTATATTCCACTGGGCTGGCAAGGATAAATGTAGTGAACATTGAGGTGCTTAGGCATTCAGTAATGAGAGTTGTAGCACAGAATAAACCTTGCAGAAATAAGATCCCTGTCTGAAATCTTACCTGTGCAAGCAATAAACATAACCCAGAAGAGTAATATGAATGTGATACAAAACTATTGGAATACTGAGTTGGTTAAAATAGAATGATCAACCAACATTGTGGGAGGAAAATAGCCCTGTGGGCAATGCTAAAATCACAAGCTTTCTGCATAAAAGCAGCAAAATTGCCTTCAAAATTCTCTCCCAGTTCTGCTACATATGTGAAGGAATGACAGTAAGAGCTTAGGCCAATACTTATCCCCTCACAGCAGCACAGAATAACTAAGGAAGGCACATAAGGAACTGGCACAACCAAAAAAAGATAGAATTTTTTATCCCTGGACTGGGGAGAGATGAGCGACTGCAGAAGTGAAAAGCTTTGCATAAAATGGAGTGGGGCTCAGATTTTTACCCTGCTGCTAGGGCTGCTTAAAGAAAGACATTTCTGGTTCATGAAAGCTGGTATTTCAAAATCTGGCTTTAAGCCAAACCAAGATAGATTTTTCCAAGCTGATGGTTTCCAAACATGACTTTAGGAAAATAAGCAAGATGCTTGATTTTCCATCCAGCAATGATCCTGTAATGCAAAAGCAGCATTTGTCATAAAACCACAGAATTTAGACTTCAGCATCAGAATTTTTTGGTTTTGCCAATGCAGCTTCAGTTGTAACTACATGATTTAATAAAATTTTCTAAAATAACCGACTTTCTTGATGAATTTCTCTGTGAAGTTTCTGTCATTAACCATTCATAAGTAAGACTCATGGTGAACACAGAACTACAAAAAAGGCAGGAACCGGACACAAAGATCAAGTCAGAAAATAAGTACTAACCGAGAGAAAGGATGAATCTTTTAAGGTATGAGAATGAAGGTAGTATGAAGGCTATTTACCTTATCTTGTCTCAAGAGTGTATCTATCCAGAGTTATGCAGAGTTTCACAATGGTAGTGATTGTCATTAAAAATACACTGATGTGGGCAAGACTAGTGGTCTGTGCAAATAAAGCCTTAATAATTCTGTAAAACAAGAGCAAGTATACTAAAATTCATCAGATTAAATAGTTCCTTTCTCATTTTTTGCCAATCTATCTCTGCTTTGTCATTGTGCCACAGGAGCTTCTGCACAGATTGATAGCAGAGCCTCACTCCTGTATATAATCGAAGTCACAGTCTGAAACACAGATTGTAGATCTAAGGTTTCCTAACCTCCCCTTCCTTCAGGCACAGATATTCATTTCAAAAGTTGCCCATTTTTCAACTGAATCACATATATTTTGTCTTATATGTAGAAATATATGAAAAAGAGAATAGATGGATAAAAATAAGCTCAGTCTGGGACAACAGAATTTTCAAACATTCACCACTGTGAACTGTTAGGAGCTGTAGAGCTGTTTAGCAGAGGCCCCAGTTTGGAAGCCTAAGGTTGCCATCTTTTGGAATTACATGTGAATTGTGTAGCTCCCACGCGGTGCCATTTCATGAGGTCAGGAAACAGCAGTAGCCTAGTGAACAAAATTTTGGATCAGACAAATTTTCTAAATTGCTAAAAAGTCTTTACCTCAAAGTATTTTAATCACTACTAGCATCCAACTTCAGAAGAAATTTCCATGCTTGCCATCAGTTCTCACCTCACCTAGGTAAGTTTAATAATGGTTCTACACAGGTGAATGTGAAAGACCCCCAAATCCACCTCCATCTTCCATGGAAATGACACTGAATCTGCATTTGAAGGGAACATATGGCTTTCTATTTTAACCTCGATCCAGTTCTCCTGCCTTGCCCCTATACTCATTTAAGGTGTCTTCCTCCCATCCTGGATGAGAGCTGGCCCAGGGTTTACACAGGAGCTTTCCCATCTTCCTTCTGGTATGGAGTAACTTACTCCTTCCCTTCCATGTCCCACTCTGCACTCCAGCCTCCCCATATCATGCAGCTTGGGTTGCTCTCCTAGAAGATGCCATCTTTACTCTTCTTTGTCCAGTGTGCAGGAGACAGGACAAGAGGCAGCCTGTATTCCTCTCTTGGCCAAGATGCCTCCTTTTCAGCTTAAGGATCCAGAAAATGTCAGCAGGTTAAGCTGTTTTCCAGAATCACAAGATTCAGTTCATATCCTCAGCTTCAACAAGAGCTGCTCTTAAGCCTAATGAAATTTTCATCTACAGAAGTCATAGACACCACTCTAGTGATGGAAATAACATCTGTATAAAGCAACTTTTCTTTCCAATACTTCATGGTGGATATGCCTCGTACAGCTGGTGACTGAGAAAACCGGATTATGAATGACATGGAGACTACACCATCAAAAGTTCACTATATTCTTACTTCAACTCTCTGGCTTCTGTCAAGGCAAACTTTGTAGGGTGTTGACAAAGATGGCCAGCATACTTCTGGGCTATATTAAGAAAAATGTTGCCAGCAGGTTGACAGGCCCCCCTCCCTCCACTCAGCACTGAAAAAACACTCCTGGAGTACTGAGTCAAGTCTGGCCCCCACAGTGTGACATAAACAATAAACTGGAAGAATTCCAGTGAAGGGCCATGAAGATGACTGAGTGACCGAAACACATAAAACAGGCTGGGAGAGCTGGGGCTGTTCTTGGAGAACAGACAGGAGAACAGAAAGGGGCATCTTGTCAGTGTGTACAAATTTTGGATGGGAGTGTGTAAAGAAGATGGAGCCATGCTCTCTTCAATAGTTCCCTGTAACAGGATAAAAGCAATGAACACAAATTAAAATATTAGCAATTCCACTTACGTATAAGAAAATACTTTTTGACAGTGAGGGTGGCCAAACACTGGAACCCTGCTCTAAACTAGGGTCTAAACTTTCCATCAGTTCACAATGACCATGTATTTACTTCCCATAAATATATCTCCATGATCCTTTTCCCTCAAAGGCTCTCCTATTAAACATCCTCACAGTTACAATCTCATCAACCTCAAAGTCACATGGTAATGCTCTTTTTACAAAGTCTGCAAAACTTTTAGTTATTGGGTTGTTGATGGGTGGTGATTACCACAGGCAGTCTTACTAACCTTTTTTCTCTTTCTGTTTTCTGTGCTCTTCTGTCATGTTTTTTTATATAAAGTGTGTAAACTTTGAGAGTTAGGACTGGCTTCTTATTCTGCAAATATGCAGCCTTAAGCACCTTATGCATACCTAGTGTTCCTAGATACTATCTGTAAAAGCAAGCAGTTTAGCTTAAGTTTAGCCATTTAACTGTCAGAGACCTCATGTAAAAACAGATAAGCACCATCAGAAAGGCATTAATCTCACCTCAGGAGACTTGTCTCAGCCTGGTGTGATCCTGCCTCTCTCTTTATTAGAAAGTGAGCAGAGAGACACACAATTCAGCCAGCTGAGTTTATGCAAAAAAGCATTTCTTTGACTAGACTAAATCTACACACTCATCAGTAAAAATGTAGCTTTGAAAATGTTTATTTAGATGGCCTGAACAAAATCTCATCTTTTGTTTCTCCCCCAAAATGTCAGAGAGTAATACAAGATCTCTTATAACACATAATTCATATGATTTAGTTACAGTATTATGCTTTACTAGTTGCTATGTTTCTTTGCAGAAGCTGAGAGGAGATTCCAGTATGCATCTACTTCTTTGTGCACTGACACTGCTTTTTGAGAAAAAAACTGATTTTCTCATCACAGTCTGTAAAGCTGCTATGAAACACAAAAAGCCACTCAACTGATTTGTTCCATTTCAGTTAAATTTGCTTAAGATCTGGGTTAGGCATTTCTAAAATAACCTTCAATGCTTTGCTACTTAGATAAAATTGAAGAAGCACCAATAACCTAAAGTTGTGTTGAGGACTCTGAAAGTCATGCTAGACTAACTGCAACAGTTCTGGTAATTAAGTACTCCTGCAAATGGCATTCAGTATTCTGACACTTCTATTTGGGTGAGGAAAAGACTTGTTAAAAGTAAAAACGGATGACTGTTGCGGTAGAAAAATGCTGAACTCCAGCAGTCTGTGATTAACAACCAGGCAATTAATTCCTGCCTTTGCAATATAACCTAATTTACAAAATGCCAGTGAGAAAAATGAATTTTATTCCCCAACAAGCTGACCAAGGCTGTACAGTCTTCTACACAATCTGAAGCTAATTTTGAGTAAAAGAGATTGAGAGAACTTTTTTCCTTTGTTGTGAAATTCAGTCATGCAGAGAGAGAACAAGTGTTTACTATTCTTTCAGAAAAAAGAAGTATCTGTGATGATTGCCAACAAGAACTCGTTCATTTAATAATGTGCAAAATCTTGGTCACGGGCTGGAAATATTTTAAGTTGCATTTGAATTTCAGAAGGAACAGTGCAAAAACTACTTTGTGCATCTATAACAGTCATCTACAGGGCTAATAAAGGAGACAGCATTAATTTTGGACCTTGTCGTGCTTTTTAAGTTTATAGTAATGCAACTACAGGATTGGCAAGTATTAAATCTAATCATTTTTGGAAGGGTGCAGGAGGCAAAAAGAGGCAGGCAGGATTTAGGTTTGTTTTCAGCAGCTTTAACTCGTTTCTAAGCATGATTTTACTCACTAAATACTTTTAGTTATCTTTACATTTAAGTAGCTACAAGAAAATCTAATTTCTCATAAAAATGTAGAAGGGAGAAAAAAACAGATCAAACAGGCTTTTGAACCTAGATGTCAATTCAAGATTTAATGGCATTTTAAAATCAAAGGACAACTTAGCTGGCAGCATAATTCTCAGAATTATTCTACAGAATCTAATTTTGAATATAATTTATGTTGCTTTTTTTGCTGTGAACTCATAAAGCCAAAGCTTTGCTAAAATGTTTAAGACAGAGTTCAAGTTACAGACATTAAAAAGGAGGTGATATAAAATCTTTCATCTCTGGCAAAAATTGAAGAATCATAGGATAGCTTAGGCTTGAAGAGACCTTTAACCTCATCAAGTCTAACCCTTAACCCAGCACTGCCTAGTCCAGCACTAAACTGTGTCCTCAAGCACCACATTTACACATCACATCCCGCAGGGATGGTGACTCACCCACTTTCCCGGGCAGCCAGTTCCAATGCTTGGCAACTCTTTCAGTGAAGAAATTTTTTCCCAATATCCAATCTAAACCTCTCTTGGCACAACCTGAGGCCATTCCCTCTTATCCTGTCTCTTGATACTTGGGATAGGAGGTCAGCCCTCAGCTGGCTAAAGAACCTTCCAGGTAGTTGTAGAGAGCACTAAGTTCCCCCCTGGGGCTTCCCCAGGCTAAACACCCCCAGGTCCCTCAGCTGCTCCTGGTAGGACTTGTGTTCTGTAAAATACCAAATATTCTCATGAATAATGGCTAGTTGAACTCAAAGTAGGCAGTTGAAGTAAAACTAAACATAACTTCCTTGTTTTTCTTTCTTTAGCAATTACAGGAGTCTGTGAAGCAGTAAGATCTTATGGAGAGAGAATCTGCTATGTTCCATGAATGTTCCTGTCCCAATATTTAAAGCTTTAAGACAAAGCTCAGCTATACTGTGACAGTTGCACTACCAACACTTGAAGTCAGTCAAAAAAGAATTTCATCATGTGAGCTCTTATTGCAAGCCAGGGCCTGTCTTGTCACACTTAAGCATATCTGCTATACTTCCTGCACACATGAGAAAATATGTGTTTGTTCCCTACAAGCCAATTTTTGTTACATGATTGTCAAAGGTTGCAATTGTTGCAAAAGCATAAACAGGAAAGGCACAGAAATGCCAATTAAAAGCCATAACTTGCAGTTACACCTATGTAAATATCAGGATCTTCAGTCTGGAAATTTCAATGGGAATATTCAGCTTTGTTCGACTATACTTAGTACTTGACTGTATTTATAATCTCACAGCAGCTGCTCCATTCAAAACCACTCTTCTGTGCTTTCACAGCTCCAGCATCCTCCTGTTTGTCAGAACAACACATCTATCATTTTGTAGTTACTCTTCTCTCCCACCTCTCTGAGTAATTTGCCGAGCCCTGTTGATTACCCCTTTATAATATGTTCTTGAAAAACAAGCAAGTTCTTTCTCTCACTTCCTGTGGGGGAAACCTTTCTTGAGTTCTGACTGCCTATCTACTGAAGTTCCTAAACTACTGCTACCTCCTCTGCTGCCTTTTCTAATTCCTACTTGGTACTCTCACAATTGCTACAAACCCTTTCACAAAAGCATCACCTCTTACAAACCATGAATTACCATACTAGTTTCCTCCATCCTAGCAAGCAAATATTTCCAGTTGTGCTTATCCTGTTCTTTCTGATCTTTCGTGTTTTTCTTTCAATCTTACATTCAATTGTATTGGCACTTCCAAACTGACTCCATTCATGCAAAGTCAAATCCTACTCCCTGCAACCAATTTTCATTGTCTCCTTCCAGAATATATCACTACCATATAAATCATTATTCTACATACATCCTTTGGGCACTTTTTTCCCTCAGGGAAAGTAGGGTTTGAGTATTCCTGAGTCAAACAAGAACTTTTGCACACAGCTTTCTACACTGCCTGTGCGACAGGCTCACATTACAACTTCAAGGGGAATTAAATACTGTAATTTCTACTTTAATGCAGCTGATCTGCTACATACAGATCCTCCTACACAGTAAGTTCTCTCATGCAGAGATTTTGTCTTTGTTCTGACACTCTGCTGAGAACACACGTCTTCAGTTCATATACTATAGGACATCTATTCCTTGTAAAAGCAAAATAACTCCCTGCTGTTTCCTTCCTGCCAAAAATATAAACTACCCTCCCTCTCTCTCCCTCAAATAAAAGCCAATCAACAAACCTCTAATTAAACAAAAGGACTTGTATCATTAGCTTGTCTGGTAGCAACAATTTTACAACTCAAGGGATGGCACATGCTGAAAATGGAATGTTACTTTTTCAGGGAAAATACTCAAATTTGTTCTCCAGATAGATAATTTGGAGTGGTTTAACCTTTATAGAATTATGTATTTACAATGCACTTTCCTTGAGTTCCAGAATATTCCACTGGTTGTGTACAGTTCATTATTTCATTAGCAAGGTTATTACAAGTCTGCTGGTTAAAATCTTTTCTCCAAAAGATAAACAGAACTGTCACCTTTAGTAAGGTAAATAAACACTTTTGTCTTGGCATATACAAGGTGTCTGAGACTTTTCTTCCCTGAGTTCCCCCCTTTAGGCCTTACTAACCAGAGTGACAACATGTATTCACAAGAAGATACCAAAAGGGAATATATCGTAGAAAGGATGAAAATGACAAACAAGTCAGGCAAACTCCCCAAACCTGGGTATTAATCCCTCCTGCCATCGTTATGGGCATACAACTCACTCCTCCCAGCAGCCAAACTACATCATGTGGAAAAAGAGAGCATGAGAGACTGCACACAGACAAGCGGAGAGGTCTAAATACTGCTCTGCAATTTTCACAAATCTATACTAAAAGGAGCAAGGAACATTTCCATTTCTGCAGGAACATTTTGGAGAGAGCAAGGTACATGGAAGGAAATATAAGCATACACTCTCTTGCAGAGTTAAAGAAGGAAGAGATTGACAAAGGACCAATAAAAAATTGCAAAATTATTTTAAACCTCTAAAATTGTCTGTAGTAAAATTGTATGCATAGATTAAGGTTACATTTTAAACATTTGAAGAAGAGAAACTGAGAGGTTTAAAGATAAAAGTTCTAATCAGATGGAAGATACACACATGGTAAAAAAAGACTTGAAATAAATCTTCAAAATAATTCAAAGTTGCTGGGAGAAATGGAGGTCTGACTGGTTAAAACATGAATAATTTCAGAATGCCAGCAGATACAATCTATAATATTAAATCAAGGAGTTTTATATCTGTGGTCTATATTTGACACAGAATTTTATTTGCAGGAGAAAATGGCACAGATGAAGATTTTAATTTTGCAGAAAAACACATCAGGGCAATGAAACTCAATTGTATTTAAAATGCAGATTTGCCAACAATGCTATATGTACCTAAGAAAAACTATGGAAATAACAGATCACAACACCAATTTGACTTAAAAGTCTGTAATAATGCTGCACTTAAATTCCATTTTTTTTCCACCTACTTCATATCAAGCTAGGATTTATTGAAAGATAATATGTGAAAGCTTAAAAACATTATTATAAAAACCTGAGGAAACATTATGGGGCTTATTTATTGCAAGACTTGTGAAACCAGAACTGTCAAGTACTAATTATGTTTCGTGGTCAGATTCATTGACCTGATATGTTTGTAAGAACTTACAATACTCAGCTTTTTGCATTAAAAAAAAGGTGTATAATAATATAGGTTCATATAATCCAAACACTTTGCATGAAGGCAAAAACAGTGGGCTGCCAGAAAGCTGTAGTTTATTTCCACATGACAAACAGAGGAGCAAACCTAGAAGAGTCAGAAATCACATTCCTTCTCCTACTGCAGAAGAAGCTGAAAAGAAGAATTTTGAATTCTACTGATCTGAAGAAAAACATGCCAGCAGCATGTATGGATGGGACTAGACCCAAAAATCTGATAATTAGAGAAAGCTTTGCCAAATTTTCAGTACTGCACAAACACCTTCTAAAGGAGAGGCTCACAGGACTTCTGACTTCCACATTACCCCTTCCTTCTCCACCTCCCTATGATTACAGGGATACATTTAACAGCATTCCCAGTTCACAGTGGTACTGCCCACTTTCATTCATGAGATAAAAGCACTATTTACAGTCTGCTGCAACAACTATATTCTTAATCTATCTTGGATATTTTAACATTCACATGATTTACTATCATAAGATAGAGAAACCTTACCAAGAGAAAATTAAAATCACGTCCAAGACAGGTAAGTGAAAATCTTGAAATGTGAATGCTCAGAAAAAGACTAATGCATTAACTCTTTGGGCACCCAAATTTAAAATTATCTAATTTTCCAGGGTGCCAAATTCTCAATTCCTTCTGAAATTAATGAGAGTCACAAAGGGCAAGACCCTCTCTAGGCTGTCCCTTCCCAGATTAATTTCTAGCTTTTCTGATCACCTGCCTTTAGCTGGCTGGTCCTCCACCTCTCCAGATGAAACACTGTAATTCAGTAACTCTCCGTTACATTTCCCCCCTCAGGATCTGTAATATTTCATAAACTGAGACATCTGGCAGCTGCTAGATAGTTGATTTGAAAGCCAAAACACAGTGATACAGGATTAGCTTCCCCTAAACAAAACACGTCTTACTTGCCAAAAGAAGTAAGCACTCCATGTGTGAAGACATGGCAGTTAAACAACAACCACCTGAGCACAACCTTGTTTATATGTGTCACTTTTTCTGAAAACTGAAAACATCTGTCTCCTTTGGTACTTATTGTCTGGGGAAAAAGTGATAATGTTTGCTGCTCTCAGTCAATACACATCTCACAAAATCACATCCATACGAGACTAGGCTAGGCTAAGATTGTCTGTATGAACTCCACACTACTCAAGACTAGTTCTGATATGTTTAGATAAGGCACGCCTTCAGGTCCCAGTTTAGACAGAAGCACATTCAACAATCCTGAAACTACAGCTGCATTCCACCCTTCCAGCCTCCAGTTCTTCTGGATGTAAATCTGATAATTGTACTCTGTGGCATGCTCTTTATTTTTTTAGTCTTTCTTAACTGCTACCCTCAAAGAGCCACTTTCAGCCTGGATTTCTCCATATAAGGTCACACCTCACATAAACACATTGGAGAGCACATGATACTTATTTAAAAGAAAACATACAAGTATGTCACTTTTCCTCCAAGCAAAGCTTGTTCTGGAACAGAGAAAAAACTTGTTCTTTGTTCTATGTGAACTTTGGCCCTTCCTCCTAACATCACTTTCAAATTTCATGCCTTCAGGCTGAAAATATGCTATTTTTCATCAAACTATTTTCTTAAATCTGCATATAACACACCTGTCACAAACTTTGCTCTGCTCCTTTGAGATGTTCCTGCAACTCCCACACTCTTGGCAAGAGCTTACTCTAGGTAAAAATCCAACACCCTCCTTTATTCATCATCTAGGATGTATGATTAACTTGTTTTTTTCAAAGATGTTGCCTTAAGCTCTGGGTGTTGACTACTCCCATAGAAGGAACTACACCTTGTTCAGTGTTGGCCCATGTTTCCACTTCTTTGGGCTGAGAATCCCTAATCTATGTGTTATGTAACCTGGCCAACTGACATCTAAGGTTTGGCATTTGCAGGAGTTCCTGCTAGGTGTGTTCCATTCCACAATTATTTATAGATACCATTTTGACGTGGGAACTATTTCTCCCAAAAACCTCTTTGATTTATTGCACCAAGCATAACAGAAGACTTAAGTTCACAGACGTACACAGTCTCACCTATGAGGATGCACAAGAAACCCCTTACAAGAACATGCAACCTTCTGTCTAGTTACATTTCACAGACAGTAAGTTGCTTTCACTACAAATTCTGGTTCTAGGATAATACCAGCCCTTTCCAGTAAATTTTGTCATAAATTATTTGGTCAAGTGAGAAGAGATGGACATTTTTGCCAGAGATTAGGATTTACTCACTCTGCATTCGCCAATGTGCTCATCTAGCCCATTGTTTTCTCTAATAATTCTTTTTGAGCTATTTCTGTGTAGCCAGGGAGTGCATCATCATGCAGCTGCACTCCAGGGCCTGAGCTCTGTTGAAAAGAAAACAACAACAAGTTAATCCAAGCTATAAATATTCTCCTGTTTCCACACAGAGGACCTCTGAAGTACAGAGTATCTTAGTTACATTATCCACAAAAGGTGCATAGCTTTGGTAAGACACATGATAGCAGAATTTAGAAGCTCTCATTTTTCAGCCATTAACTCTGATAATTGTATTTCACAAATGCTTTTGAATAGACACTCACATTTACCTTCCCAGGTGGGGGAGATTCGTCTTGCTGAGGATTACTAAAAAGGCTGAAAAAAGGAATTTTTGTAAGAATTGTTGAACAATGAAGACACAATAATAGAATTTTTAACAAATTTAGTCATCAAACTAACTTCTCTCTGGAGAATTTACAAGAAATTAAGCCAAACCTAGCAGTTAAGGAATGGCAGAACTCACAGAAAAGATGAGGAAAATAGTAATTTTGTCCTACTTATACTGGACTAAGAAGCCTACTAATCTGAGTACTACAGACAGATATTTAAAGAGATGAGGCTTCTGGTACTATTTTTCTTCCTATGATAAAGCATTATATGTACAGTATTTACTCTCTGTGCCATTTTACAGGATGCAGCTTTTCCCAATACAGAGCAAGAAAAATCAAACTTACCACTGTCTAGCTATTTTTTGGATACCAATATTAATGCTTTAAACCAGTATGTTCCCTAAAAGCTTTGACCACAGGAAAAATTGTGATGAAAACCACAGTCAGTACTTTTTTAAATCTATAGTACGAGCCATCAGTGAGCACCCAGCAGCAAGTATGTATGAAATGGAAGCTTTTCATAAAAAAAAAAAGCACACCTCATTATTATTTTATTCATTGCTACCTGACAGTGCCTTGAAGAGGGAGAGAGGGGCAAATATGGGCTATTTGTTCACAAAAAGGTGTAAAGCTTGCTATAATGTTGACAAGAACCAGTATTTTAGACGCAATAGAGCATGTCTTAAAAGCCAGAAGAACTACATTAACATGTGAAACTATAATCTCTAAAATAAGGTCAAAGTTACTATCACATAGGGTGCTGGCTATACAAGTGTTGCTTCAGCGAACTGAAGACACCTGTGGGCTGTTTTAACTTACAGTGCACTTCTTGTTTCTTCCAAGTTCTTATTTTTTTAAATTTGTTCCTGTTTATCACTCCTATGATCGGATATAACCTTCTTTCTCCGGTATTTTCCAAAATATATGCCAGATTCTAGAGACAACTACTGTATTATATAATTTGATCTTCTGAGCGCCTCTTTGCACTTTAAAATTCTAGTAGAAAATAAAATACATGGGCTAAATCAGCTAAAAACACTGTTCACAAATCTATTTCTGTTCAACTCTGGAAGTTTTGAATAACGTGCTTTCAATAAGCATCTGTTGGGTGCAGTTGACATAATACCAAAATTCTTAACCCCCTAATTTTTAAAGAATTTTTTGTTGTATATAGTATCCTGTAGCAGTGCTGCATATAAAATATTTAGTTAAACATGGCATGAAAACAAATAGTGTACTGTAGTCACAAATTACTACATTAACATGCCAAAAAGCTTCCAGTAAACATTATAAAGACAAGAAGTACAAATGGAAACAAGAATCCTTGGAATGTAATGAAAGGTGGTATTATAAACTCCTCAGGACTTGCAAACTGGAACAAGAATTGCAGTTGCTCAGTTTATGTCTTACATAATGACTTGGTATACTAGTTGCTAGCCTTACTGAAAGCTACACAACAATATTTTTCAATGCAAAAATACAAACAATATAAAAATGTTTTTCTCACAAGAATGCTTAAAAAACAGGAAGGAAAAAAAAAAAAAGACTGCCCTTTCTCCTTTTGTTTAGGTGGGCTGATCTCCAGAAACAGCAAACACTTGCAAGCATTCAGTACCTATAAAGATCAAGCTCCAAGAACCTGTGCTCTAAAAGAAGAGGCAAATGGATTAGGCTGTAGTCCTTCTGCAGGAAATCAGCCTCCTAATGTGTCTGAACAACAAAATAAACCTTTGAAGTCTGCAAAATGCATGGGGAAGCAGTAGTTGTTACTTTTGCATCCCTGAAAAATGAGGGGTATATACTCTGGAATTAAAAAGCTTTAACTAAAAACTATTGTAGTTCTAGAAGCTCTTCTCCTTGCCAAAGTAAATGCAGTAAATATGGAACACAGAACCATTTCTGTAAAAATGTCTCATCACCTTTCCCTTTCAATTAGTTTCAATATAGGCAGTCTGTTAAATTACAGGAGAAAGAAATACTTACAGAGGGAGTATTTCTAATCAATATCAAATCACTGGTGGCTGATTTAAACAAGCTGCTGTGTTCATATCACTTCATTTTAGGAATGTAAGGGTAGGATTCTTAAGTGCACTGCATTAGCCGAAGGTTCCCAGGTGAGTCAGTCTGTCTTGCAGGGCTGGGTCAGTGATGTGTGCTTTGGAGTGTCAGCCTCAAGATACATTTAAAAATAAGACAGAGATACCCACCCACACACAAGTGCAGCCAGAAAGGAAGCAGTGGGACAAGGCAGGCTTTTGTGGCACTTCTTTCCATATCCATGACCTTTTCTTCTCAGGCAGGACATCTCACAAACATGTTTTAGATAAATGGACACTTCTTTCTCTGCAAAGCACTGAACACTACTACATTGCTGCTACTACATTAAAATGATGTTGACTGTTTTATAGTGTATAACATTTCAACATGCAATACTTGGAAAGAAAATGGTAATTAATAAGCTGATAACAGTACAGATGTTTACAAAAATCAGACACTTCACTAGCATAAAAAATTATTGTTGGAAAGCTACCAGTATATTATATAGACTTGTTAGTCTAAACATTACCATCATAGCATGAGCTGGCTATCCAAGATTCTTATGGAACAGCTGCATCTGTATGGCTTTTTATACTTACATAAGGGAATGAGCAAAAAAATCACATTAATTTCAGATAGGAAATAGGCCTACTCAAAATCAAAAAGTGTCACGAAACAGAACAGTACTTCTAGGCACAGGTAAGCGAAGGAGTGTGATTTCTGCTCTTAAATATCTTAGTAGTCAAATTAAAATTTAAATATATTCTGAAAGTCTCTGTGGAATGAGAAGAAAAAAAGTCTTTTATCTAGGATAATGAGCTGGCTGACTAAAACACCAGACTATTTTGCATCTTAATATCAGGCAGAATATTTATACTGAAAAGCCTCTTGCTATGTAAAGCTCTCCTTCATGAGATGGATTAATGGAAATTTAGAGCTGTAACAAGACTAAAGATGGATAGGGTAAAGTCTTCTACAGTTGTCTTTTTTCCCCAGCTTATAAAGAGTTCAATAAGATCAATACAATTTGAGTAAGACAGATTATATTTCTTTCTTCCAATTCTCAAAAGCATACATTTATTATTACTTTTTTGCAAATACGTTTGGCTTGCTAGAGGAAATGCTCATGAAATTTCATGAGAAATCAAAATTCTCTATGCAAAATGAAGGAAGGTTATTTTCATGGATAATGGAAGACTTACTGCAATCTTCAAATACCAAACATGACAGTTCAGTACAATGAGAAAATAAGAGTAAAAACTGATCTATTTGTTGAGATGGGAGTATGTAGTTCTAGTACAGGGACTACTCTTATATTAATCATTCAGAAAGCTGAGAGAGAGTAGCTCCCCAAAAGAAAATGCAGTATTTACATAGCACTGCATCTTAAGCAGTTATATATGACATATACATACACCTACTTTCAAAATACATCACCATTGACAAGAACTACATTTGGCAATATTCTTCCATCCTCCACAGGGAGATTTGCTTTCACAGCTCAGCAAAGACTGCCATAGCTTTTGAGCTATGCCACAGACATTAAATGACAGTCAAAAAACAGTAATAAGTATAGAAAGCATAATGCAGACAGTGGAAGTGAGACAGCATGGAATGGTCAGACCTGACACAGGAAATTGGATGCAAGCCTCCACACACAGGTCAGCCTGGAGCTGGGACCCCAACCAAACCCCCCAGACACTTCACTGACAACTCCACCAGCTGCAGGAACAGCTGCTGAACACTGGAAAAAACAAACCAGCCTTGTGTGGAGTAAGGATATAGGCTTAAAATAGGGTAAGTTGTCAGAAAACTGCAGTTGCAAGGGCTTTTGCTGTGATGTCCTCCAAGAGCATGCCATATCTGCGTGCACTTGGCAAGCCTGCCAGGTGCCCTACTGCTGGTGTCACAGAATCACAGAATTGGTAATATTGGAAGAGACCTCAGGAGATCGTCCACTCCAACCCCCTGCCAAGGCAAAGTCACCTAGGGCAGATCACACAGGAATGTGTCTAGGTGGGTTCCGAATGTCTCCAGAGAGGGAGAGTCCATAACCTCCTTGTGCAGCCTGTTCCAGTGCTTTGCTGCCCTCAGTGTAAAGTTCTTCCTCGTGTTGAGATAGAACTTCTTGTGTTTTAATTTATGGCCATTGCTCCTCATCCTGTCGTTGGGCACCACTGGAAATAGCCTGGCACCACCCTCTTGGCACCCGCCTTTGAAATATTTATCATCTCATTGATGAGATTCCCCTCAATCTTCTCCAGACTGAAGAGGCCCAGTTCCTGCAGTCTTCCTGCAGTCTCTTCTTAGACTCCAGACCCATAATGATCTTTTTGACCCTATGAACCCCCTCCAGTGTGATGGGGTAAAGTGTTCAAAAAGCTGTTGTTAGGAGGTTTCCCCACGATATTTTCCAAGAGCACCGCACATTCGTGTGCACCAGGCAAACCTGTGGGGTGTGGGATGTCTCCCTCCCCGGTCGGGTTTCCAAGGGAGGGCGCGGGACAAGGCTGGGCTGGGCAAGGCATCTCAGCCTACGCCTTGCCCCTTCACCAGGGGCACCACGGCTTCGTCCCACCACCTCTGCACCGCGGGGCGGGGCGGGGCAGCCCCCGCCTCCGCCGAGGGCCACAGCGATTCTGCCCCTGCCCTGAGGGGAACCTTGGCCCGTGGAGCCCGCTCCCTGCGGAGCCCGTACCGAACAGCTCCGCTGTGCCCACCCCGCCATGGCGGCGAAAAGCTCCTCCCAACATACCCGGCATTTCCCGGCCGCGCTGCCTGGAGACGGCGGCCGGGGCGGGGCGGGGAGGAGCGGGGCGGGAAGGGGAGGATGCTGCGGCCGCCGCGGGGCGAGGCAGCGGCGGCGGCCGGAGTAGCGGTACTTGGCGGCATAGAGGATGCGGCGGCGGTGGTGTCGGCAGCAGCAGGCGGAGGAGCGGGGAGCGATGCGGTGCTGCGCGGCGGGGCCGTGGCCGCACAGCGCCCTCACCACGCTCCTGCTGACAGGTCGGTCACGGCGCGTGTCCCCGCCGCGAGCGGTGGCGGGCCCCGCTGGCAGCGGCCGGCCTGCGCCGCGGTGCTGCCTCTGCTCGGGCTTCGCGTCCCCTCCTGGCCGAACCGCCCCCCTGCCTCGCCCTCCGGCTGCGGCTCGCTGCGCGCCCCATTCCCGCTGCCCCGTGCCCCCCCGTCAGTGCGGAGGCTGGGCTGTCCCAGCATCTCCCCATGCCGCGGCTCCCGGAGGACGCTCCACAGGCGGCGCGGGGATGGCGGCCTGCATGCCCCCACCCCGGGACCGCCACAGCCCCTCCCGGCACGGCGGGCGCGGCGGGGGCCCGGGCTGAGGGAGCGCGGGGGCGGCGGGTGAGGCCGGAGCAGGAGTGCCGGCGGGGCGCGGGAGTCAGGCCTGGCTCAGAGCCGCTGGATGGCGCGGGAGCCTCCGCTCCCGGGGACTGGGCCGGGCCCGCTGCGCTCCTCCGGTCTCTCGACCTGGTGCCTGACGCGAGAGCGGGCTGTTGTGTGTACGGGGGTGTCTTTTGTGTTGTCTTTCTTCTCCGTTATTTCCCATCTTGACCACTTAGTCCAACCGAGCTAGAATTAGGAATTCAGAAAAAGTCTTGATCCTGGTCCCTAAAAGCTAAATAATAGCTTTCATGCAGGTTTTTCACCTGCAGGTTCTTCGCAGTGAAATACATCAAACAGCTAACACTTAATAGCAGCCCAGTCACAGGACTGCCTTTGTGAGACTTGTTACATCAAGAGTAAGTTAACAGCAAGAAATGTGTTTGGGTTATTTTTGAGTTCTGAGAGGTCAGTGGTGTGTTATCTGCAAGCAGTCTGCTCTATATCCTCTTGAATAGTATCTAGGTACCCTCCTAGTACTTCTTTTGCTTATGGCCATACTTGTCATAGGTTATTAGCAGCAGAATTGACATGAGGCACTGGATATAGTAAAGATATGGTAAGAACTTAAGTGTGAAGTTGTTCAATGTGAGGATGAAACTTTGTTAGATGCAAGACAAGACTGCTTTTCCCTTACGTGGAAATTTTTCCTACCTCTTCCACCTTCCCCTCCATGACTGATTGTGGGATAGCAACCAAGCAAGAACTAGCATAATTGAGAATAAGCATTCAGTATCAGCTGAAATAATGTTTTTTACAAAGGTCAACTAAATTACCTTATAGAAATTGAATTATGAGCTTAATCCACAAGTCCTTTCCAAGCTACATGGTAAGGGACGAGGTCTTAAAGTTTTTTCATGATAGCTTTTCCACTTAAACCTTTCTAAGGTTGGTTCAGTGAGATTTCATTAGTTAAAACAGAATATATGGTTTGAAACTGATGTAAAAAGGGAGACATGAACTTTAGTTCAGTTACATTATTTTAAGAGATGTCTATATAAAATTTATTCTTCAACAAGGTGGAGATTTGTAGTATGTTCTTGATCTGAATGAAGCTGTCCCAGGAGCTCACCCAAGCTCCCCTCCATACTCCCTAAGTAAAGAAGGTCCAATCTCATCTGCTGGCTCAAAGATGCATTGCCCAGCATGAAAATCCATTATTTTGAATCCTGTCAACTCTACAGTACTGCAGCATTACTTAACAGGGCAAGAGATATCTGACAGACAAAACGGCATGTGAGAAGTAGCACAGGACTTGAAAATAGATTTCTTTTAGTTCTCCTCAACTAATATGGATTAGTTTTCCCCATTTATGTTGTAGCACTTGATTTACAGAAGAAAGTTGACTTATGATTTTTGCATTTCTTAAAAATTTGTGAAAAAAGGCTTTCTGGAGGAGGATAGCTGCTGTCAGAAGTCAGCAGGGTTGTCTGCCTCTCACTTCTTCCTATCTTCCTTGAGGCAAAACATTATTTCAACATCCAGGAATTTCACGAGAATGAAGAATTTAAAGGTTGTAAGAGTGATTCAGTTGCTCCTAGGGGTCTGGTATAGTACTCAAATTGAAGGTATTGACTCCCAAATGCAAGCTGATGATACTCCACTGCTAGGAAAACATGGGACTTCGTTGTCAGAAGTGATATATAGGATTAATCATCTCTACTTGAAACTAGTTAGGTGTTCTTTGACTCTAGCTTTGTAGTAACAGACTTCCTAGAAGTTTGCTGAATTACACTAGTAGAGCTGTCTGTCATATTGGTTTGGCAGAGCAATGAGTTGCCCCCATACTGTGTATCTACAGAGAGAGTGGTTGCCAAAACTATTTTTGAGTGACTGTGGCCAGTGGTTTTGCCCTATATTTCTGCACTTATAATTAGTTGTCAGTGCCTGTGTTGTTGCTGGAACTCCTGTTTCATCCCAGGGAGTAGAGCAATGGAGTTGTATTCTCCTTTCCTTATAAACGGGTCAAAATGAGGAAGAAGCTCATTAGTTCTCACTTTGCAAGCTGTGGTTATGTGGTCACATTAATTTGTCATAAGGCTGCACTGCTGCCAGAAAGCATTCTCCTGCCGTTGCACAGCTAGGGATTATTTGCTGCTTTCCCTAGTGACAAATAACTAGTATAGTGATACTGTGGATTGGGTCACCTGGCTCAAAACTAGTCGACCCACAGAAACAGTTCACTGAGGTGTATGTACTGCCCAGGACTGGTATGGGATTGTTTCCACTGGTGTGTGCTAGGTGATGAAGAATGTGCTGGGAATGCCCCTTTTGAGCAGGGCTGCAGACATGCCCATTTAGAACAGCTGTGAAATCACTGGCTGGGGCAGGGATCCAGGAGGCTGAACCAGATCCCTGCACTTGCCCTGCTGTTGACAGCAGAAGTGCTGTTGGCAACACTCCTCTGCTAAGCCGCGCCCTGTGCAAGGAGGCAGAACATTTCACAGATGGTCTGCTGTTTTCAAGCTAACACCACAGCACACCTGCCCTTGTTCTGTTGTGGAACAAACATAGGGCAGAGAAGTAGGTTTCCTTCAGAGAGCCTCTGGATGTCTGCCTGCCTATGAAGATGCTGCCTGTACTACTCATCTGAGCCAGGTCAATACAGTCTACTGTCAATAGGTACTTACTTGAGTAAGTAATTACAGGAGGGAGAAAAGTAGCTGTTCCATTAATATGCTTTTCATTACAGAAACACATTATTTATAGGCAGTACGTGGAGACATCTTGGAGGTCCTAAAGCCAGGCAATAAGAAGTCAGCTTTATAGCAGAAGATGTAACTGTTCAGTGTGTAGAGAGGCTTATTTTTGCTCCTTTATGTTTTTAGATTTGGTTGGAAGTTCATTAAAGTACTTCAGGAATTGCAGTCACAGAAGTAAAGCCCTTTCTTTAGAAGAAAGGTTATTTCCAATCAAAGAAAGAATTATTTAAAACCTAGACAAGAGTATCTGGTTTTTTTTTTCAGTATTTGAAGAGCTTTTGAATTCTTCCTGAATAGAGAGTGATAAATTTACAGTAGTCACTAAGAGTGTAGACTATCTTCCTTGGCAGACTTCTAGAGGAAAGAAGGAAGTTGCTGGTTTTGATTACTTCCATAGGAATTTCAGTCTGTGTCTAAATGTTGTATAATTGCAACACAAACAGCCTTTTAAATGTAGGTTATTTTAGTGACAGTCCAAGCCATGAAAATGAGAAGTTAGAAAGAACAACCTACTGAGCAAACAGAAATTTTAGTGTATTGAAATCAATGACTTTTCTGAATTCCTTAGTCTTTCAGAACAATTGCCACCTCTGAAATCTGGAATGCAATTGCAGGGATACCCTGATAGTTCATATCAAAAAATGATAGAAATGTAGGAGACATCCTGGAATAGCAGGCCACCAGGGTGGCCTGGTACATACCCCCTTGGTTACTTTACACTCGGGATGGAACCACAGGAACTGATGGTGTTTTCCTCTCCTTCATGGAAATGCTAACCTAATTTGGTTCTCTTGTCAGGCCTGCAGTAGGAGGGAGAATGGTGGTGGGTAAATGCTACTGTTAATAAATCATGAGGATTTTGTTCTCCAAGTAGTTAATTTGTAGCATTCCCATGAATGCAAGTGCTGAAGTTTAACAGTTAGACTGATAAATGCTTTATTTGGTTACTTTACTTCAATGATTTAGGAGAACTGTTCAGATGTTACAGTAATCAGTGGATAGCCCAGGAATAGATGGAAAACCATTGCCTACTGAACAAATATTATTAAGAATAGAGCCAAGAAATATTTCTGGGGTTGATTTGGACTTTTAAACAGTTTGAATGTAGAGGGTCCTGAGCAGTCTGCAATGGAGAACTAATACAAATTAATTCCTGTTTCTTATGTAGTAGCTGTTGAAGAGGGTTAGAACATATCCAGTTTCAATGTGAATTTCCGCTGAGAGAATCCCTTCTAAGTAAATTTCTGCCATGCACTAGCTAGTAGTCAAGAGGACAGTGCGTGGAAGTTGGGAGAGAAGTGAGAGTAGGTGGGTGCTGCAACTTCTGCCTCCTCTAAGGGATGATGTGATCAACTGAACAAGTATCCAGTGCGGACACCAGTGGATCCTCAGTAACTGCCTGGCTACAAGCTCTGATTTCAGCTGTGGGCTATGCACCTTGCAGGGGGTTCTCTCTTCACAGATGTTTCACTTCAACTAATGGTGTCGGTTTCTAACTGTTCTGCTGGGTGATTCTCAGCAGTCCTTCAGAAAAATGTGCTGTCTATGAATCTGCACTTCCAGCTCAGAATTCAGAGGAAGGAGGACTGACCAGATGGGATATGCAGTAGAGGAGTGCAAGGGTAGCTTTTTGCAGTGGGGTTGTGCTGTAAGAGAGTAAGGGGCAATGTAAGCATGGTCAGAGGCCCTGCTCTGTGGTGTCAAAGTAGCAAGCATGTGTTTATGTTAGGTCCCAGGAGAAGGTGGAGGTGTAGGAGAGAGGGGAAGTGGCTGGGTTTGGTAGCTTGAGCTTTGTGCTGCTTTAATAGTAGGAGAGATGGGCTTGAGATCCTACTTCAAAGAAGGAATAAGAGGATAGGCAGAGGTGCAAGATACTGTTTGGAGGTCAGAGTGCAGTAAAGGAATGGGGAATGTGAATTTGGTCCATGATACTTGTGTTCTTTTCTGGCTGTTGTGTGGTCAGAAATTGTTGTTGGTATCCACTCTGTTAAACATTCAGTTGTTGAATATTATGCAAATATACTTTAAAAAGGGGAAAAAAGAGTATAAATTAATATAAATGTGATTTTTATTTATAACCAACACAATTATAATTAAAGAATAATTTAAAGAAAACCAAATTGGAGAAAGAAGAAAAAACTGTGATGTGCTTCACCTGGGCATGTTCAAGTCCCAGGCACAGGGCTATGAATTGTTCCTGTTGAAGGCAGTGGTGGCTTCTCCAGTAACTCTGGCAACATGTGTAACAGACTGAAGAGCCTGACACTATTAACATTCTTTTCATCGTGAGTACAAGGCTGATTAAATTAATTCTAAACTGTCTCTTTGATAAAATGCGTAGTTTGAATCCCTGCATTCTGTAGTATAAGGTCTCTTTTGTCATCTTTTAATCATATTCAGATTTTCCCAGAGCCTTCCTTATGCTGACATTTGCTTCTTCAAGGCTCTGCTAGACAGAGCATTTGAACAGGGATCATATCTGTGTCAAGTACAAAAATAAAGTCTGCCTGTTCCTTCTTGATGTTGCTGTTTACATGTCAGCTGTTCTAGCCAGTGTTCTGGTGAAAGCTCTGTTCAACCTGACTTGCTAGGTTGTTACCCAAGCTGAGCATCCCTGAATTGTGTGCTCACAGTATGTGTTTGGCATGCTGATGCCTTTGTTCCTGCTGTGCAGTTACATTTTATTCCATTGAACTGCACATCACTGATCACCTTTTCACAGACAATGCAGACTGTTCTGTCATCTCTATTGTTTGTCAGTCTCCTAGTCTTTGTTTTTACCTGCAAATTCTCTCAGTATATTTGATACATACAAGTCATTCTTTGTCTCCCTCCCCATCTCCGTCTCTATCCTGCCTCTCTTCCCTCTGCCCCAGTTACATTAGGCTAATGCCAAAACTTTGAGAGACCGACTAGAAAGCTCATATAACTTTTTAGCAGCCCTATTCTCTTGCTTTTCACATCTGTCATTTGAAATCAAATCAGTAGTGATGTATATGAAAACATCACACTATAAACTAGGATCTGAGAACAGGCATACTGGTTGCTTTTCCAGTTCCCCTGTGAAATGCAGCATAGCATGGAGAGGTAGACAGGTGACTTCTTCAATCCACACAGCCAAACCTAGCACAACTTGGAACCCAAATATAAGATACTTACTAACCATTTATATTGAAAAACACAATGTGGAACTTGTCTTTATTTTTTTCTGTTTTTTAAATGCATTTAAATGTGCTAAAATGATTTAGTATCTACTTTTTCAATTGAAGTGATAAGTGACAAGCTTGTATAGCTAAGGGTAATGTCATTATTGCTGTCTTTATCAGGAAAAACTTGTGGGCTCACCAAAAGTGTCGAAAAAAAAGCGTTAAATCCTTAATAAGGATTAAATAAGGACTGTGATAAGTGTAATAATTTTGACAACTCTAATACTATTCTCCATTTAATAATTCAGTTATCTAATCTCGTATTAATTGTTTTGTCTGATACTGGTGCTGGTTTGTAGCTGACAAGCCTCTGATTGCCCAGCTCATACTATTGGAATAATGGAGCAACTCTATTTGATTTTTTTAGGAATTTCTTGAGTTTTTCAAGAATTACTAAAATTTAAACAAAGTCCTATGCAGTACTAAATTTTATTCGTAGGATGTTATTGTATTACGACCTGCAATATATGCAGATCAGTTCAGCAGGGTAAAAGTTGCTAGAAGTGTTATTGTGTTGGTATGGTAATTATTGCATTAATCAAATTATTAAATTTAATAAATAAGTCAAATTAAAAGTGCATTAAAAATTAGTTTTTAATTACAATTCATCCTCAATTAATTTTTAGATGTTTTGTATAAATTATCAATAATAGATATCTGTCTCACTTGTGTAGATTGAGTATGGTGTATCTTTATTACTGCTTAAGCCAGATCTGTTTGACCTCCTGAAACCTCCTGAATTCTGTTTGAAGAATGTCTTATCACTAATTTAATAGCTGCCTAGTGTAACAGGTCAGAAGTTTCCACAGATGTTTAGGCTTCTTTCATGTACTGTGCATGTTTTCCAATAAGTGCTCATTTCTTCCTGCAGACTGGTGTATCTGTACACAAGTACTGCTCCTTGATGTTTCTGGTATTGCTGTTTTTACAAAGAAATTAAGATGCTAGTCCAAAACCATCTTTGATTCAGGATTTGACATGAGTTCTCACTCCCAAACTATTTCAAAACAAAAATACCTACTCATTATGGCCACTTTCCCTTTCCTAGCATCTGACTGCAGTTCCTTCCCTCTGCACTTTCAGCTGGCATGTAACTGTACAGCTGGCATACCTATTATTCATCACAGAAGAGCAGGAACAAAAAGTGGGAAGTGAGGAGGGAGCTTTCTCAGGCACCTCTGCTGCTGTGAGATGGAATCTTTCTGTCAGCTCCACAGCTGCTTTCTGTCTCCAGTAATCATTTGCTCACTGCATTTAAAACTTCCACCTTCAGCTGCATGTATCCAGCTGATTTCAGGCTGTGTTCTAGTTGTGTAGGATGTAGGCAGCCATTTTTAATGGGTTCTTTTTTTGAAATTGATTATTGGTTATGCCTGAAAGGCAGTCAGCCCCATGAGTCTTTATATAAGCATCATTATAAAAGTAAAGCTTGCTTACTTTAATTTTCCCACTTTGACCAAAATATACCACCCCAGTGAAAGCTGCTTTATATATTTCTGCCTGTATGTGAGATTTTGTTAGTGCAAATATATTTATTAGAGAATGCTCTTCATCTTTGTTATCCATACAATTATGTCAGCAGAAGTGTCTGCAGAGGTTTAAATATTTAGTGTAGACTTAGTTTATTTGGAAAAATGGGTGTCAAAAAGATGATTGTCAGAAATATTATTATATGTTTATATACTCAAACCAATTAATTTTTTTACCTGTGATTCCTAAATTTTGACTAAAACCAAAACATGCTGTAGAAGGTGTCTGATCCCATCTGATCAGGTTGTTTGTGGCAGTCTGTTGATCTGACTAATTTTTTTTTTTTTTGCATTTGTTTTATTGTGAAAAGCTATTTTGCTAAGCTCTGCTGATGGCAATAATGGAACTGTTAACTGGACGACTAAGCGAGCCCACAGTTATGTTATCAGCAGAATAAAGGCTGTTCAGAAGAATGGTGAGTTTAGGTTGCAAATTTAAGTACCCTGTTGGTTCAAGCAAACCTGCTTTTAATATTACTCTTGCTTTTCCAGTCATGTCCTTGTTTTAGGAGTAGGGTGCTTTTTTAAGGTAAGTAATTTGGAAAACTTTACATTTCTTCAATCTTCAAATATTCACAGACCTGCGTGTACTTGTTAGTCTTCCCTGACTTTTCCTGTAGCTTTGCTTGAAATAATGGCTGTGTTTATACCTAATACTACAGATTTTCTTATCGTGGCTGGTTGCTTGAAGATACCTCTGCAGTTTGCTTAATACAATAACTTCTCTGTAACAATTTAATAAGTCTTCTCACACATGAATGTAAAAAGACTATTTTACTGTCATTTATGCAAGTACACATCAAATACGGTCGCTAGTGCACGCTGGCTGAGAAGAAGCTTTGCACTGATTGCTCATCTCTAGGCAGACAATCTGGATTGGCCTCCAGATCAAGTTATTTTTGGGATTGTTCTTCATCTGCTAAATATCAGTGGGGAGAGAACCAACTGAAATTTCTAGGGGAAAAAAACCACCCAAAAAACTTCCAGGTGAATTATTTCCTGAGGATCATCAACATACAGGCTGCAACAAATATGGTGAAACTTCTGAAATTTCTAGAGATGGGGGTTTTCTCTTTCTGGTAACAGGCCCTGGGCTGCAGGCTGATAAAATCCTGTCTGAATTCCTGGCTGTGCCTGTATTCAAGATTTATAAGGAGATCTAGGGATCTACAGAAAGTCCTCCAAGCGATCTGGAAACAAGAAAGAGGAAAGCAGTGCTGTCAAGGTAGCTGATTCTAGCAGGGATCTGATGTGATCCTAAGTAATGAAGATTTTTAGTTTCCCATGATTAGGTTTACAGAAGCTTTTCACAGTCCCTGAGACTTTTGTCTGCCACAGGGAATTTGCCCAGACAATTCACAGCTGGCAGTCTGCTGTATTAGATTAGTATCTATTTAAGTATATTCAGTTTCATCCCTGGATCACCCAAGATGATGATTACATGTTCATCTTTAGTCTGTCTCATGAAAATAATCATGGGTTTTAAAACCTCGTGAAGAAAGTAGCATTTCACTTGTTTCATTATTGAAAAGCTAATGATAGCTGTAATAGACTGAAGACTCATTATTTTCCTTCTAGTTTTGAAGAAACTTCTTGGGGGGAAAAACAAGGAGGGCATCTTTGACAAGAAGGGCAAGAACTTCTGAGTTTTTAATCACCATACTTGTGTCATTATGATGTGTTTGTCATTACAAGATAAAACAGGTTTCTGGGATTTTTCCTTCTGAGAGATGTTTCTAGACTTCCACCAAGATCAGTGTTTTATATCTGCATCAAATCCTTACTAGTATACTTATTTCAGCAGCAAGGAATGTCTCATTGCTAGGAATGGGCAGGCATTTAGTGGTGGTAATAGCAGACAAAATAAGTGTTATATAGTTTTTTTTCAGTAATTGCTGATTCTATGATGCTTGTTTCTTCCTGAAAGAATTATTTACTGCGAAAATAATGCACATTTCTTTTTCACTCTTCTTCCTGTTTGAAATGGATTTTCATTGTAGAGGAAAAGCATCAGAAATGGAAAAATGAACTTTTCTAGGTATTTGATGCACCTTCACCCAGCCACCATATTTTTGTCAGCTCTTCTGTTAATGTTATTTTTTCAGCTTTTCTTGAAAATATTTTAAAGCAAATTAGTTAATTTCCTTGTGCTGTTTACAGCCCATTCACAGAATTGTGTGCAGAGGTTTTTTGGATAATAATTTACTAATTTTAAGTAAGTAAATCAACAATCTTACTGTACATAAGTCTACATAATGAAAATGACACTGTTTTATGAACCACACAGAATAGTAACAATTTAAACTTCAGGATAATTTAAATTTTGTCACTAAGATAAACTTATTTGAAAGAATAAGTTTAGAAAAGTGCTCTGTTCAGTACTGTGTTAAAAGTGGTTTTCAAATATGGGAAAAAGCAAATGCTGTGGAATGTGATCAGTAGTATATCCAGAGCTATGCATTCTGCAACATTAAGCTTGAAGAGTGGGGAGTGTGTAAATGTGGAGGTCTACAGTTACAGATGTCTGCATCTCCTCTCAGATGCCTCTGCAGTCCCTGGAGATCTAGTCAGTGTAGTGTGGAATCTAGGACATGGTTCATCTCACTTTACAGGAGAAATCAAATAAATCAACCCCTAGAAGCATCTGTTTCTTCTACACTGACTATAAAAGGAGCCTGACTAACTTAGTGTTGGATGTTGTTTCTGTAGGCATCTAAAATTAGGTGAGATAGATTCCACTCCAAGTACGTGGTGCGAGGGCTGGAATGCCTGTGATTAATGCCTAATTAATGGTGCCTTTTTAAGCAGATCTCAATTAAGAAAGTTGGTATAATTATAAGGCTGGAGAAATTATACCAGGATTAAAAAATGACACCAGCATTGAAGAATTACATGAGCTTTATCCACATTTCAAATGTGTCCTGCTTATTGATCCAAGGTTGAAATTATCACCTTTGGGACCTACAAGTTTATTCCTATCAGTTTGTTACAATATCTCTGAAGTGTCTTTTGGAGTCTGTCTTCCCAGCGACAGTACCTCCAGGCTGTATGGCCTATAATTTGCATTTGGAGATGTGATTCCTCATGAAGTTTCTTCCAGCTTCTCAAGCAAGGCTGGTAGCTGTGTGTGGTTGTCTGTGGCTTACCATCTTTATCTACTACTTTTGTAATCTTCATCTCACTGACAAAGTCTGTTAGCAGTGATCAATTCTTTCAGGGCATTAAATTAAAATTCAGTAGTAATAAAAGTAGTAATACAAGCTACAATCAATCTTATTAAGACACTTTGAGAAACGCCTATTAAATCAGTATTCTCTGTTTATGCTTAGATTTTGAAACTTGTTGATAAAGTGGCTTCTTATCCATCTAATTTATTGTAATGATTTCTTCATTCTTCTAATTCATTAAAATGTGTATGTAGTTCTGCATCAAATGTGTTATACTTAAAAAAGCTATGCCCTTGTTGGCAAATTTTGTACTAAATAAAAACCACCTTATTGCTTTTACATATGCTGATTGTTCTGAATTTTCTTCAAGTTTTTGATTCTCAGTCCTGTAAACCATGGCTTCACTTTTTTTGTTTGGAATCAGTTTCACTTGACTGACCTATAAATACCCTTGTCCTTTTGTTTTATCCTTCAATACAAGCCCAACATCTTCAGTAAAGAGCTCTCTAACCAAAGTTTGAGTTGTATTTTACCCTGGTGGTCTGAGAAAGTCTAGCTCTAAGAACTCATAGGAATCAGCTGAAGTGAATTGCTATGTCCTTTTCTGCACAAGAAGTGAAAAATCTGCCATTTCTGTTCAGTGAGGAGTGACAACTGTCAATTGGTAAGGTTCCTCTGTATTTCTCTGTTGCTTTCTCTATGTAAAATATCAGGAAAACATGATTGTGTAATTCATTTAATGTACTTTTATTAATGTAATATTAAAAATAAACCAACCATAAAATTACAACAGCCTTCCTCATTTTTTCTTTATTACTATAAAAATAAAGAGCTTATACAACTTTTGAAATCTTGACATAGGCAGTTTTGCTTATTGCAATCTTGGAAAGGATCCTGTTGGGCAAAGAGAAGGTTTGCTCTGTGTTCTGTTCTTAAATCTATGTAACCTTTTAAAAATCTTATTAACAGGTGCCTAATATTTGTTGCTCTCCTTCTCCCAGATGCCTGCCTTGCTGTTGAATTGCATGAAGTTACCTAGAGCATGTCTCATTTTTGCCTTTTTTCTGTCTCTTATCTCTCCTTCTGCTTTTCAGTGTACACAATTCTGTCTAAGGTGCACTCTGATCGGAATGTATACCCTTCTGCTGGAGTTCTGTTTGTTCATGTTTTGGAGAGAGAGTACTTTAAGGGGGAATTCCCTCCTTACCCAAAGCCTGGTATGAGATGCTAAGATCTTCCATATTATTTGCAGATACAGAAAAAATATTTTAATAAAAAAATTGAAGTCTATTTAGCATACCTTGTGGTTCAACATATAAGATAAACAAGACAGGTTTTAGTTTCTATTGAAATATCTTCAAATTAAATAAAATGTGTAGTCCTACACTTCTAAAATATTCTAGTTTCATCACTTTTGCATTTAATATGAAATTGTGGAAATTTATATCTGTTAAAAATGCTATTTATCTGGTCATTGTTTGAGACCTAGTATGTATCAGGCTATATGAAGGAGCAATTTGGAAGCATATAGTAAATATAAGACAAAATAGAAGATTAAATCAAATATGAGATTTCATAATACTGTTTTTTTTCATTTTTAAAAATAGTCCTTTGGCTTCAGCCTTCTTCCTATATTTAGGAACAGTTTAATGTTAATAAGCAGATTGGTTTTAGAGAAGGAGCTGTGATTTCCTAAGTATGGTTTTGCCATACAGTAAAGCTAAAAGACTGGTCACCACAGGTTAGAATATGTGTAAGCAGTCTGGTAGGAGTGGGAAGAGAGAGAGCATTCAGCCACACATGCTTATCAACAGTGAAAAGGAATAAATGTATCCAGCTTATATAAATATGATTATTTTCCCATAACAGGAGAATAGGAAAAACCTTTGTACAGTGCACACATAATCAAAGCCTGTTTCATTAATAAACTTTTGAACTGATTTGGGAGTGCTGTTACTAAGACTCACTTTAAAGAAAAAATAAGCTTCTGTTAGCATTGGTTAAATTTTGAGTAAACATGAGTAAGTGCAAATGTTTTTAAAATTTCATCTCTTAGTGAAATGGGTGTTTTTCCTGACACGGATACCTGAGTCTTCATTTATGCTATGGTGACTGGCAGAGTGAAGTTTGCCTCTGTTCCAGTTTTCTCTCAGTTTTGGCACACAGGTGGAAGGAGCTGGGAAATTTTACTAATGATGGATTGTCCTACAGCTGCAGCCTCTTGACATTCATGTGATTCCAAGGCAATAGGAATCCGGTTTCACATCCTTTGAAAACTGTCTGTTCCCACAGACAATTGGGATTATGTCAGTAATTCACTGTGTGTTGTCATGGTACTCTTATTTTTGTCTGCTGAGCTGGATCATTGCTATGGCCTATCTTGATGAAGGAAGGGCAAACCACAATGTCTCACAGGTCGCTTTCAGAATTTTCCTCAAATCATTTGTGGTGCTGAATTTGTTTTGAGCAGGGTGCTGGTAATGCCAGCCTGTGGGTTCAAGCTCTGTACGTGCCATTCACTTAAGAGTTGGACTCCATGATCCTTGTGGGTCCCTTCCAACTCAGAATATTCTGTAATTCTGAATTCTGTGATTCTGACTGCAATAGATCAGATTACTGGGGTGTCCTGAGAGAATTGTGAGGGAAGTTGTGTTACACCCAAGTACTGGTTTAGTCTGGTTCTGGTTCATTTTACTCAACCAGATGTGGAAATGTATACCTAAAGATTAGTGACCCTTGGGCAACACACCTCAGTTTCTTTGTCCCTCTCTGGAGGAGATGAGAGCTGTTCATTCTTCACTGGGCTCAGTTTCTGCTTTCTGGGCCAGGCTGGGTGGTATCTCCTTTTATCACCTGTCCTATAATGCTGTTGCCCTCTCAAAGCCAAGGTGGAGCACAGGGCAGAGGTGTCTGTGCAGGCTCAGAATGGATTTGACTTGAGTTCTGTGCCTCAGCTGGACCCCGCCTTGGTGGTGAGTATTCGGTAGTATTCAGGCCTGATCTCATTTACCAAAGCTAAAATAAGCTGAAGTAAAATCCTGACTTCTATAAGAGTATCAATAAGAACCACAAGAACCAAGGTACTGGTTTCAGTTGAGGGGCTTTTACAGCTGGACCGCTGTATTTAGTAGCCATCAGTGGCTCCAGTTCACAGGAATGTCTGATCCTTTTTTGAATTAATTTGTTCTCTAAATTAAAACAATTGCCAGGCTGTTGGTGCCAAATACCTGTATGTGTACCCTAATGCTAACAGAAGCTTTCAGGCATTATTGATTACGAAGCCACTCTTTACAGTACATTGAGTACCTGGATCATTAAAAGCATCAATAAAAGTAAGTTGGGAGGGGAAATTAAAGTACTGAAATTTTTGTGCTTTTGTCTATAAGGAGGTTAGATGCTTCAGTTTGAGGTGGAGCTGTGCTCTAAAATCCAGAACCACTAGTTAGTGAACATAAGCGTTCAGTTAGCCAAAGCTCTAGGAAGTACCTGCACATTATGTCTGCAGTTGGTTACATTTTCCAGATATGAATTCGTTAATACCTAGAGGTGCTAAGTAATAGTTCACTTGTTTCTGATATGGTAAAGGTTAGCAATTTTTTTTTTTTATTTTTTTTCTTCTTAGAAAAGTTCAGAAAACAAGTGAAAGCAGAATGTGACTTCCTACTTGAAAAATTAAAATCAAAGCATTTAACATTTTCTTGTAAATATTCTAATATAATTTCTCTTATCTAGGTGAAATAAGTAATGATCCTATAACGTTTAATACCAATTTAATGGGTTACCCTGACAGACCTGGATGGCTGCGCTATATACAAAGGACACCGTACAGTGATGGAGTGCTGTATGGCTCACCAACTGTAGAAAATGTAGGCAAGCCAACCATCATTGAGGTATTTGCTTTTGAAAGTTCAAAAATATGTATTTTGGTTTAGAGTGTAAGGTTCAGAACTGTCAACAAGTACCCCTTTGTTTTTGAAGAGTTAATTGCTATTTCATATTCAAGTTTTATTCAAAATACAGAGCAAAAAAGACTTTTTAAGCAACTGTACTTGAAGAATAACTTAATCATAACTTAGTAACAATCAACCTAAATATGGGTCAGACTTTTCCCCACTAGAGCAAAGTGTTCAGCCAATAAGCAGTTGTGGGGTTTTTTTGCTTGTTTGTTTTTTTTTTTTTGCATGATTGGGGTTTTTGGTTTGATTGGTTTGGGGTATTTTCAGTTATTTTTCATCAAATATCCCACCATTCATTATTCATATTTATTTATTTTATTTTATTTTATTTTTTTAGCACTTTTATGAACTTAATTCATATGAGTGTTACAATGACAAAACTGTATTTTTGAGAGTTAGCTATTCAAATGGTTTAAAGCACTAATCATTCATTGAGCAGCAATTCAAAAGGGAAAAGGGACAATATTTTCTACCATGTATTTAATAGACAGCAGACTGAATCAGGCACTGTGTAGTTCTCAGTGTTAAGAAATCTGGACAATAACTTGCTCCAGCAATTTTGCTGCTTCAGCAGTATATTTGTCTTAAACACTTGATGAGTATTTTTTTTTCTAAATTGCATTTGATGTGGTTTTTCTTCCTTCAGAATGATAGCTCTGAATGTTGTTGTACTGCAGATAGTTTCACCCATGTTAAATTTTGTACTCATGCTTCTGTTTTGATTTCAGTAGGACTAATACCATCTGAGAATTGATCATGTGCAGAAGTTCTTGCAGGCTTTGCTTAGTTTTATTTAGAGGAAACCATTATTTGAAATTGGCAGTTTTTAAATGGCATGTACTTTTTGATTCTAGGATCTTTATCAAGACCTCCATTCTAAGCTTGACCTCGAGCCATATTTGAAGTAAATCATGCCTAGCATACAAATTAATTCCTTGCAGTTCCAGTCTTAGATGTGGCTTTTGAATTAATTTTGTGGCGTATGAGGAGGGCAGATGGCATTTGATCCTCTTCCTAGTGCCCTCTTAGAGGAGTGATTCCATATTCCTGGCCTGAATATAACTTCCATCATGTTATAATTCCTGAGGGGATGTCATGGGGAGCTCACTTAACTAGAGGAGACCTCATGATTAGGAGAGCCTAGCATTATGCATAGCACTGCAGTAGAGCAGGTAACCTTCTGAGCTCAAGCTCCTTTGAAAGTTGTGCAAGGACAGTTTGTGTCTGAATGAGTATTCAGGACAGAGGCAATCTCTGCCATGCCTGCCTGTGGTGTATGGGCTATGCTGGCAGCTCCCACTGCTGGAGTGCAGGTTCACAGTGATACTGCCCTGCTCCTGTGTAGATCTTGTATGACCAGGGGTTGATTTTCTGGGTACTAGTGGTTCAGCTGCTGGAGAAACCCTTTGAAAAATTAGCAGAATTAGGACTAGAGAAATCTCAAATTTATTTTCTGTTAATTTTATAATGAAATTGTAACTTTAAATGAGATCTGATTGTAAGCTTTTCCCTCTCCAGTTAAACAAACCTGCAGTAGATACTCCACAGCATTTTTCCTTTTCATTCAAATCCTTTAAAAGAAGTGCAACATCTGTTGCTTTTTTTATTTATTAGCCAGTGGCACAATGGTTTGTGGCTCTGCTGAGAAGCAACATAGTTCTGTCATTATTGTCACTCCTCTGCCTCTCCTTTGCTCTTGAAATGAGTGAAGTCTAAAATCAGAAATAAAATTAGTTTTTTTCAGTTTATTTCATGAGAGATTTATCACCTTGCAAGGATAAAAAAGGTAGAGAAGATAATACATAATTATACTGATAGCCAGCCTTGTTCTGTATTTCTTATGAATGTTCGCTTAATCATAGTACAGCCTTGGAGTGCAGTCACCACTGAGAAGTAACCACTTGCATGCATTTCAGGTATCCTAGATATTTTAACTTTTAGATTAGTATCCTTGCTTATTTTATTTGTGAAGGTGTATGTTTCAAAAGATTAGAGTCACAAATGTTGCATCTACCTTCTAGTTTTCACTTCCACTACAGCTTCTGGGATTTTTTTTAAAACTACTTTTATTGGAGCATTATTTTGAATCCATTCATGGAGTGAGACTTCACTGGGACCAGAGCTAAAACTAAATAGCAGTCCCAAAGATGAGAATTCCTGGCATCACAACACTTTTTCCTTCAAAAAACCTCTCCATGTAGTTTATTTCCTTGGAGCTATCGATGGATTTAGATCTTACAGTATTGATGGAGGTGGGGATTGGAGGCTGCATGCGAAAATGGAGAAACCAATCTGTCCTTATGGTGGTTCTTAAAGATAACAGAAGAGAAGTAATACACATGTAAGGCAGAACATTTCTATCAGAACCAAAATGTATTATTTTCACATATTCATTAACTTTATTTGGCTATAGACTGGCCAAGAAAATTCCAATATCCTGACTTGATGGTAGTACTGCATTAAGTAAATTGACCTTACCTTTCAAATTTTATATTAGTGAATGAATGTTCATAGGTTTCAAAATAAGGAGGCAAAGTACTTAAAAACTGATAAGTATTTCTAAGTTATCAATTTAACTTTCACTGATGTTTCATTTATATAATTTTCATTTTTGCATTGTTTTGTAATCTTTTTCACTCCAGATCACTGCGTATAACAGGCGTACCTTTGAAACAGCGAGACACAATTTGATCATTAATATAATGTCAGCAGAAGGTATGTACAGATACTAGCTGGTTGTATTTTTAACTGAATCAGCAAAACTCTCTTATGGGCTCCTGCTTTTGAAGATAAATACTGTAAAATAGTTGTCTGGTGTTCAAACTAAACACAGAGGCACAGGGGAGAAGTAAGAGAATTTTCCCTGCTTTAATTAATTGTGATTTTTTTTAATCCAGATTATTTCTCTCATTCAGGACTGGTTTTTTTCACTCACACTAAAATGTTTGCATCTTTGTTTTTCATTAAACTTCTAATTTGAAATTTCTCTTGTCTTTTCAAATGGACCTTACATGAAGGATTTCACTCTTTGCATGTTATTTAGTTTTCTTAGTTCTGTGTGTACCTTATGCAATGAACAGTTGTGTAGGCAGAGTCAGAAAACAGCAGGTTATGGCATATGGCATTTGGACCTTAAAATTAGTTCTCTATCACATTTACCTTCTGGAGTGTCAAGAGCTTGAATCCATTGTTGCTGCTGATTGGTTTTGACCCCCAAATTAGCCTGAAAGTAATTATATCTGTTTAATGAAGTTTTAGCAACTGAGACTCTTTTCCTCTGGTCTGCTTCTTCCCTGTTGTTTTACAAATAACTGAAGGTTTTCAGCTCAAGTAGCAGCTAATGGTACTCTCTATTGAATTTAACATAATCACAGCACGTTCAAAATTAGCTAATTCAAACACAGGATTTTTGGAAAGGTGAATCAATCTTAAAGTAGTATTACATTCATCATTACTCCAGATATTTTGAAGATTTGTTTTTGGATTTATGGAGCCTTTGTTTAATGCAACGCTCTTTCATCACGAGTAGATTTTCCTTTACCATATCAAGCGGAATTCTTCATAAGGAATATGAATGTGGAAGAAATGCTGGCAAGTGAAGTTCTGGGTGACTTCCTCGGAGCAGTGAAAAATGTATGGCAGCCAGAACGCCTGAACGCCATAAACATTACTTCAGCCCTTGACAGGGGAGGGAGAGTTCCACTTCCCATTAATGACATGAAAGAGGGGTAAGCATGTGTCAGTATGATGTTTTTGCTTCACTTTTTTTTCTTTTGTTACCCAGAAGCCTAATATTTTTTCAAGTTTTCTAGATACTTTGCAAGTGCTGTTTCATGTTTTGGAATTAGATATGAAAAGTTTACTCCTGTTCTGAGCCCCATTTATGAATTTATTGTGTTAGATATACTACAACAGGGCACGTTTCCTATATATGGATGTTATAATCCAAGGAATACTAATAAATTCCATTAATTATAAATGAGTTGGTAGTTAATATGGGTTTTTTTGTAATCCCAGTTTTACTTCTGAGCAGTTGCTTGGCATGCTTTTCAAGCTTTTAACCATTCCCAATTCATTAAACTCAAAATTTTGAGGCAAGTTATGATAGAGCAGAGACACTTCAATTTCTGAGAGCAGTTTGCATGTAACAGTGTAATTTTTAGCTGTTCTGACTAAGTGAATTAGTTATATGATTCAAGAGCACTGTTGGCATTCTTCTGAAAGTCGTAAGGTGTCTGGGGATCTCAGGTTACTGAGTGCAAACTGCTGGAATGGACTGGTTCCAGTTGTGATTTGTAACCATAAATACTGTTCTGAACAGTATTTAACAGGAAAGTAGTAAGGATTCAGTTTTTTCAAATATGGTTCTGACAGTGCTTTTCCCTGGTGAAAGTGAAGATGCCTAGTTATTTTTAGATAATTTTAGATATTTTGGAGTCAAATAGTATCTAAGAAAGGGATGAAGGTTCAAAATATGAGATGTGTGCAAAAAATACTGGCTTTTTCAGAGCCCTGTTGTATCTCTGAAGTTTTTGAGCAAATTTAAAGAAGTGACTTCTGTACTAGCCAGAGTAATAGCAGAGTCACTTAATACAAATAGCTACACTTCAAATATTTAGTTAGATAATGCCTACTGTAACAAGTGGCAACTGGGACCTAACTGTTTCTGTTTCAGAATCCATTGGTACCTTATAACCTGGTGCAGCAGACTGTATTTTACAGCAGCATTCCATATACCTAAATATGACAATGAATAATACAATCAGTGCAGTAGCTCTTATTTTATGTATGGTGATGCTAAATCAAGTATTAGGTTTACATTCAGCTTTCAGTATTTTAAGCAAATTTTGCTGGCCATGCATAGCTACAGTATGAAATCTTTCAGAAGCAGCTGGGGGTTAGCATGTTCATATCTATGTTAGGTTTAACAATAACTAGTCATTGTGAGTTTATTTTGAAAGCATGGGAAAAAACTCTAAAAAAAAAATCTGTGATGAGTAAGATTAAAGATTTCCTTACAACAAAATGATAGTATTTTAATGCAATTTTCAAAAATAGTACTGATTTACTTACATGAGGAAGCCACACTTGGAGCTCTTTGACTTCATAGACATTGGCACAACTGATGGTACTGAAACATTTACATTAACAAGCAAACCAGAATATGTTGTAATAAGCAGCTAGGAAAGTTGTTTTGATTTCAGTCTGTTACTCGTATGCTCAAAGAGAAAAAAGTATACTATGAAGGAAAATTATTTTAAAAAGTAATTTCAATCTTTAAGTAACAGCTGAATGTTACTGTGTACAGCAATAATATTTGGAAGAGTACATCATTGTCCACTGGGGATTTGTGAGACATCCTGCTGGTCTGTCACTCATCTCTTTCTGCAGTGTGTATGTGATGGTTGGGGCAGATGTTCCTTTCTCTTCGTGTTTACGAGAAGTGGAAAACCCACAAAATCAGCTGAGGTGCAGTCAAGAAATGGAGCCTGTAATAACCTGTGATAAAAAATTTCGTACTCAATTCCATATTGACTGGTGTAAAATCTCTCTGGTGAGTTATTTTATTGTTGCATAAAAGTGATGTTTGTAGAAGTACAGGTAAGAATTTTACCAGTCTGGTCAGACAACGTTGCCAATTCCACTTCATTGTGACTGATATTTTTTCCCACCTAGCAGACACTCTTAAGATTGTGAAAGGTTTTTGCTATCTGGGCTAAATTCTGTTAGAGTTGAGCCCCAGTGAAATCACTGTATTTGTTTTCACTAGCAGTGAATTCTACAAATGGCCAGAGAACTCCAGGGCTTAAAAAAATAAAAGTAATGAGAGGTGTATTCTGTAATTCAGAATGCTGCTAGTTACACTTCTCTAAAAAGTGTGTGCATACATACATGTTTTTTTCAGATTCTGATTCTACACTGACCAATTGATAATATGCTGTTAAAAAACTGTTTCTGAAAAATATCTAAAACATATTTTATGTTAAAAATTAAATAGAAAAAGGAATGAAAGTAATGCTGACTACTTAAATGATAAATAGGAACATTCTTCTCTGTCAAATGCAAGAAAAAAAGATAACCAAGCACTAGACTATTTGCCATGAAAGGAGAATAATTCCCAGAGAGGCTTTTTAAGGTTGGGTTTTTTTTTAGTTGCTGTAAGGAAAATCAAGAAATGATGCAGTATTGGAAGAGAGTGTTGCAGATAAACTTACATGGTTGTTGAGCTGCTTCAGACATTACCCAGGAGGAAGCTGAAAGGAAGATATTAAACACTGGATGGAAAAAAACTTATTGAGTATATAGAAAGGTATTCATACACAAAATTGATGGGATAACTTCCAGTCTTTTGTACCTATACACTGTAAATTAGGAAAGGTTCTAGAAGGTTGGAAAATACTTGTTTCAAAAGAATACCCAGATTATTTGCTTTTATTGGCTTTCTGTTGAGAAATTTTAAAAGGCCCAAGTGTATACAGTAATACTTACCAGCACCTGCAAAATAGCAGAAGGCAGGTGGTCTTTGGCAAGAAAAAACTATGTCAAGTCTTCCATTTCCTTCTGCAAGGAAGAAGTAGAACCAAGGCAGAGCAGCAAATATCATTCCTTCTTGGTAAGGTTTTTTGATACCGTCTCACAAGCAAGCTCAGGAACATGGCCTAGGTGAAGCTAGGAAGAGCTGGTTGGTAGCCATAATCATAGCAGAATTAATAATAATTCCTGGCTATTCCTCATTAATAGCTGGATGATGGAATGTGCTTATTAAATTAAATTTGTAGTTCCCCATGAAAGTGAAAGGATCTGCAGGTGCATTGAAGGACAGAAAGGTCTTGAGAAATTGGAGAAACAGTCTTGGAAAAAAGGGTGAATTTTAAAATAAGCAGCAGACTGATTGTGCAGTAATGCAAGAACAGTCAGCTGTGCCCGTGCAGAAGGAAAAGAAGCTGGTTAGGAGTACTTCTTCAGAAAAAAAATGCCTGATAATGGCAGTGGCTTATAAACTAATCATGAAGCAACATTGTCACGCTGGTTTGAGAAAAGCAGAGATCACCTTGGGATGTGTAACAGGAACAGGCTTTCAGAGAAGTATTATTTTCTGCAGCAGCTATAACACAGCCTTCTGGAATTCAGCACTTGTTTTGGCCATGTGCCACAGTAACTGAATTTAAACTGTCTTAGGGGTGTTTGCTGTTGCCAGCAGCAATTCTGCTGTAACCTGCTGCATCAAAGGGAAAAGGGACCAAGCTTCCCTCTATCTAATCACAGTCTGCTTTTCACAAGGCAGGCTGAGAGACAGGAATTCTCCCCAGACCTATGGGCTGGGAGGGAGTTGAGCTCTGTTTCCCATATCTACAATTAAAACAAGTGATAGAAAATAGAGCCATCATATCCTCATCCTCCCACTGTTATGAGGTGGTGTTGGCAGTTAGCACCCAATCAAAGAGTGGATGTAAGTTTGGGGTCACACATTCTGCAAGGAGGGGCAATGAAATGAATGCTCCACTTGAAGCTGCTGTCTGACAGCTTGTTCTCCCATTGTGTATGGACCTCTGTCAGTCACACCAATAAGTACATATTTTTTGTGCACTGTTAGGGTTTGAGATTCAGCTAAGCAGCCAGGTGGAACTCAGTGTACCTAACATAGGAGATACTCTGGAAATAATGAGCAGAGAATGCATCAAGTTTTGTTAAACAAACACTTACATGTGTGTGTGTGTGTGTGTGCGTGCACACATTTGAGGCTCAGCAGGATTTCTGGAATTTCATAAAAATCTCTTCACCCATTGCCTAAGCTGTAATACAGCATTTTATGACTTGAAGTGTAACTGATAAAGAAGTGACCATCATTTGCAAGATTTCTCAATGAAAAGTCACACAAAAGGTCAAGCATGTAAGCAAATATATTTTATTTGTATTAATGATCTGGAGATTAATGATTTTAAAGCTAGCACTGATAAAACTTGACAGTAACATATAACAAAAAATGGATGCAGAAAATTAAAGCATCTGGGAATGGCAGTCAAAAGCAATAGGAAATATAGCAGCAAAACAGCTTTGTATTTTTAAGACCATTGGGTACAGACAAACACACACAAAAATTGTGACTAGGGATGCAGTTTTTGGAGGCTAATTGAATTTGAATTTGTGTGAGGGAGACAATGAGCTGTCCTTGGCAGCTCAGTTGACGGCTCTTGATTTTTTGAGCACTGGATGTAAAGTGTGATATGAAGAAGAAGGAGGAAGAACATTGTAGGTATGTGACTCTTCATTTTTGCCATCTTTATACAAGAGAGGATAGTATTGTCATTTAGGAAGACTAGTAAGAAATGGATTAATTAATCAAAAAGAAATCAGAATCAGTTAATTAGTTTGCACTAAAGATGTTTAGGGAATCTGTACTCAAATACTGTTTGTGTGAGATATGTGTGCCTAAAATTAATCTTTAAAAGACATGGTATCTCTGCTAGGCACAAAAGAGAGTAGTAATATTATAACATTACTTATCACACTGATCAGAAGCTTCATAAAATATAAGTTTCTATTATTTAAAAAAAGTGGTTGGATTAAATTGTTTAGAATTTTTAAAACGAGTAATATGGATCTTTTTTATATGTTATGGTTAGTTAAATACCTGCCTGTTTTTACATTATGTTACTGTGTTATTTAATAGTCTTTTTTTCTTCTTTTTTTTTTTTCCTGGGTATTAGGTTGACAATACAAAACAAGTTTCCACCTTTCAGGAAGTGATTCGTGGAGAGGGAATATTACCTGATGGTGGAGAATACAAGCCACCTTCTGATACACTGAAAAGCAGAGACTATTACTCGGATTTCCTAATTACACTGGCAGTGCCCTCGGCAATAGCACTGGTGCTTTTTCTAATACTTGCCTATATCATGTGCTGCCGACGGGAAGGAGTGTGAGTACTTGAACGTGCTAATAAGTAACTCTTGATTTTTCTGAGATTATAATGCATAGAAGGTTATTTGTTAGAATATCTCCCTCCATTCAGTTCATTATAAACATTTAAAACAGGCCAAAAGGTATCTGCTTGTAATACTGAACTGTTTGACGCTTAAGCACATGCACTGATTTCCAAGCAAGTGGATGTAGGGCCTTTAGTTGTTCTAGAAAGGGTTAATATACTCAACATATGCACAGAACTCCCCAAAATCTCAACATATGCACAGCTCTCCAAAATGCCTCCAGCAAATAAAATACTAATAAAGGATCATTGGTTCAGGAGCATATTAAGTAATTTCTAAAATGCTAACTTTTATAACATAAACCTGGTTAAGGAGATTAACTGAATTTAGACATATTATCAAAGAAAAACACATAAAAGGAAAGCAGCAAGTAACGTGATTTCTGCCATTTCTTACACAAACTGCAATTTCATTTTGTCACAGAGTTTCTTTTAGCCAGAAGCTTGTTCTTTAACCTGCATTTTTCATTTCCCTGTGTGTGTGTCTGTGTGTGTCTGTCACCACTATCACATCTCTCTACGTGCGTCCATCAAGGCCTCATCACAAACCCCGTTGCAAATGCTGCCAAGCTGCGTTTAGCCATAACCTTGTCAGCATTTCTACATCATGTACTGTTTTCATCATCAGATAGATTAATGTTCCAACTATCAATGCTATTATTTAATTCATAAATTTTGTTTTGTTTTTAGGGAAAAGAGAAACATGCAAACACCAGAGTAAGTGTCTTCTTTCCTGTTATTTTTCTTTTACCATTTAATTTTCATTCTCAGTAGCTCGTCATGCTTCATACATATGTGTCATAATCTTCTTTCATTCTCTCTAATTCATGGTTTAATTCATAAATGTGAAAGCTGCTTTTAAATCAGTCTTGGCAAGGATAGAAGACCAGAATAAAAAGGGTTTGAAATTAAAGACTGTAATTCAAAATAAAATAGTGCTGTTAGAATAAATATGTTAATATGCAATTAATACTCCTGGCTGTTGGACTTCCCAGCCTGTCTCTTAAAGGCAGCGAACAGGAGAAGAAATATCCTGGAAGGTATCCAGTGCCTATAATACGTAGTGGTTTAAAATTAATTTACAAGCTTTTTGAATCTACCGCAAGAATCAGGAGTTAACCAAAATGAAAATGAAACCAAATTGCAGCAAATAAATGGAACATCAGTCACAAACTGCGCAGTCTTGAATCTTACGGAAAATATCTATTCAGACAGAAAAATCTAATGGAATAATTACTGCCTTAAAAAATTAAATAAATCAAATATTTATTAATTTAACTATGTGAAGGTTGTAATTGTTGCACTGTAGTCTGCAGCATGCATCCAAGTCTTTGTACTTTAATAATAATGATAATAATAATAATAATTGCAAACTTCTCTCTGTTTTGATAAAGCATTTAAAGTATGTATTCACTATTTTATTTCCTTCTGACACAGCATCCAGTTGGTGCACCACAGTGCTATACAGAAATCAACCAAAGAGCTTCGTGACATGTCCAAGAACAGAGAGATCGCGTGGCCGCTCTCCACACTGCCCGTGTTCCACCCCGTGACGGGCGAGATCGTCCCGCCCCTGCACACGGACAGCTACGACAACACCAGCATGCCTCTGATGCAGACACAGCAGTAAGTGTTCACACTCACTTCTGGCTCTTGATGCCCACTGTGCTGCGTGACCTCACTGTAGATCCCAGTGCTTGTCCTCCGAAATGTGTTCATTGTGGGAGGATTCAGTAATGACTCTCCAGTTCAAGATTGCTCTGATCTTTGCATTTCCAGCAGGAAGAAAGGCCTTCTGTTATAAGATTAAATGGCTGGCAAGAGGCTGCAGGCTTGCAAGAGGCTTTGCATGGAACAGTTAGATTTCTGCATGTTTTGGAGAAAAACTACTTTTGACAGAGGATTCAGTTAAAACTGTTCTATTTTAGACACCCTGTCTCTTGACCCATATCATACCCAAATCTGTGGTAGCTTTATACCAGAAAATCCAGACTTTGTAAGTGGTTAGTCACGCACCTGTCACACATGGTTTGTGTTTGAAACAGTGACATTGAACGTTCTCCATTACACAGATAATAAATTCAGGCTTGCCAAGAAAAATGCTCATAGCTCTCTCCCGTTTCCATTGTTGCTACTCTCTTTCCAAGACAGAAACCAGAAAAATAATTCCTGTTCCTTAGAGTTCATTTATCATAACTTAGTGAAACTAGTGAGGCAGACACCAATGCTTGCACATGTTCTAGTTCAGATAACTCCATAGAGCTGTAGCAAAGAGGCGTTTCTGGAAAGGTTTGGTTGAGGTGCCTGGGGCTGAGCAGATCTGAGGCAGTGGTCTCAGAAGTGGCTGGTGTTTTCCAGTGCTGTGCTGTAACACCAGCTCCAGCTGGTGCCTCCTCTGCTGGCAGGCCTGCATGGCCCCAGTGGTGCTGGTCCTGTGCCAGCTCTAACTCAGCCCTAATTTACTTGTCCTAAATTCCCTTCACAATGTAGATCCATGCTGCAGCAGTGTTTTCTTCTCCCTGTCCCAGAAGCTAAAGTCTCCAGAAAGGACAGCTGTATAAATTATTCCTTGTACAAGTGCTGCAAAGTGCTCTGCCCCATCTTTTAAAGCTTCTTCTCTATTCAGAATGGCAATTTTTATGACTGGGGTGCCAAATCCTGTACCAAAAGCTTTCTTGAATTGTACATAGGGTATTTATCTGCTTCACCTACATTGTACCCCTTAATTCCTTTCTGTAAAAACACCTCTATCTGGTAGCTGTTAAAATAGACACTTAAGCAGGGCACAGAAATGCAGCTTTGCCTTGCTAAGTGAACTGGTCTGACACATAGAAGTGGCTGACCATTCATTCCACACTCAATAACCATGTTGCAAATGCTGTCACCTTTGCTGTATTCATGGAATATGGAATATTCACTTACAGAAACCAAACTTTGCTGAACTTCAGAAACCTGTGGTGACTCTTGTTGCCTCTGGCATTTCAGCAAGTCTGAGCCTTTGAACATAGCTGACAAGTGAAATAATTACTTTAGCACTGATTGTCTTTATTTCATGGTCGTGGCTAACCTTTGGACATCTGTATTTGCATAGTGAAAATAGATTATTGCTTCATAAGCAAAAAAAAAAAAAAAAAGAAGTGTAAATACTGAGCATTCATCATAATACACTTCAGACTTCGTATGGAAGCATTAAAGATATTAAATGGTTTTTTATAGGAACCTGCCACATCAGACTCAGATTCCACAGCAGCAGAGTGCAGGTCAGTACTGAGAAAATACTGTAATTATTAAGTGACCAGTGTGGAGAAAACACTTGTCAAAATTTATACAGTCTGTGGACAGTGGAAATAATTTTCAAATAGAGTGAAGTATTACGGACTTGTCATTCTAGAATTTTTTTTTGATACATTAGTGAGAATTTTGGCATGGGATTGTTTAAACAAGGAAGAAATGCTATGTCAGGCTTCTGCATTATAGGCTGGAATTTGGTTCAGCTAACTTAGAAACCTCATATAAATAATTTTCTGTTACATGAAGCTACAGCCAGATTCCCAAATGCAGTTACATGGTTTGGATTTTGACACTTGATAGTAAACATAAATTTCTGATTCCCACCAATATTAGTTAAGCTTTGAAGAAGGAGCTCAGTTATTGGACAAAGTGTTGATACTGGGGAATCTGTGGTGAGGCACATCCATGCTTCAGGTTTCCTGTGTTCTAGTCATCACTTTTGTATCATTCTCACAAATGCTGGTGTACTGACTGAGGTTAGGAATGACCCATTAGACTAAGGCTGACTGTCCCCTCTATTTAGCATCTCAGGTTTGAGAAAAACCTACAGCCACAGCCATGTGAGAGGGGGTTAAGGACCACACAGGCAAAAAGTAGAGGCCAAGTGTAATTTTTAAATATTCAAGGAGTTATCAAAATCAAAACTCTAGAGAGATACATATGTTTTGAACATAATATGAGAACTACAGCTCCAAGCAGAAGATTTGTTTTAACTTAGGAGTTACATAAGCAACTCTTTCTTTTCATTGAAAATTCTTCTTCTTCATTACTGCTTTCGGGGATTAAAGGAGAATTTCGTATGACAACATTTCAAAGATTTGAGGCAAGTATATAATAGAAGTTTCTCTCCATGTGGGTTTTGTTATGTGGAAATTAGAAACACAGGTATAAAAAGTCTGACAGCAGTTCTGGTAGCTTTGCCGTTTGTGTTCTTCATTGTACATATGCAGGAAATGGTGGATGACCCTGGCAGTCACAGCCTTGATCCAGAGCCTCCAGCACTGGTTTGGGTTGACATTTAGTACAGCTCTTCTCACTCACACTGTTTAGAAGGCAGAATAAGTGACACACAGTGCTGCTCTTCTGCTATGACTGTTTCATTTCAAGAATTCCAGTCTGTCTTGCAGCAAATAAGAGGCAAAATCACCTGGTAATACTGTACAGTGACAGCAGTGAGGCATTTTTTCAAAGGTATGAAATACAAGCTAGCACAGCTCTAGGCTCAAGCTAGCACAGCTTTGGTCTTAGGCTACTCACTTTTGAGTAGCACTGAAAAACTGCCCTAAAATTAGATCTCAAAAATTCTCCTGTGTCTGTATTTTCTGCAGTACATTATTTCTGTAGAATACAACTGTTCTTTCATATTCATCACAGATGCTGCCTGTGACAAGCTCTCAGAAATCCAGGGGGGGCATATGGTGGAATGAATTTGGGACAGGGGGCGTTTCCTCCTCTTCCCTTGGTTTATAATGACACCTTGCTTTGTAGCTCAGATGTGCAGGTGACTGTGCAAGCACTTCCATGACATGATGGCATGTGCCTTTTGCAGCTTTTCTGAAAGAATATCCATAACCTGTTGCCAGAATGTTAGAATTTTAGAAAGTTATGATTTAAAACAAAATTCAGCCATTACTACGTGTTTTTTAGTAGCATGAGTACAAATTTAGCAATTGATTTTATTGATCTGCTCAAGTAAGAAATTCAGAGAAATGGAATGCCTAAGACCAAAACACCTATAGAATGAGACATTAATGGTTAAATTTTCTTCCTTTTCTATAGAAAACCCACAGTAATATACTGAGGGAATTTAACATACTATCAGTCACAGCTGTGAATGGAAATTTCTATTTTAAATCTTCAGTAGACCATATTTAGTAATTTGAAGAGCAAACCATGGATAATAACTGTTTTCCACTTCAGGAACTATCTGAATCCCCAGTAAGGAATAGTTTTATTTTAACCTTATATAAAAAGACAGACTTAATAGCTGACATAATACTTGACTATTTCACAAAGTTAAAAGTTAATTGGGAAAGAATTGTGTGAGAGATGACCACTCACATCTAATGTTTATTACAGTGATGAAAATTGCTACTGGTCTCCAGTATGAACAGATACATTAGGTTTTATAATTGTCTCTCTGTCAGTAGGCAGAATTCACAAGGACTGTTTGAGGTGCTTGGATGAAAAAGCTTATAGGGTATTCCTAAAATATAAAAGACTAAATATTGCATGTACATCATGTACCACCTTTTCTGTTTTGTGCCTCAGCCTCCCTATGAAGTCTGTTAGATCCCAAGTAGAAAGATAAATTCCCAGTTAAACAATCTTTTCCCAGCCCTCTCCCTTCCCGGAAGAATGCTTTGCCATGTATATGTTGTCTTTTGATCCAGGTTGCACTTGCAGTGTTTCTCCAGTGTGGTTGTTGAATAATAAATAAAGGAATAATAAATACTATTTTAGTGCTGTGCCCATAGTTGACAGTTCAGTACTGTTGAAGCATCATGTGCCACTGATGGGTTATATAAATTCTTATCTCTTTGCAGGTAAATGGTATTCCTGAGGAAAGAAAACTAACAGAAGCAATGAATTTGTAATCAAAGAAGGCAGCAAATTGTCTCACTTCCTTATTTGTTCTGGTTGATGCATGAGTTTTTTTGGTGTATATTGTGCATGCCCACAGTATTATGATGCTTTCAGTGCCAGGAGTACAATCACTTCCATATAACTGATGTACTGTATCCTTTTGTACTTTGGACATTTTTGACAATTTGTAAACACTGATAACTTTTTATATTTGTTACATTCAGGAAGTAATCTTTAATGTATATATATATATATACACACATATATACATATATATATATATATATATATACACACACACATATATATATGTGTGTGTGTGTATGTATATCTATCTATATATATATATATGTATTAATAAATATCAAGCTTTATTCTGTCTTATGATCTCTCCTGAAAGTTCTAACAGGGAAATCAAAACTTCAAAGGATTTCAGACTGTTAATGGGATGATATAATTGCCTAACATTTGCACAAGAAAAGAAGTAGTGTACAAGCATGAAAACTTGTGCAACATGATGAGGCTCAGAAATAATATTGCACATATATTAGGTATTAATTTTTTAGAGATTACCAAATATAATGAACAAAGTTATTTTTGGAAAATAAATAAAGAAATAACCCCTTAGAGAAAATAACTAAAACTTCTCATGATAAAAATTGGGTTTCTGTTCTTTTAACAGATATTTACACTATTTCAATACTTGTAAGCAATAAAGCATTTAAAATCTGTCCATTCACCTGGTTATGTTAGAAGAAACTGTTACAAACTATTGTAGGCAAAAATTAATGTCTGCAAATGAGCAAGGGTTTAATTTGGTATACTTGGACTAACTCTTTAAAAACACTCTTTAAATTTTCTTGTGGTATTCACAATAAAGAGCCCCAATGCTGTTTATTTTTTATATCCTCCACATTTTTTTTCTTTTTGGAGTGCAAACTGTTGTGGGAGAATTAAATATCCAGTAAATAAAGGATTATATTTTCACATCTTAAAAGGACTTAATTAAAGGCATACTTTGCTGGGAAGTGGTTTCTTTGAGAGGCATTTGTCCATGCAGTTGAAAGCCTAATAATATATGGACTTTGCTAAAAGAATTGGAACTGGGGCTTCCATGTTTTTCAATAGACAACTATAATTCATCTACTGACACTTTTCACCAGCTTTTAAATGAATTTCTGATGCTTCTTTAAATCTTCAATTTAAGGACATCATACAGGACTTCAGGGTCTGCAGCTGTAGCAGCTGACACCAAGAGTTCTTGGGGTTTTACGTCAAAGCATGGCTTTGTTTTAAGCTGACACTTATGCTTTGTCTTTTTTCTGTAATATTTTCTCTTTCAGAAGCTGTATGTTCATCAGGACATTGCATTGTAAGCAGAAAACTGCGTCTGCTTTAAAATTGCCAAGTGCTGGCTACATTTCCTTAGCTGAGGTTCCTGAAGTCTCTGCTAAGAGAAATTTGAGTAATTTTGGAATTTAAGACAGAGGATAAAAGGAATCTGTAAAATGAGGTCATTTTGTAAAAAGACCAAAATAGTTGCTCTTGGTTTTGTGGTTTTTCGTTTGTCTTTGTTTTTCTCTTTTTACAGTTATGACCCAGTTCTGTCAAAACACAGAACCTTAATTTACTTTAATTTTTAAGCATCAATGATGTGTTTGTAGGCTCGGACCTGAATGTAGGATTTCAACAGATAGAACGAATCCTGAGCTGCTTTTTAGACTAATTTTGAGCACAAACTATGATCACTGTGGCAGCAAAGTAGATAAGCAGTGCTCAGTACGTGGTACCTACTTGTATACTGTCAAACCTTCAGTATCAGTTTACAAAGCTGTTCTACATGCTCAGCACAGCCCACGGGACGTGGCAGCAAATCCTGCTGGTGGCTGTTAGACCAGGAGCAGTAGCTCAAGCTACAGGCATTCAAGTAGAGAAATTAAAGGCAGTTCCTGAAACAGGTGGAATAAAGAGCCATTCCTACTCACTTTTTGAGTGACATCCATCATGCCTTCCTACCTCATCCAAAAGATACCAGAGAAGTGACTTCACCAGTAAATCAGCCTCCTCAGAGAACCACCCCCCCTTCTTTCCAGCAGCTTGGATGGTTATCTGTGAAAAGCAAATCACTAAACTGCACACTGAGGTTTATAGTAAATTAAACATTTTCATCTCTTACCCAAGCTGCAAAAATAATTCGGGTACAATCATCATTTGGCTTCTATTAGTTTATACTACTCTTTTCAGATGTATCAGCTGTCAGTGTTTTGAAACCAAAATGAATGGAATGGATTTTAAATAATGATTTTTAATGCAACATAAGATTAAACTTTGTAAATAGTTCTGGGTGTGGATTATAGTAGTTTCTGATAACTCCAGGATGACATGACAATCAATGGATCTACCAGTTGAGCTGCTCCCACCTTATTTGTATCAATGTAACAGCACCAGTGTATTTAAGGAAATAAAGTGTTACATGCATAAAGAATTCATTTGTAGCAGTGCAGGCTCCACCTATTTTGGAAAGAATCTGATGATGTAGGTCAGTTGGGTATTAAGAATACCTGAATTATTTTATGATCGAAATCTTCATTTATCTGAGGTAAGTTTAATAACAAATTATTTATTTTTAATTATTAAAACAATTACTCTGAAAGCATAGATTTATAAAGCTGGTTAAAGACACTTAATGGCTAAAGAATTAGTAATAATTAAGACAGTAAATTCACAGCCTCTTTTAACATTATATGATGGCAATATGAATGGATATTGTATTAAGTTGCAACCAAATTAAACAGAAAGCCCTACACATCTCTTTGTACATACATGAAATGTATGATCTAATAAAACTGAAAACATTAAGTAGTGAAGTTGTTGCCTGATTATTTTACAAAAGGGTGCCTGAATAACATTGTTACAGCTTTTAATGTTCCAGCCACAATACTGCCTGGTTGGGTCTGAGACCTGGGGTGGAGCTAATGGTGCAGGGTTTGTTTAACTGGGGACAATGCCTAAACAGATATCCTGACTGGAGAGGATTTGCTGCACTTAGTATCTAAAGTGGACACTGAACTGTGTATCTCCCTAATTATAAAATCAGGAGCTTCTGGGAGCACAGAAGCACAGAACCTGCTCAGTTGGGAAAGGGACTCATCAAGATCATTAAGTCCAAGTCCCAGCCCTGCTCAGGACCATTCCCAAGGGTCACACCAAGTGCCTGAGAGCATTGTCCAAGTGCTTCTTGGACTCTGGCAGCTTTGGTGCTGTGACTACTTCTGTGGGGAGCTTGTTCAACCACCCTCTGGGTGAAGAACCTTTTCTGATATCCAGCCTGAACCTCCTGACACAACTTCAGGCCATTTCCTTGTGTCTTGTCATTGGTCACAAGATTAAAGAGATTGGTATTTCCTTTGCTTAAGGAGCCCCTTCTACTGAGAGTGGGATTTAAGTAGCTCAAGTAAAATCTAAATTCCGTAACTCAAGCAAGTCTTCAAGATGGGCTTGGTTTCTTGATGTTGCCAGACCAAAGAAAAGCTGAGTCTGTTCCTCTGCTTTCCTGCAGAGCTCTGCTGCAGAGTTCCTGGCAGGGAAAAGCATCTGACGCCTCCACTGCGGAGTTCTGCTAAGGGCTCCAGGCTGGTTTGGCTACTGGAGCTGGAATTTCATCAGAGCAGGGACAGTGCCATTTAGTGCAGAACAATTCCTGCATTGCATCTGCCTTAGTCTGTGATACAGTGACCTGCAAAGCAGCTAGAGACAAGCAATAGAGTTTTTACTTAAATGATGCTGGTCCCATTACAAAAATAAGCATCCACAGCACTTTTATTTAATGTTTAAATTACTTCATATTTTTACATAACCTGAAAAGAAAATATATTTATCCCACATACAGTAATAGTAAACAAGTGCATTATTTCAAACATTAAAAATAAATCTTTTAACCAAGTCTGTACAACAGATAAATAGAGTTATATCTACAATAGTTATGTTGTGAAGAACAAAACAAAAATTATCCCTCAAGCTCACAGTTCCCTGTTGCTCATAATACTGGCATAGATGAAGGTTATGCTGGTTATCCCCCACTATGGTGTCCACCTACACTCTTTCCTTCAGTCACTCAAATGTATTGATCAATGAGGTTAAATTCCCAAGCACTGGAAGTAATATGCACCCAGAACAAACGGCTGTGTATCTTTTCAGTATATTGAAAACAGCTGGCAGGCTTAGTAAAACTGATGAATTTGGGGGAAGTGAATGATTTCTTTTTTGGTTTTTATGATGAATGACTGCTCATTCTTTAAAAGAAACTGTTCTCCACCACACAAAAAAAAACCCCTGAAGTAATTATTTTCATAAATTTGTTTTGCATTCATTCATGGCTGCAAGATTGAATTCAATGTTTTACCTGGGATAAGAACAAAAACATGCATGTGACAGTATATATGGTACAAATTAGGATTGGTGTTGTTCATAATCATACATAATTGCACATATGCTTGGAAAATAATATTGCTCTCATGTTTTTGACTGCTAACAAATAATCAGAAGACTAAAATGAAAAAGCAACTAGAGGTCAAACAATTACTTGAACAAAACCCACAACCAACGAAGAAATGTCCATAACTTCACTGATTAGTAGAATGTAAACAACAGCTTGCCACTGCCACACTAAAGGACTGTTTCTTTCAATTTTAAGGTTTTTGCTAAAAGAAAAAATTAGTAAGAAAGACTGGGCACTCCTGAGAATGATGGGAAAAAAGTTTTCTCCAAACAGCTCCAATCTCATTTCACTTGTAATTCTGTGACTCAACCATCTGCATGCAACAAAGCTGACCACTCAATCCCTGCTCCTCATGATACCAACAGACTGACGTGCTTCCCCTTAAATGAAAATGATATTATAGCATAGAATATGGCACTACTTCCCTAGTGAGACCTTATTCAAGGTCACCTACAAACACAGGGAGAGGATCAAAGATCACCGTTCCCCTAAGATCTGATGGAGTGGATATGATGGGATTTCATCTGACTGAAAAAGGCTGGAGGGTCTTATACAAATTTCCCATCTTGAACTGAGTCTCTGAATTTTCATTTGTTTGTTCACTGGGATTGTACAAAGAACTACACAGTTAAATGAATTAGTGAAAAATTTATGAAAAAGCAAATAATTCTAGGAAGAAAACCCAAATTCTCTTTATAAAAAAAATTCATCTCAGAATTCACCATATTTGCTGAACACATCTTAAATTTCTAAAAAAACCCTCATAAAGTATTATGTAAACTTGTATATAATCTTCAACCACTGAATAGATGATTACTTTTTACTTCCACATACCAAGGGTTTCATATAACATGTATTACTATGTCCACCCCAAACACTAATTTCTAACCAGCAAATGACCACTTTGCTCAGAGCACTGCCCTGGTCCGGCTGCCTCAGCGGCGGCTCCGACGGCGGTTCCGGCGGCTCCCGGCCGTGCTCCTTGCCGAGGAGGGCTCCGCCTGCTCGGCGTGGCGGGCGCTGGAACAGCAGCAACAGCGCAGCCTCTGGCCCTGGGCTCGCCCAGCGCCGGTTGAATCCCGTGACGTGCCCATGATACTGCTCAACCACTGCACTACTTCGTGTCTTGTTTCAACAGATATGTAAACAGAAACAAACATCCAGTAGAAAAGACTCATTTTCACATGCAATTCTGTACAGTGCACTCTTGTTTCCCAGATTATTTGAGAAGGCTATTTCCACACAAAATATGTACATTTCCACTATATACATTTTCCACACGCTTAATTTAAATGTCTTCTTGTACCTCCAGTTGAGAATTTTTGTTCGGACAGACACAAAGTAAGCCTGAAGAAAGTTTCCAAGTTAATGCCTTGACTGATCTTGCATTGCTGAGAAGAAGTGTAGTCCAGAAAAAAATCCAGCTATGCATAGCAACCTTTTCAGCAGAGTTGAGTTATCTTTAGGAACCACAATCTGTGCTAGATCATTAGTGATCTGAGAAATCTCATGTGCCACACACACAAATATGAAAGTGCTGACAAGAACATTAAACATTGGATATCCAGGAATAAGCACCAAGATCCCTTTTGTGTCTGCTGCCAGCCAAATATGGTATTGGCAAATGAAGAGCTAAAAAAAAAAAAAAAAAGTTTAACAGTACTTACATATGTAAATATTTTTACTTACCAAAACCCATAGAATTATTACTATTGCATCAACAGATACACTTCTGCTTAAGTTGAAAGCTGTTTTCCACGTCTTTGCTACAGAACAAAACCATGAGCTCGTTAAATCACATGGGGTTTGCTTGGCCCTTAACCAAATACAGCTCAGGGGAGCGTTGGATACATTCCATCAGAGCAGGGAAGAATCTGCCTCCCCCAGTTACTGTCCCTCTGGTGAGGCTCTGAATTGACATGCCGGCAAATAAGAGAGAATGCATCACCTGCTGATGAATGCACAGCTCCCTGGAGCTGATCAGCACCTAAAACCCACAAGGAATTGGAAGAGTGAAATGTGATCCATTAAAAAACCCACAAAATCCTGTACCCCATATACACTGTATTGCAATGAGTTTCTCCTAGAAATGTGTTTTAGTAATACAATAAAATGTCACATTTAATATCACTAAACAGCAAATAAAGTGGGAAGGAAGATAATTCCTACTGTTTCAAAATACACACTCAATGGAACACTTGCAGTAAGAAGGGGTTTATTTGTAATGGTATATTTCTTTATTAGTCACAAAAAGCTTTCTAGGGCAAACACATTTATAAGTGTTCTTACACTAGTAAGAAAAGTTCATGCAAATTCTTTAACTGACCTCAATTTTTATCTTCCAGCTGCATAAACCTCACAGCATACTCTAGCATTTAATCCCCACTCCCACTGCCTTAAATCACCCCATCCCCTAAAACAGCACAAGAATTCAGCTTGCTACTGTGAGACTGCTATTTCAGCCACGATTCTTAAGTGCAACAAAAGCTATAATGCTAAAAAAGGTCAAACATGACAGGATGGTATTTAGTTGGCCAATAAATGTTTTCTCTATGTTATAGTCTAATCTAGACAATAACCACCTAACACCACCTTACATTTCTAAGTTTTAATTCACTGCACTTCTGGTCATTCCACTTACCTCTAAAGAAATTTTGCCGAACCAGGCGAAGAATGAGCTATACACAGATCGGACATATCCAGGAATGTTCCTGATGAGGATGAAAGCTAAAATCTTTGGGTTTTTTTTTAAATAAAAAGGTAAAACAAAGAAAGTGACTGCAGATGACAAGCCAAACAAACACATAAAAGGTGTATCCATTTTCGCTGCACTAAGTGAAGTGCATTAAGATTTCTTAAAGTGCATCATGCATTAAGATTTCTTTAAAAGCTAATAAAAATATAAACCAAACAAAAATCCATGCAGTTTATACTAAAAGTAGGTATTGAAACTAAAAATATTGTACACAAATGCTTACAGCATATCAGGACACATTTACATCTCCAGTAGAATCATGGCCTTGATGCTGACAGGTGTTACTACATGCCTCCTAGGCATGGTCACAAAACATGTAACACCATGCCAGCCTAAAATAAAGGAGGCCACAAATTTGAGTTAACCCTCAATTTTTAAAGAAAGGGTGTCAAGATGGACAAAGTAATATTAAAAATTAAGTCCCTCTTGCTGCCCCTCAAGAGAGGAGGACAAAATAATGAGGAAAGAAACAGGGCACAGAATGAGACAGCTGGAGTATAGTGGGGCAGGGCACACAGCAAGAGGAACATTTAAATTTAAGAAAACCAAATACATGGCTCTGTGGCCCACCTCTTCTCTGTCTGGAAGTGACTACAGGGTCCCATGGGTTGCTTCCTACACTAATACCTCCCAAACCCTCCTGCTTTTCTACACCTTCCTTCTCTTCCACAGTTTTCTTCTTTTCCACTGCTATGCAAATGGTCAAAATTTCGGTTTGGACTTAAATGGTGCATATGAAACCTACACTAAGGACATCCAGACAAATCAAAACCACAATCACGGTGTGCAATTTCAGGGCTTAAAGGCAATGAAAAACTGACTAATGTTGTTAAACTCTTTTTCACTTTCAGAGATGGGAATGAAGCTCAATATCTGACATTCCATGCAAAAGTAAAAATATATTTTAAAAGAATTTTTAAAAAGCTCAAATAAGAACAGACTAGATTCTATCACAGTACTCAAAAAGGACTAATAATTACCTGCACCACAGAAACAGAAGGATGTAGTTCATTGCACTCTGTCTTGTTTTTACAGCTACTAGCCCAAATAGAGTAGGTCTAAAAGATATTTAAAAATTAGTCTGTGTAGCAATTATATGTACATATAAAAATGAAACAAGAGTATGATATTTTGAATTGTTTTAGCATTAGTAGGTTCACTAATACGGGGACACTAACAGAAAAAAATACATGACTTAACCTTTGTGTTTCTCTCAAATTCTTCTTTGCAACTAATGAATAGTTATCTGATGAGTAATTCTTAATACAACTTTTTTTCATTAAAAATAGACAAGCAATCAAGTGTGGAGATAAGAGCTGTGTTATCTACCATGTTATTTTTACGATCCAATTTTCTTTTAAGCTTTGAAATAAACTGAAAGAGTAATGACTGAACAGAAAATATTTTAGTGAGTAGACAGGTAGGGCTGTACAGAAAAACCCAGCTAAAATATCTCCAGATAAAGATTTTCAAGGTTTGTTAGATAGTACTGACTAAACAACAACTTCAGAAAACTTGTTTTTCAGATATTTACAAACCTGATTATACAAGGTTATAACAGATACTTACCAAAAAGGACACAATTGAAATAAATAATAAAACATTTGAAACTCTGTTCGAGAAAAGTGGATCTCCTTTTCCTTCTGATATCATCTGATGTTTCTGCAATGCCAAATAAATAAAAGCAAACAGCATTCCATGAAAAACTACCTGTAAAAGACAAACAGAATGCAATTCATATTTCATGACTTTTACAAATACTTCAGGTATAAACTCTTACTAGAATTGCTACCAGATAAAATAGTTTTAAAGCTGTGTTTCAAAAGGTCCTTTCCCAGATTTACTGAAGCAAGTGAAATCAAACTTTCTGGTTTTATGACACGAGATAGTCATAAACTGAATTTTTAACTCAACTCAAAACCTACAAATAAAAAATCTTTACTAATGCTTCAGAGAGCATTAAAGACAAGACAATTAAATTTCAAGAAGCTTTCAAGTAACTACTATCCCCTCTGCAATCTATGCCACCACTGAAAAGGCTTTCTCTGGGAAAAAACCACAAGTCTTTGGCTTTCTCCCAATCTGGCAGGTGAAAACATTCAAGAAACAGGACAAGTGATTCCCTCTCTCACAGACACAATTCTTCAAGTGAGTGTTTTACAATCTTATGCCAAGTTCTCATCAGTTGGCAACATGAGGTCATTTCAGGCCCACACAGTTCTTGTCCTCTGTACTTGTTTTGAGCTCTGCTCTTCAGCAGCACCACCCAGCTCACAGTGCTCACAGAAGGCAGCAGTGAGCGTGGGCTGTCAGGCAGGGTGTGCTGCTGCCGGCAGCCCCAGGTGTGACAACACCCTGCCACCCAGACTGCCCCAGGGGGACACAGTGGGACCGATCCCCTTGAGGGTAAGCTCAGGGCTTAAAAAGGCTTCCATCTTAGAAACTCCACTCACTTTTGTCAAGAAGGAAAGAAAAAAAGACTAATGTCTCCCTGTTCTACTCCCACACATTGCAGAGTCAATAACTGGAAGGAAAGCACTTTCCCAATGGAAAACAATTTAAAAATACGTACAACAGTAGTCTGGTTTGGGCACCAAGACCCTGACTTTAATGTTTTAAATTTTACCTTAAAGGAAATATATCCTTAATTGATACAACTTCCAAAAAGTATTATTAAGAAAGCTACCACAGTAATTTTCCTTGTCTTTCTACAGGCTGAAGTGCTACAGGTGTTAAATTTTCACAGTAAAATTTTTGAGAAAAGACAGATCTATGATACTTGATACTTCATTTTTTTAAATCCAGAAGTAAATAAATAAACTTCCATCTTTTAAGCAAGGCTTTGATAGACATATGCAGCACTAAAGTGAGTACAGCTTTGTCTTTTATTAAACACTGGGGCAAACTCCTGTTTTCTCTGGAGGGAAGGAAAACAACCTTCCCTCTTCCCACAAATTAAAACATACATTTAAAAGACAAGTAAAAATTTATGCAAATGTTACATACGTAGCGATCCAGCTTCCACCTAAACCACCATTCATAGACATTCCCATTCAGTTCAAAACACTTGGACAATGGCCAAAATGAAAATATCTTCTCAAATGCACCCTGTAAAAGACAAACATGGAAAAAGCATTAACACTGATGTCAACTATATTTACTAAATATAAATCAATAACATGTTTAATATTATTCTCCCTTTATTTCACTAACTACATGGCACTAGAAAAACAACAGAATTCCTTAGAAGTCTTTGCCCCACAAAAAAGGAAAAGGAAAAAAAGGAAAAGGAAAAAACTTCTTCACATGAGAGAGTTTGAGGTTTGCCTCCCCTTAAGGTACTTGCACTTTGTACTGCTCTTCATAGGGAGAGATCCACTAACAGGTTGTGATAAGGAATATGCACTCCACAGGGTGTGATAAGGAATATGCACTCCAAGACTACAGTTCAACAGGCTGAAAACCAGTGAGGGATTAAAACCACACAACCCCCCTGTAAGATCCTGGAGAGACTCTACCCTGACTTCTGTCAGCTGTACTTACAGCATGCAGGGAGCTGCTAATTTTGCCTGAGAACCAATCTTTTGATGTGGTATCAAAGCCAAGACTAGGTCTCCAAGAGACACAGAACTTCATTATCACCATATCACCATACTCATCCCCATATGCTGGCAAAACCCAGTAACTCTAAGCACATGAAAAACCCCACCCCAAACCCAAAGCATAGGCCCTTGTATTTACTACATTCACAGTAGTACATTGAAAATATGTCAAACATAACAAACCAATGAGTAAGACACACAGTTGTGGGTTTTTCCAGCACCCAAACCAATTCAAATATGAGAAGAAATCAAAAGGTTCATTTTTTTTTTTCTTCTGTATTTATGATACTGGAGCAAATATACAAGTTATGAGTATATCAAAAAGTAGAGACAGGTCTAATATACTCTTAGGTCATTAAGGATAAATATAGCCAGGATTTACAAACCTGAGAATATGACAGAAAATATATACATGTCAGTAAGCAAATCAGTTTCAGCAGTAAACCAAAGTGCCACAGGCAGCTCCCTGAGGAAGAAATAAATTAATCATTATACTATCATTAATTTTTCAACAGCAAGCCCCAGAACACATTAAGTAATAACTGCCAATTATTTAGTGTAGCTATGCTTTGTAATAGATCCATTCATAAATAAATGTTCAAATATTGCTAGCAATATTTCATCACTATCTACATTTAAATTTTACTTTAAGCCATTAAAAAAACATTCACAGCAACTAAATCTACCCTCCTCTATAAAGTTTTAAGCCTAAACTAAGCCTCATTTCTAAGACAGGAGTAAAATACATAAAGAAGAGAATTTGGGTGTTCAAACAGAAATAGTTTTAAAACCTCTGCTTTCCCAAACACTCTGCAAAGGCAGTCCTTATTCTAGGTGAGTATAAATAAATATATACATAAAAATACCTTCCTTTTGTCATGTGAAATGAGTAAATATTATTAAACTTTGAGATACCAGTTTTACTCCAAAGTTCAACTGCAGGTCATTAAGGACAAGTATCTTGTTGAAACAAGCCTGAGAAACTACTCCTCAAAGCTGTTGACTGATACTAAGCTCTACCCAAACCTCAGCATGACAACAGAGATCATCTCCCCCTCCTACCATATAAATTGGCAGCTGCAAACAGGATCATAAACAACTGAAAGTTTCATTGAAAAATTTTCTACTTTTACAGTACACTATTGCTCCAAAGTACGTGAGAGTAATTTCTCTGTTTCTGGAAGAGAAGTGCCGTTGTAGGAAAAAAAAATAAAAAGATATTTGCCTTTGAGAAAGCTTGTAAAACTACTCAAGTGTATTTTTGCAGCATCTGTTCCTGGTATATATTTGGTATGTTTCATGGTCATTTCTTCAGGCTATAAAATAGGGATATTCCTCCATCAATAGGAAATGAAGATTTAAGGCTCTTAAGGTTTTTGTCCTAATTTAGGCAAATTAGATAATAAGCATTTACTACATGCTTTACAGCTTTTTAATGAACTGCAACACAAACTGGGATTTTACCTCCATTTTTATTTAAAATATTTGTACCACAAGACATACTTCTGATAGCTCATTTAATCTAAGATACTAGGATAGCAAGGCCCATGTTCTTATTTGGCCAGCTAAGGCAGAATTGGTGCTCAAGATGGACAGACACCTTGGCAACACAGAATGAGAAAGTCTAAACATTCCCTGTTCACACTGCACCCCGAGTGCACGACAGACACTGCCCCAGCAAGCACAGACAGTGCAACCTATAGTTTTCATTTCCATGCAGTAAAATTACAATTCTTACAATTCAGTAAAATACACAATCCTAATGATCCAAACCTATTAAAAAGTATTCTAATCTGACTGTAACCGGAGGAAGAATTTAGTCATCAGCTGTTATATTTTTCAACTGACCTAATTCACTTATGACAAACTGTATTTCTGTGAGCAGCTGTTTAGCATATTTTGGCTAACAAAAAGACTGAGATCTACAAACGATGCCATTTCTGTATGATTATCATTGTAATAACATACATGTTTTAGAGCAGAAAGAAAAAAATAAATCTTACCATTTGCTTTCTTCTGGACAATCTGAGGCCATACAGCTAAAGTGGCATAAATTATCATAAACCAGACAGTGACTAATGGCACAAAATAGTAGAATTGGTAAGGTCGGTCCATCACTATGCACAGTACCACAACCAAGAAATTGAGACGAAATAAAACCTGGGGGGTGTCAGAGGACAGAAGACAGAGGATATGTAAACTGGGAGGCAAAGCTGAGAAAGATGAGGACATGTTCCTTTAGCACTGTACAAAAATATCTATGTACTCTACATTGAAACATGGGTAAAGTAGCACACGGAACATCAGCAGGGCAATGCAAGACTGATTATGTGGTTCTGGACCTCTCCTACCCTGACCTGCTTGGGTAGAGATTGTGATGAAAATAAGGTTAACCCTGTCTGACTACTTCCCAGGCTGGGGACCAAGCGCTCTAGTTGCTGGATGCTATTAATGGCTCTCTTTTTTCACCCCCAAACGCTACCTAGGCTAGCTCATTTAAAGCCAGGGTAATGCCATCACCAGGCTCTAAATGTACATTTAATAAGCACAATGAACTGAGTTACAGGACAATATAAGACCTAATAGCAATAAAACATATACATTAGAAAAAAATAAAAGTACTACAGCATATGCTGCAAAACCTAGGAGGAAAGCCACAAAACCAGGTATGTGGTCCACTGTTGTTATGGTGTGAAAATTAGTTTTCTTTATTAATAAATGTAGGCTCCAATACACTGTCTTTGGAAGCCCACCTGGCTCATTACTTCCATATTGCTATATACTGTAAATTGCTACTGCAATGGAATCTCCATTGCTATTTATTAGAAAATACTTGTCTTGTAATTTCAGAGAATACATAATTGCATTTTTGACATTTTAAGTAATTAGCAGTTATATACATTTATAATTTACATGGTTTAAGTTTGTATTAGATAAACACTACCAATTAAACAGCTCAGATTACATAGACACAACAGCCATTTTTATTGTTTAAACCTTGGTTAAGTAATCTGATATCACATTATTGAGAGAGTATGGATATACTATGGATATTTTGCTATCTGAAAAATTTATTTATAAAAATAGTAGGCAGATATTCTCACCTGACACACTCTGTATACACCAAAGTCCCCTTTTATCCAAAAATATGAGAAGTGCCCATAACCTGTTTGAAACAGATACGCGGCAACCAGAACTCGAATGTGCATGTACACAGGCAAAAACTGTTGAGAAAAATAAAGTACCTTTTATAAATGTCCATGTAAATATGTTTGGCTTTCCTTTTGCCCCCTCTCTTTTATGCTATTTCTGCTTTGCACTACATCAGATTTAACTAAGAAAAGAAACACTGTGGTACATTGCCCTGTTTCTTACTAAGCTCTTTTGGTGTCCTAACCTCTGATGTTAAAATCAATTTTTTCTATTTATTTCTCTACACTTGCCATGTTCTATTACTAGTTATGAGAGACTTAAGAAGGGCTCTTTGAAAGCTCACCTTCAACAGTTTCAAGTTGCTAGCAATTAAAAAAAAAATAATGCAATATTCTACACAGAAGAAACACTTTTTTTACTGGTCAAGTAACATATATAAAGTTTTTATCAGTCAAATATACACTTAGAGAGAAAAACTAACTCTGCTAATACCATGTTTAAAACTACAGAAGCAATAGCATTATTTACTCATTCTATTCAGTTCTAATGTCCATTTACACTATCTTTCTTTTGAAATAACATACCCAAATTACATTCCCCCTAAAAGCAAAAGAAATTCAAATTACTTACAGTGCTTGCTCCAGAGATATGATAAATCAAAATAACAAGTTGCATCCAGCCCTTCCATTCATCAGTCTGTTCTCTATTTAACACTTTAGTCTAATGCAAAACAAAACAAGAGTGTTGCTATTCCAAAAAGAACAAGGAACATCTACAAAATGAGGAAAAAAAGTTCAAACAATAAACCACTTTAGGGGTAAATGGGTCTCTCTCAACTGTAAAAGTCTTGTCTAGTGGGCACAGATTTGACATTATTTAAATTCTCTTTTAGCTGAGCTCTGATCAATTGCAGTTTGAAAGAGCAAGAATGACTAAAGGGGTGACATCCACATGGCTTCAAAAAGCCTTTGCATCTAATACTATGAAAACATTATACTGCTTAGACAGCATTTTTTGCAGATGAGTTATACTGACTTTGAAAAATTAACCTTGAATACTTAGAAATGGGTTATTTTACACACACATTGGGAAACAACATTTTAAGTGCGATGTCAAGGTGATCATTACCTCTTTGGTATTTTCAGTATAAAATACCCCCAAAACCAAGATATAGACGATTGGTATGAAGAAAGATGAATGTGTGTAAAATTTATTTTCCTTCATGAAAAGATTTGCTCTGTCACACAGATAAAAATAGGTCATGATTAGACCAAGTTTGCAAAAGCAGTGTAAGAGCATCTCTAAAGTAGAAACGTTAGGTGTGCTGATGGCAGGTTTCTTCTCCTCTCCACTTTCCAAATCAGTGCATGATTTGTTCTTCCGATAATTATTCCGATGAATTAAGCTGATAATTAAATATCCAAAAATGGACAAAGTAAAGAAACAGAAAGCTATCTTCTGTATCAGAGTGAGAGGAGGCTGAGGCTGGCAGCAGGAGCCATCAATGGGCTTCATTATTTTATTGCAGTAGACATTCATAAGAATCATTGCATTCTGTAAAAAAGTAAGCATTTTTGGTAATTAATTTCTAATAAGAAAGTTAACATTTCCACCAAAAGAAATTTTCTTCTGCATATGCACTGATATCAAACATGCAATTCTCCCTTATCATTACAAAAACAAAATCTTCCAGTCCCACCATATATCCAGCTGCATCTAATAGTCCAGTCGAAACACTTCCAAACAAAAAAATACTTTAACTTCTAGAGGTAAGCAAAAATGGCTAATCTTAGAACAGGAGGGTTCTCTCTACTGGCTGCATTATTTCTGTAAATGAAAAACAAGTCACAAACTTGGGTTCTAAAGAGGCACAGTAATGCAAGTCTCTAAAACATGACAGTGAGACTGAAACATGTGGTAAGATGACATTTATTTCATCCAGTACTTTAAAGCAACTTAAATGAGCAAAGGAATAGAACCAAAAGTGACATAATAGGAGAGCTCTTTCACCAAAAGGGCAGGCTGAAAAGCTCAGAGGGGGTCATTGCATGCTATACGTATTGGTTAGTAAAAGAGAAGAAATAAAGTCAGAGGCACTCCACGCAACCAGGGAGATCTATACTGTGTGTTTGCTAGCTTCTTGATGCTCCTTACTAAACCAAATTTTCTGGACACATAGGGGGAAATTTAAGACTTACTTCTTAGCACTGCTTTACAAGTCATTACCACCTTAACTCATTCATACACATGAAAGCATGAAGTTTGCACTCAGGATCTAAAAGACCTAGTGGATTAACAGCTATTTTAAAATAGTTATGCACTAATGTGTTTGCTATTATGTTTTTTAAAATGCCTATAAAACTGACTGCACTCCCACCCACTGGAATTTTCTGAAAAAAATTCCCTGACGGATGCAGTCCTCATTACATCCATATTGTTTGCAGTTTCAGAACATTCACTTCAGATCTTGTTTTACTATTAATACTTTCAATGTTAACCAGTGATAAAAACACTTACTGTATCTCTGCTTGATTCAGGGAGATGCAGGCCATCTGTAGACTTCATGATAGTTTCTTGTGCTATCAATTTCGATACACTGAACACTTTAACTTTAGCTTTGGAATTTCGGGAGCTGCTGTTCAGAATACGAACAGCTGCTTCATTATAAGCATCTATTTTCTCATTAGTGATCATTTTCCGACTTTCACTCAGCATATCTTCATAAACAGGATCTGAATTTCAAAAGACCAAAGAATGAACACATTAATCTTATACTTATCAACGAGTTTCCTTAGCTCAAGTTGCACAGACTACTTTCTTTTAAGAGGTCACAATTGTATAACAGTACAGAAAAAGTGTACAGCAAGGAATAAATGACTGCTACAGTTACCAGAGCTGTTTATTGCTAAATGTTCTTATCACCATTCCCTGTTAATGCGTATGTAGTTGTAGTTTAGTGCGAGCAACCCCAAGACAGACTTGAGGGCAGGCTGTGGAGGTTCAGGGACAGGTTAGAAAGCTCTGGCCAGACATGAATGCTTGTTTAATTTCTCTAAATTCAGGAAAAGCAGATAATGCTAGAGTGCAGAGCTGCTTATGCTTTCTCTCAGCAATGGAATCACCCAAGAAAAGACTCCAAAAGGAAAAAGGGCAGAAGACAGGCAGCAGAATAGAAATAGGAAAAAAAAAACCCAACCCAAACTTTTTCAAACTCTCTTTTCTTCTGTGGAAAAAAAACCAGCTCCTCACTTCTCATAAGTCATAAACATATTCCACTTGCTCCTGTTGATTCCAGTTTAACTTATGGCAGAATCTCAGTTTTACAGAGAAAAAGGCTGACTTAATTGCCTACAGGCTTCAGAAATTAGGTAAAGCTTAAAAGAAAGTGATATGGGCTTCTAGATCAAAAGGTCAGCCAGAGATCTTTAAGTTCCTGTGAAAAGCTCCTGCTGTGACACACTCTGTGAGATGCAGATTGATTTACTTTAGGTACCTCATGCCTATATTTGGATAAGCAATGTCTTGACAACTCTGTACAGACTGCTTCTCCTCCCACTTTGGCTATGAAAGAGCTCAGAGATTATGTAAATGGACAAGGTCCTTAGCAGTGCCATGGTGGGACAAATCTGACAGCTAACTGCTTCTGGTATAAATAAACATGGCTTTGAAAGGAATGGGAAATTGATTTGTTGATTCAGATTTACCTCTAGAACCATATTTGATAGGAATTTGGATGTGACTGTAAGGGTACAGCTGGGTATATCGCTAGCAGGGCTTAACATCTGCCTATATTTGTAACTAAGGTGATGACAATCTAAAATCGTGTGTCCTGTGTCAGAGAAACCAGAACATTCTATCTATGAGCTCATTGGTCAGTTTCAGGGAAATATTTTAGTTTTGTTAATGAAAAGCAAAACAATGTAAGCTTGGTGCCATAATAAAAATCTCACTAACTCATTGTGAGCCATGATTTCTCGTCACAGTGTAGAGAAACAAGTTTCATTCTAGGGACTTAAATTCTCTATATTCTCAAGAGTGTGTCTATTCATTCTAGACACACATAGAAGATGCACTTGTTCAACTTCTTCTAATATTAATATAACCTGAAAATTCAATTGAACAAAAACCACAGGAATACTGCTGTTGCATGCACCTGTGTTCTTGACTCCCAGGAGGTATGCATGGAGCACAGCACAGGGAGAATAGACCTGGTATGTTGAGTCTGAGAGTAAGCTAACAAAGAATTAAGAGTTCATAAGGCAAAAGTTTTTCCTGCAAGAGCTTTGAAATTTCTATCAGTAGTAGCAGCTATTTAGGTATCAGCTTAGTGATGATTGCAAGAATGGAGAGACTGAAGCTCAACTAACACCTTTTTCAGTCTGCAAATAAGCAGTATGGATTATGTTTTCCATAGCCTACAACATAATGATTTAACAGACAGTGAGGTTAAAAATTGTTACCTACTGTTAATTACTTTACCTTGTAAGACCCAGTAAACATCACTACTTATTGCTAATTTTTCCAAAAGAGGTGCAATTGAAGTGATATTGATTTTATATTGTGCAAGAGCTTCGTTGCTGCCATTGTGAATCTTGATAGACCACTGGAGAAAAAAAGAAATAAATTCAGAAGATCTATGTCTGAGGACCCTTAATTAATTGATTCCCTTGCTCCATTTGTAGCTATTTTCATTATTTCAATACAGCTAGATTTCTTCAGTTTTCTATTCAAAAGTGCTAAAAAAATTCTTTTGGACCAAGCAGCTGTCCAGACAGATAATTACATTCAATCACATCATCCAAATACAGAGTATTTAACATTCAACTTCTGTGTATATTAGACTTTTCATAAATTAAATGACACAAAATGTTTTAATTCAAAGTCTTCTGGCTTTATCCAACAATGAAGTAGCAAAGCCACTCTTGTTATTGAAAAATCTTGGTCAGTTCAATCAATTCCTCTCTAGACTGACTACAGGAAGAGATGCATGCAAACAAAACTTGATGGTGGTATCAAGTTCCAATATTTCCATCTGTTTTGCGGATATCCACAAAGGGGAAAAAAACCCCCAAAACCAAACAAGAGCCAATTTAATTTCTGGTTTAATCTTCTATAGGAAATCCCTGGGAGAATGCTATAGCCACTCATGAATTCCTCCTAACTTTTGAAAATTATTTCCCACACTGTATGAAAAATGGAGGCAGTTTTTTTTAAAGTGTTACTGTATCTCTACTGACCTAGTAAAAACTAAAAAAGGAGAAACCATAACAATTAGCCTAAATGTAGGCTATTATTTATCTCTAAATAGGCACATAAAAATTTCATTGTAAGACAAGTACACTGATTAATGCACTTCCTGAAAATATTGTTCAATATAAATTAATACTTTGTGAAGCCAAATAACATACAGCTGCTCTGAGAACTCACACTGGAAAAAAAAGAAGCAGTTTCTCCCAGCAGCTAATACTTAATTTGAAACACCAACAGTATTTAAAAGACAATTAAAGTAGCATGTTCCATACAACAGGAAGTGAGGAATTAACAAGCAGAGCATGGTAGTGACATTCTCAGAGAAGCTCCTTTTCCCAAAATAAGAAAGCAACTGACTTTTGTATGAGCTGGAGCTCCTCCAGCTTATAGGACTTCTATTTATAAAGTGTTATGCACTTGCCATCTTAAGACAGACATGTCCAGGCTGAAGTAGCATGACCAGCCTAAGAGCTAAGTGAATGATATAGGTAAATTTCAAAATGCAACAAAGTCCAAGAGCATACACCAGTTTAATCTAGTGGCAGGTTACCACACCAGTGTCAGCTATGGTGAGGTTGCTGATATGTCTGATTTTTGAAGCTTTTATTTTTTTGGAAGCCCCTTAAAATAGAGGATGTTTATCTTTGTTCAACTCTAGATATCATATTAAATGTTTTGTATAAATATACTAGTGTTAAAAAGAGCAGAGCCTCTCCTGCATGTTGTTAGTTTCTATCTCCTGCTGTCCACAAAAGGCAACAAGCTAGGGCTAATATATACATACAAGTAAAGGGAATTATTTAGCAAAGTGTACTGCAGCTTCGCAACCTGACCTTCTGCATGCCAAAACATTATCCATATATAATGGCATTTTCTATATGGAATACAATGACTCATCTTAATAATAAATGCTACAGTTTCAGACTGAGAAATTATATTCTAGGCTTACTACAATTCCTAAAGCTCAAATGTTTATGTGGATTCTGCAATAGAAGGAAACTTAGGAGGTCACCTAAAAGAAAAGGAGAATTTTTGATGCCTCAGGAAATGTGTGGAGGGCTACATACACACATGACCTCCTCTTAAAAGTGAGAGAGTTCGTCCTTAGATGGGCATGCCCACAAGTTTCCAGACTGGTAGAGAGCCTCAACTGTCTCTAAAACAAACTGCTTTTGAAGGATTTTGTTTTAAATGCAACACATTTTCCCCCCTTTGCATTTCAACTCCTATGAAAATAAATTAGCCAATTCTTTCCAAATTCCAATTCCCAAATATTTGGAAGTAAGGGACATTAAATGTGGAAATAATGAGATGAGTGTTTGTTTGATTTGACTTTGTTACTAGAACAGACTAATTAAGGGCCCCTGCTGAATTCCATCCCTGGAAGTTTTAAAGAATTGGTTGACTCTTGCCAAGTGCAACACAGGTAGAAATATCCTTCCTGGTAGCAAACTGATGGGTCAGGACACCTCTTCTGGTACTTGTCAGCCCTGTTTTCTGTGATGCTGCAATGCATATCAGTGGTGGAATCTTCCAGTGCAACACGATTCCAGAACTCCAACTTCTTTAGTTGTTTAATTATCCATGTAAAATTATGATTTTTACATATATATATATATATATATATATATATATATATATACACACACACACACATATATATATATATATATATATACACATATATATATATTAAAAAAAAATTATGTGTGGTGAAAGAGACCATCCCAGATTGGGCCATGTTCAAAAGTAGAATTTTGTGACTGAAAAAGGTGTATTAAAAATACACTTCAGTTAGTATGCAAATACTTTAACTTTTAAAATTATTAATCTGCTTTTAACTAAATCCACTTTATTAGCCAGGTTAAAGCAAATTAATGCTATTAACCAGTATTGCTGACAAAAAGCAAGTACTTTACATCACACAGGTATAATAAAGCATACCTGGTATTTTAAAACTACTTTTTGTAACAGCAAATTGACTGAAAATGGATATTTTACTTCAGTAAAATTGTTAAACACAATTTTACTGAATTGTGTTTAACAACTTGATCATGTAACCAACTTGAGAACATTAAAAGTTATCCTAAAAGAACTTCCTTCTTCACTAAAATCCCCTATAAATGTATAACTTACCGTGGCAGCTCCTACTACAATTATATGAGGTTTTGCCACAGAACCCTAAGAAACAAACAAAAAAAGGAATTAGTTTTAAAATATTCTTAAACTCTTTTAAGACTCATATCTTCACTAACTGTGACTCACTTGCCCACCAGCTAATGGCTACAAAAGAGTAGATTGCAGATACATTGCAGAGAACATACAACTGATATATGCAATATACGTAACAGAATTCACATAACAGAATCTACAAAAGCATGAAGTACCAGTAAGCACCTATAATCCTGATCAACTGAGCAGCATAAGCTCTCTTTAAAAGCTATTTAGACGTCTTCTCCTAAGGGGAAGCAAACTGTGGATCACACTATTGAACATTTTATCCCACTCTCAGCATTGTCAAACATCTGTTAGAGCTGCTGCATTGACCATTGTCACCCCAGAGGCGTGTGACAGTTCCGTGTAGGACAAGAACAAGGGCCAGTGTACTCAAACAAAAGAGCACAAGGAAACATACAGTCCTAAGCACCTCAGTACCGGGTTTAACCCAGCAGAGCAAGGAAAACCAGCAGCTCTCAATTTTTGTAGAAACCACAGAAAAAGAAAACCAAATGATAACTTCAGCTATCCTGATGGAAAGTGTTGTGCAAGAATAATCAACAAGATAGTAAAATGATCACTGTGAGCTACTACTAAATAACTCCTATTGAAAGGTCAACAAAGGAAGAAACAAGAAGAAATTAGCTGCCAATCTGTAAATGTATTACTTGTCATCAGAGTTACACACAGAATAATATGACAGCCTGCATCATAACTGGAACACATTAAAAAATTAGCATGCTAATTGAGGGAGATATTGAAAACAAATCAAATCAAAGAATTCTTGACTTTGTAAATTACCTTTGCCCTTCAGTCTGAAACACTCAAATTAACATATATACAAAATCATAGAATCAAAGAATATCTCAAGTTGAAATGAACTCATAAGGATCCACTCACATTGAAGTGGAGTCACTGCAGCCACAGAGGAAGTAAAATGTCAAACCAGACAGAAATTCTTTTAGCTCTTAATAGGATTAATTAACCTGTTCCTATGAAGTAGGTTTTTTCTAGTTTGCTTAGGGGTTTTTAAGGTCCAAGTGATACCAGCCTTGGAAGACCGAGAGACACCAAGAAACATATACAGAAGTAAACATCCCCCTTCCACCACTCTGAAGTCAAATTATAGATCTCTTAAAACAAACCTCAGTCCAAGATTTGATACGTTGCCTCATAGAGCCATTAACTTCTGGATACCACAGAAAATCCTGTAAAAAAGAAGGCAGAGTTACTCTGCAAGCTTAATAGATAATCAGTAGACTAAAACCAAAAACTGAAAAAAACCAAACTAATTTCCATGAATTCAATTCTAAATGAAAAACATTTGGCTCAGAGTGTGATTTCCTTATAATTAGCATGAAAAGCCTGATATCTTACTCCAGCATGGAAAACAGAAAGCAAAGAGAAAAAAAGAGAAGAAGCCAACAAATCCACAAGACTTTTCCCTCACAAAAATCAAATTTTTATTTGTAGTTCAGGAGTCAGAATTTCACCAAGAAGGTATTTTTTAATGTCTGCCAAATGAGATGTCCTCGGGTTTCTATTGCAATCAGGGATAAATCCACATAAGGTCACATCTATAACTTATTAGAACTTGCTTTTTGCTTAGTTTTCCACTTCCTTACCAGCAGATTTTCTTTGTTTCAAAGCTTAAAATAATTGATAGCATGAAATCATCATTTTCAAACAAAATCAAAACCTAACAATTCTTTTAGATGCCAGGAGCAGTGCTCAGCTTTCATCTAGAAGGACACTGTAGACTAGTGCTTTTATGTCTCCCAGGGAAGGCCATGACTTCCTAGCATTTAGTTACTCCTCAGGACAGCACTATTGAATAGTCTAAAAATACACATTGAAGGGAAATGGCAGGGACTACACATACAGAAACTATTGTGAGGAAACTTTGTAACAGAATACTGTAACACTATCAGCAGAGAGAAAATATGCATCTTCCACTCCTCTGGATTGTTACATTTTGGTAGTTCACTTGAGTACTGTCAATTCCTTATTTGGCTGTGGAACTTGTGAACAATCATGCAGTCCTCTAAAGTGGCTGAAGGACAGAAGAATTACTGTGATGACTAGAAAAGGCAAAATTAAATTCTCCACTTGTTTCCAGTAATTTTCTCTTTTGATGGTCAAGTATTTTCCACATTTGGATTATTGGGTCACAGCCAGTCTGAATATGGAAATTAAGCTACCATGCCAATAATGTCAAAGAGCAATATTGCATTAAACAAGGAAGCAGCAGACTGGGAATATATTAACTATGAGACATCTCCCAAAAGCCCAGACCTGCCATCTCAAATCTTTGTGGTTAAGGAGTTTTGAAGATGTGACCCTGTCATGCTAGCCCAATGCAAATCACACTGCATCAGCCCCTTTCTATTGCCTTGTGTTCTGTCCCATCTTTTCCAGCATTCAGATAACCACATGATGAACCACATCAGACCTGACTGAAAAGGAATCCTACAAACTAACTTTTTGGCTGAATTGACTCCTGAAACAACCCACTCCACAGCTTACCAGTGCTAGCTACACCACAAACACAGGAACATACTGTGAAGGTCAGCACATGCTTAAATTGCCATGGGCTTACCACCCTAAAATGTTATTCTGTACCCTAGATCTTTACCATGTACACAAACTAGTACTGAAAACCCATATTCAGAGAACTCAGCAAACACACTGCTTCTTTGGTTTTGGTGAATAGAGAATAAGTTTTCTTCAGGGCATAAATAAATACGTGACTAGCACAATGCCAGCACTGCTGACAGCTGTCATGGGAAGCAAAGAAAGCTATTAATGACAGCATCTCCATTGCCAGGGCAGAGGAGAACAGACTCCTTCAGAAAAACTAGCCTCAAGGAATTTGTTTTCTTTTTTTAAATATCACATTATAATCAACATTGTGCTTATTTCTCCATGCAAAAACAGTGGCAGGAATACTTGTTGGGATAGCGTAGAAAACTCTATGGCAATTACAATTACCAATCCAAGGAGACCCAGATATATTTTTTACAGCATGAAAAGAGTAAACTTCCTGGCAAAAGATATGCTTGGAAAGGCCAAATTGTAAGGTCTGACAAAAATGATACACAGCTCCAGAGCTTATGCCCAAAACTAAGCCACAATACAAGTAAGCACTCCATGCCAAATTCTCTTAAAATGTAATATGTTAAGATGCACTGTGAAACATCTGTGAAATATTTATAAAGAATGTTGATGGTCTTAACTGTCTTTTAACTTTTCAGCTCTGACGGCATTTTCAATTATACTGTATGAAATAATAACATGATTATGGTTTGCAATTTAACACTAGATAAAAACTTACCACTTTAATTGAAGCAGATTTATCTTCAAATGGGATATTTCCATGCTGTCAAAAAACCCAAACAATAAAAACAAAGTAAGAGAAATTTTCAGAATGAAAACAAAATATTTACATACCTATGCTAACTTGCTCTCACCCAATATTTATCTTCAGTGGAAAGGATTTTTCTTGTATAAACTTGTCAGTGTACTCACACAAAATATTTATGTTGCTTTCTTGATAAAACAAGCTACTAAAATAAACAGTTATTTTTCCTGGAAGCAATCTAGCCAACAAAGTCTGAAATGCTTTTTGCTCACTCTTACAAAGGTATCAAATGTTTTCCTAAATATAGCCTTCCAACATCAGAAAAACTTATGACTTTTTCTCTTTATTTTCTTACGCTGCCTTTTTCCAGCCTTCGTTTTCATCTGCCCATCTCCTTTACCAAAATAACCAACACAGTTTTAATTAAAGAATAAAAGAAAATAGTGTCAGGCAGAAATAAAATCTATAATGTATTATTAACTTTTCTGAGTGAAAACTGTAAGTCAGAAAGGAAGGAGTCAGATACACATTCACAACAGTCCTTTAAAATTATAAAATACAGTGTTAATTTTGGTACTGATCCATAAGAACAAGTGTACTTCTTCAAACTGAGATCTTGATTTCAATAACACTTGACAAAAAATACTCTCAACTCAAGATCCATTACAGCACTCTATCATCTCACCATTACTTTTGGGCAGCAAGAGTAACCTATCCAATTGACTAAGAAAACCAGAGTTCTTGGATCAATCTCATTTTGATAGGTGGAAGTGATTGCATACTGCATGCTGGACAAGCTGCCACCTTGCATTTTTAAGTGACAAAATTATTAAATAATTGACAAATCTGATGTACTGTTGAAAGGTGTCTTTTCCATCATGTATGTACATAAATCTATGAAGACGCGTGCCCAAAAAGTGTCACAGAGCAAAAGAAATCTGCATTTTGTTCAACAAACAATACATCTAAATCCTTTCTTCCTCCTTCCACCTGGCTGCAGTTTACATACTTAACATTGTAAAATTCAGACAGCTCTTCATGAGTGATCAAAAAGAAGGTAAGACCTGAAGATATTTTTAGTTTCAGCTTCAAGTTAGACCTGGAAATCTGTCATTGCCCCAAGGATTTTTATGAACAGATTAGATCAGCAATTTAACTGACATTTTAAATGACAAATTAGAAGGCATGAATTACTACTATTTAAAAACACACAAAGGAGCAATCATTTTCTCATCAAGAAACCAAATACGAAGCATAAATTGCTATGGGACAAGTCAGCTTCATTAATTTATTCCCAGGCTGCTGCAAGCTTTCTCTTGAGCTTCCAGTTCTCTTCTCAGATTCACAATTATCTCATGTGTACCCAAACAATTATTTTGGTCTAATCTTGCTCTTCTTCAAAAGACCTTTCTGTGCTTCTCCTTTCACATGGCAAGGCCAGCAAACAGTATAATTTGATTTTTTGAAGTTCAGACAAGAGTTATGAGGTAAATTGGGAAGAAAGAAAAAAAAAATCAATCACCAAAACAAGCAATCTCACCTTAATTCCCTCTTCTTTGACTTGAGGATTTATCAGTTTTATGAATGAATAGAACAGCTGTCGAATTCTAGAATCTCCTATAAATACAACATGTTTGTCTATGAGGCAATTTTTTGCTTCACTGTAAAACAAAACAGCAACATTACAGAAAATATGTACCTTAGAAAGAAGTATTCTCAAAATCTACAGAGCTATATAGATAATTCTAAATATTATATCCAGCTCTAAGGCATGATACATTTTTTTAACATGCTGAATAAACAATTAATTGCAATTTATTGCAATTAATTGTTTAATAAACAATTTATTGCAATTTGTATAGAATTGAAAATGAACTCTCTTGCTAATGTGATTAGACAAAAAACTAAGAAGGTTTTCCTATTATGTGTGCTACAAATACAGCTGTTTCAAAATGGTAATATACAGCATAAATCTAAAAAAAAAAAAAGCGTCTTACTAGGAAGTGAAAAAAAGTCATAGGTGATTTTATTTGGGAAATATTTACTTGCAATTTGACACGTAAGGTCAGCAATCTGAGAGTGACATATGCAGTCTCATGTGGCTCTCCATAACTTGTGCCAGTACTTTCATCACCAACATTTATTTGTATTTTTATACAGAAATGCAACTATGGTAAACACTCTAGGCACAGATAAAGTACTTGGAAAAGACTTCTTTCTCATAAATGTACATTTTTGAAAGCCTAGAGAAGCGGATATAAAGCGAACAATAGATTACACTATTACTACAATTACAGCAATTACTACAGCTGCAGTCAAACAACAATGATGCTTATTTACAGATGAACAGAAGACATGAGTTTCCTTACCTATTTTTATACTTATGCATCATACAACTGTGAGGTTGCCATACTTTTTCTCCAAGAAATCTCCCACTGGACAGAAGATACTCACATGTATCACCACCTTTGAAATGTTATATTAAGATTAGAATTCAGACACATGAAATATAAAACATAGCTCTGTTGCCACTATAAAAAATAATTTGACAACAGCTGAAAACCAGAAATTGAAATAATCAACAGCAGTAAACAAATTTAACTGATTGTAAGGACATTTTGCGAAAGCTTCTGCAAGTTGCCTTCTCACTCATTATACAATACTGTTCTGTAAATCCCACCCCTGGCCACAAAATGTTAGTGATCCTACTTCTGCTGTCAGAAAGATGTTGTGACTTGGAATGGCATTTCCTTTAAGAGACACCAGTCCACTTTGCTATCTACTATCCCAAATACACTAACATGAAATTAAAGAATACAACTGTTGAATAAAGTAATCTTCTACACAGAATCACCATGCACAGCATCTTGTATAGAACATAAAACTCATTACAAGTTTTTCAAGACATATGGTCATGTGGTCACCTTAGAACAGGTGATATAGGTTAATACACAAAAAAACACCCCCAAACATTTACACGTCAATTTGGTGATGATTCTGAACTGCACTTATCTCTTCCAGTCAATAAGCTTTATGGTAATTAATTAATCATTTTACAGGTGCTGATGTTTCAGGTCATGTTAAATTTCAAATATCTCAGTTACGAAATCAGTGACTGTTATATTTCCAACTCGAGGTCAGATTCTGCTGCTTTATAACTGAACACAACTGAACCCATTCACTGCAAGAGAAGTTGCTCTCCAACATTTTTGTCATACTTGGCATTTCCGAGCACTGACAAACAGGGAAATGGTTGTGAATGAAGTGGTAGGGACTTGTTCTAGCTTGGGCAGAAACAATGTACCACTGCCCCTACCCAACACTTTCTCTGAAACCTTCATTAAGCTCAACTCATACTGTGGTTTTCAAGCAACACAATTTCCCTGATCCTCAAACTTGCAAACTCATGCAAACTATAATGTCAAGAAAGTTGCATAAAAAATGAAACTGTCAGGAATAATAAAAAAACTATCTAATCAAAAGCAACATGAGTTTGATAATGAGGTGGTTTAGAGTTACTACTGGTATGAAGGCCTCCACTTTGCAGATGATGACAGCTAGGAGATGTATGAAAGTGATGTAAGAGTGAACTTTGTAAAAGAATATCCACCACTAATCAGACTTTCTCTGACATCCATTAATTCGCTGATAAAGATGTGTAAGAAAATCAGGACGGTTATTCATGGTCAGTCTAGCGTAGTATTCCATCTTCAACAGGGGCAAAAAGCAGATGCTCAGAGATGAATAAGAAGAGGGAAAATAAACATTATGCTCTTGCCTAATATTCTCCCAACTATGTTCATTCCAAGGATTTAGTGAAATGGACATGCAGTCTTCAAGTTCTTAGAGCCCACAGAATCCTTCTAGAGTTTTCTATATCCAGAGCTGACACTTGAAGAATCATCTGCCTTTATCTGAAATATGGTTTCTACTAGATTTACTTGGGGCACTCCCTGGTTCTTCAATGGGAGAAGGTAGTTTGCACTTATATCTGCCATGATTTGTAGACCACTATCACTTCTTTCTCAATCGAGTTTTCAAGAGTGGAGGATGTCCTTACATAGAGGTCATGACCCAAGCTCAGTACTTGTGCACTTCATGGCACTCCCACCACAATAATTACCCATAAAGAGATCAATCCTTCCTCCTACAGTACATTCACTGAAGTTACATTCCAAACATCACACACTGTATACATTTCAAACATAGAGACAATATTGCATGTCAATGGGTTATGCCTTCTTTCCCAACTCCAGGTACTGATTATCTTACTATTGCCCTCAGCAATATTAGAAAGCTCCTGAAACTTATTCAGGCTGTTACTCAAGTTTGATATCTTCCTTTAAACATAATCGTAGAAAATAAGGGGAGAAGATGAAGCAGGGGAATAAAACAAAACTGAAACAGCAGCCAAGAAAGTAAAGAGTAGGTTACAAACCAGACAGTGCCTCCAGAAATGCTCAACTCTGGATTTAGCAGGTGAAATAGCAGCTAAAGAACAATGCTCATTTTAATACACCACAACTACTTCTTCTTAAGATCAATGAGATCTTAAAAGAAGAAACCAAACAAACAACAAAAAACCCAACAAAAAAACCAACCCAAAACCCAAGAAAAAGAATTTCAAGTGCCAATGTATACACAAAACACAGACCATTTTAAATTCTTTCTTTGTGTAAATTATCCTTCCAACACATTAGGTTTTATGCTTACTTAGATAACAACATTGTAGTTATACTAAGTGTATAATTTTTCTGAAATTTTTTATGTTCATTATTCTAATTTATCATTCTTCAAAATCATGGTTATTCAATTGAAATTGTGAAATCTCAAAGTCTTCATTCAGCACTAGAGAAGACTTTCACAAAGTTTTCTCTAAAATACATACTCTCAAAGAGCTGGAAATTCAATTCTACTCTATTACTGAAAGTAAAAAATGTAGTTTTAAACAGAGTCTACTACTGTTAATTTTAAGAATGCAAAATTTTAAATAAATTCTTATTTCCAAAATGGTTTAGGACTGTACCTTTGAAATATAACAATTGAAAACCACATAGCATTAACTTCACTGGATAGTATGTAAACATTGAACCCACTTAACTCTCCACAAATTAAAGACACCCTGTGCCTTCTCTTTATTCACATTCCTTTATAAAAAAATGTAGGTGACACCTAAATACAACAGTCTTCCTGAACATAAATGACCCTCCACAACCCCAGTCCAACATTTTTTCAAACAAGTAAATTTTATACATGCAAGTTTGACTGGAAGTACACTGGGCTGCTCCTATCTACAATACGTACTTGCATGGATATGGCGAAAATTAGCTAAAACCTTTCCATGTAATGACAATCAGACAAAAGGGGAAGTATAAAAGCACAACAAACAGCATTCACTTACGTGACACAGCCTGGCTTTCACAGCCTGGCTACTTTGAGCCTGTTTGCAGCCCTACCTCAAACACCTTCTGGAAAACATAATAACCCTTTTTGGGATATTTTGATATAAAAATCTTGGTGTAAAATGTCTTATGTGTAAAAGAAAGTGCTTTCTTGCGATCATTTAAAATGTATTACCCAATTTCATTTGTCAGTTGATACTTTTTGTGTTATGGCACAGTAAAAATCAATTTACCTTCCCCCAATAATCCCTAGCATTTGAGAACATTAAGAAGTTACTAGATTTCTGTCCAGGAACCAGAATTTTAGTTCATTATTTTTCATACAGAAGCTGTTTTATTCTTCTGCCATTTATGTTGCTCATTTGTACACACTTTCCAAATTCTATCATACCACTACTAAGAGTGGGTGACCAACACCACTGAGAGTAAGTAAGGTGCCAGTGAGTTTTAGCTGTGCACTATCAGTGAAAACCTCTGGTTTTCTCATTACTTATCAAAAGTATTGTGGCATTTGCTGAATTTCAACTGCATGATATCACTGCACGTTTGCAGAATGATCTCTTCGATTAAAGCACCTCTGCTTTTATCTATCCTAAAAATTCATCTGCTGAATTTTTCCACCTTCCTTTTCCAAACTTCCCTTTTGAACATTATATGTTCATAGAAGCCCAAATTGGTAAGTTTGTTTTCACTACAACTCCATGTCCTCCTACCTTTTAAACACTTATGGGAAACTCTTTCCCTTACCCTTTAATTGCTTCAAGAAACTAAAAGCCTTAGGTGAAAAAATGTGAAAGATTTATAACAATTCATACTGACTTTATCAATTTACATAAAAGCCAGCAGATTATCACCATTTTGCAATCTAAGACTCACCCCCCCTTCTTAACTCTCACAGAATATACTGAAATTATGCATATTTTATTTTCCTTGTAACCTGCTTGATATGTCAGCCCCCATTTGCTTAGTCTTGCAATCCCTCTTTAAAAATTTGCCACCTTCCTTTTGTCTAGTTTTGTGACTCTTTTGTGCCTTAAGGAACACTGCACAACAGGCAAGTTCAATTACCTCATGCTTGATCTACTCTAGAATTCAATAAATGCTTCCAAGTCCTCCAATTTAATACTTGTCAGTTTATCAGACTTACGACATGCCAGCTAGAGGGTGAATCTAGGGAATTGTAAACATAGAGAGCCCTACCCCTTTTTCCATTTCCACAATGAACTGCCTCGCTCAGCCTTGCCTCCCTTGAATGCTGGCAGCCAAGTGTTAGAACACGACACCAGTTGTGCTACAACAAACAGAGCCGCGGTCACCTCCCTACAAACCAACTTTTTCATTTACCCACAAAAACATACTACATTTTTCAGCGTGACACAGAAACAAGTAAATATATCCTTCAGCGGCTGCATGTGCATTTACGGATCATGCCAAGTTTCTCTGCTTCAGGGCCAAAACAACCCTAGCGAGGAGGAACGAGCCGAGCTCCCGGCGCCCCGCAACAGAGGTGCGCCCGTGGGCAGCCGGCCACGGCCACAGTGACACAAGCTCGCTCGGTGCCCAGAGCCTGGGCACGGCAATGTCCACGGCCATCGACAACACGTGAAGCCAAGGAGCTCTCTACGGCTCTTCATCTACCAAAGCGGCCGGTTTCGTTATGTTCGAGGCGATGGTTCAAAGAGTGAAACAATATATACCAGATCTCGTACCAATTAAAACTTTAACCACTAATTGCCAGGTAATTGGCCATTAATCATGCCGTAAGGAAACAAGTGACAGGGAAGAAGTCACCCTCTACCCCTGCAGCTTCACCTGCCGCAGGCCGGGCCCCCAGAGCTGAGGCGAGCTCTCAGGGCAAACGCCGCACAGCCACAGCCTCGCCAGCCCCGCTCGCCCCCCTCACTCCGCGGGGCCTCGCCCGAGCGGCGGGGCCTGCGGCGACCCCCAGGGCGGGCCCACAGGGCCCCGCGGGCCGGGTCCCCGCTGTTCCCCAGGGTCGCGTCCCTCGGCAGTCAGCGCCCCGCCGCGCTACGCTGCCCAGACCGCCCCGGCTGCCCCGGGCGGAGAGACCCTTCGTCCTCCCTGCACGGCCGCGGTTCCCGAGCTCCGGCGGGGCTCCGCCTCCCCTGCCCGGCAGCCGCGGCCCCCCGCGGAGCGCCCGCGGCCGCCCCCTCACCTCGGTAGCGGCGGGAGGCGGCGTGGCAGGCGGTGAGGAGCAGGACGGCGCCCAGCGCCAGCGCCTTGGCGCTCCTCACGCTGAAGTAGTAGTTGATCTCCCGCTTGCCCCCGGTGTAGGCCAGCGCCGCCATCTTGGCTCCTCCATGACAACAGCGTGCGATGGGGCGGGCGGGCGCGGCGGGGCAGCACTGGGTCCCCGCCGGCGGCCAACGCGGACCCCGCCGCTGCCGCTGCCGCCGTCCCCGCCGCCGCGGCCGAGAGCAGCCGCACACCCCCCGGCCCAGGGGCGGAGCCGGCGCCCCTATGGAGGTGCCGCCGCTTCCCCTCAGCCGCCAGCGGGCGGCCCCAGCGTTCGCCTCCCCGCCCCGCGGCGCTGTGAGGATGCGGTGGCTCCCGGTGGATTCCGCGGGACCGCACCGCGCTCGGCCCGAGCCCCGCAGCTGAGGGGGCGGCGAGGCGGAGAGCCCCTGGGGACTGTGCTCCGTGAATGAGGAGCTGGGCGAGGGTCTGTGCCGCACACGGTCCTTATCGGGCACTGGACCGTGAGGGCTTCGTTCCAAATAATGCGTTTTTAAACACTTGTCACTCTTCTGTTGACGAGGAAATGGTCATTCCAACCTAGGAGGCGTTCACTCCCTCTGAACGCGGGTAACTGTACGAGCAAGCTGACGCACAGAATCACATAATCACTTAGGTTGGAGAAGACCTCTGGGATCATCGAGTCCAACCTGTGACCGAGCACCACCATGCCAACTGGACCTTGTCACTGAGTTTAAGGAAAGACATGTAGTCTTTAAACACCCCCAGGGATGGTGACTCCACCATCTCCCGGGCAGCCCATAATCACCTTTTCTCTGAAGAAATTCTTCCCAATATTCAACCTAAATCTACTGTGTTGCATCTTAAGACTGTGTCCTCTCATCCTGTGGAGAAGAGGTCAACCCCCACAGGTTTACCTGGGTTTGGGGGATGAATTGACTGCTGAAATCAAACCTTGCTGAGATTTACAAAAGGAAAATTCTGCTCCTCCACAAGCAGCTAGCTACCTGAGCTGGGCAGGAAATCTGGGCACCGAATCCAGTCCCTCATCAGTGGTGCGGTTGGGAAGCTGCCACCAAACCCTGCAGGCCCGGAGCACGGCAGGCTGTCACAGGAAAGATTTTCGACAAAATAAAGTACCATATATAAACCGTATAAACAAATTTAAAACTTAGGAAATGTGTGCAGTATGTAGTATCATAATGTTATGTACATACAAAATTTGAGTTCTAAGTATTACTCTGATGTGTGCTGTTACTATATATTCAATGTATGTCCCATTTCTATCCAACCCGTGTCTAATATCTGCCAACATGTATAGACTATACTTTATTCAAGTCTGTCTGTTGATTCATTCACTTTTTCAGTATTCTTTTTAAATAATAAAAACACTTCACTATTTTAAAGCACTCAGGTTTATTCTCTCAGGGAAAGAGAGAGAAAAATGGTACCAAGTATGCAGATAGGTAGTTAGTTGGTTATGTTTTTCCAGGAAAACCCCGACAAAACCAAACTAAAACAATGACAACAACAAAAATCCGGACAAGGCAACCCTCCATTTCTGGTTGTGGTAGGAATTCTTTTGCTCCATGAATGAAAAATTCTCATTGATGCATTATTTTTTTGCTCTTGCCTCATTTAAAAAGCCAGGAATTTTCAAAGCCTTCTTACTGTGAACAAACTTTATTGTTAAAGTTTGTTTAAATTGTTAAAATATTCCTGTAAATGCTTCAGTTTCTTTGTCTTAATTTCATATGCATTTTACACTTTAAGAAGCAACTTAAACACTTTAAAACATATTCTTTAGCTAGAATATTTTGTAGCTTTTTTACATTGTTGCTTATTAATGATTTTTTAGTCTTATGAAATATATCTTTCCTGCAGTCATTGAGGACCACAGAGACTCTTCTTCATTTGTTTATATAACATTTGTTCACAAACAAGTGAGACTTTTCATCCAACCAAAATATATTTACTTCAGCCTGTCTCATTCTGCAATGTAAATATGTTAAGTTTGAGGGCTATGGGGCAAGTCTGCAAGGTCCATTTATGACCATGGGTGCAGCTCCTCAAAACTTACCCAGATTGCTGCTGTTACTATAAGCAGTGTAGATCCAGAAAGCATGGGGTTCTGTCAGAGCTCCTTGGATGTTGACTCAGCTTCTCATTTAGAGTGGGTACAATTCTTAAGCAGGGAAATTTAATTTATTATTTTATTCTCAAAATCAAAAAATTAATTCAAGTCTCCACAACAAGGTTGTCTCTGGAGAATTTCAGGGATTTTCAACTAAATCATCTCCCTTCTCTAAAAGAGCAGCAGGAACTAAAATGCTATCAAAACAACCATACTTCTGTTTATATATATCTCAGAAAATTACAACCCTTAGAAATAGTAATTCTGTCCTGCAGACTTTGGAGGGCTCTTTCAGATCTGCTGCCTGCTGCTGGAAGTCCCTGGGCATTCCTCACTTGCCACAAGACCTAACACTGACCTTTAGTAAACTCCTTGTGTGGATTTCAGCTGTGTTATTTTGGAACTGTATGTGTTGATATTGTTGCAGGTTGAGTATCTTAATTAAGATAATCCCCCTGTGTATATTAAATATTTATATGGGTGTGAGCAAGACATCTGCTTTTGCTTCCATGCTTCTTTGGAGACATTGCTTAGGAGTTTGATAATTGAGATCCCCTTCATTCAGTCAGAAGCTTTTGGCTGAAGTGCTGTGAGTTAGGAAGTGGTTTGCATACATGTGGTCTCTCTTCTAACAGGCTCCTCCTTGTTTTTCACGAGCTAATTGAATTTGGCATCATGACATATACCTAAGTAATTCACACCAAAACCGCTATATATAAAAGGCCTGATAGAAAAGGCTAATTAGGGATTGCAAAGTACCCTATCAAACCAACTCCAGATGTGAACTATTATTAGCTAGAAACAGCTTTGTACCTTCTTTATTTTCCTGTCTGCTGATCAACTTAATGTGCTGAAAGTAAACCAGAGGGCTGCTAGCCCTTCTGATCAGTCAAACCTCAGCTTTTGGTTTGCAAATACTACAGCTTCCTGTTGGCTTTCTGCTTGCTCTACTGGAAGCATCAAGGGCCCTGTGGGAGGGGAACACTTAGAGCAGCCACAGAGAGAAGACCCAGAGAAGAGAAAAGTGTTTCTTTTGAGAGGCAGAGGAGATATGATACTGCTGTGCACATGAGATAATGTGTATGAATATTAAAAGTAAAATGCCTCTGGAAGAATTTTAAATATGTTTTTTTTTCTACAGGGGTAGCCTTGGGTTAACTGGTTTAATTATTTTCATAAGAGGCTGGGGTGTTTTCTATGTTTCTTAATAACTGATGCTGTCATTACTGTGGTTTTTGGCTGCTCTATTTTCTCTATGAATCAATCTAACAACAGTCAGGAATGAAGGGGTTCATCCCACCTAATTCCACTCACTCACAGAGAACCAATCTATTTTAAACTAATCATCCTCCCTCTGAAGAACTGAGAGAGCAAGTAAGGTGGTAATTTACTTGTAAGTTCGAATACAGTGAATGACTTACCATGAAGAATGGTGACTTTCTGTTCAATTTAGAAAATAAATTAAAATTGGACAGATGTCATTTACACAGATGTAATTTAAATGAGGTAATTATTATTTTAATGCTTCCTGACCTTTCTTGGCAGGCTCAGCATAAATGGAAGGAGAACTTTGTGCCAAGGGTCAAACCTGGCAAGCACATACGAGTTTGCTGATAAACTGAGTTGGCAGATGTCCTTTTTTCCTGTTTTCAGTATTACAGCCATGTGTAGCTTCTTGTGTAGCTACTGTCCTCAGGCAAAGGCACAATGTAATCACAAGGACTGGGAAAGGACATGTAAGAAAATGAATCACAAGGACATGTAAGAAAATGAAGTGGCTACTGTAGTATAAAGTCAGATGTAACAGAGACCTGACATTTAATTATTGTCAGAAGAATAGTAGGGCATTCTCATGTGATATTTTCCCCTCTGAGTTTGTGTATAAGCGTATAATTAATTTTTCACGTCTATATAGCAAGGAATATAAGCACCAGAGCTAGAAAAAAAATTATCACTTACCTCTCTCTAATCTTCAAGCTTCATAAGGGAAATGATCACATGTTCATAAGGAACATTCTGTTTGTTATATAATATGTAGAATATTCCCTACATTAACTTACATGTTAAGTGTTGACTAATTAATTAGTAGGATCTGCCATACCCCAAACCATATAACTTCTTAATTTAAATGGTGCAGCATTGCCAGATTGCTCTGGTCAAATTGTAATTCCAGAAACAAAGTTATGTTTACAATGGGTTCCTGGGGGTTGTAGAATTTTCAGTTATACAGCTTTTGCCTGGGCAGCTTTTGGGTACCTGCCAAATGAGGGCATCACACATTTTAATTGCTGGGTTTTCAGCCTCATAATGATAATCAATTTTTCCCTAAGAATCAAGGTTCCATGTGGCATGTGTGTGCATGGTAGCCATCTATTGCAAATATTTGATTGCATTAATGAAGAGGGAGTACAAAGTGTAAGAAGTCTTTTTCTCAGTGAACTTGTTCAATCAACCAGTGTAGCTGAGTACTGAATTTGTAGTCAAATGCTGAAACAAATATGCCCTCAAATCTGTAAGATCCTGGAAATTCTGTCAGCAATTACTGCTTTTACAGATTTCTAATTTTGTAACAGTTTTAATAACAGTTTCTCAATAGTCTGTACTAAAATCAGACTGATATTAAGTGAAGCAATTATGAAATCACATGTACAAAGGCCATATTTAGCTTTATCACTAAGAGATAAATGCATCTGCTGTTCTATAACGTGAGGCTTAATAGTGTTTTCATTTCAGACTTCTGTGGGTCTGAAACAAAGATGGATCAGATGAAGACAGGGAAGGGAAATGGGCAGATAGCAAATATTTAAGTCATCTGTCCCCTTTAATTAAGGACAGTCAAGGGGCCACACCTTTCTGCATCATGGGATGCAATATTGCTGTGCAGCTGCACAGTCCTGAGAAAGGGGCTGGGACCCAGCTCAGCTCACTAATACAAATAATTTTTCTTTCAGCTGCTTGCATTTTTATCCTCAAAGCTTTGTATCCATCAAAGTAATGGGTTAGGAATGTTTGGTTTTGATTAATTTTTTTGGCATGCAGGTGTAGGTTTTTTCTATTTCCCCCCTCTCTTTTCTTGACTCCTGGTTGAGGAAAAATGGCAGTCACTGTTAGCTGCTTTCAAATTGAGTTATTCTCTTTTCATGAACACTTTCTTTCATATTGTTTCCCTTTTCATGGTTCTCCCTTGTGCTCCTAGTTGTGTCTTCTTAAAATTCAGAATTCTTTATATTTATAGGGCAGCCTTTGGAAGCCTACACAGCCACAGTGCAAGCTTTGCTCTGTTTGTGCAGCATTATAAGCCTTTCCTTCTGGCTGCCAGCAATACAGATGCCATGTGACGACCATGTTCTCTTTTAGCATCTCTGCACTAAATCCCTGCTACTTGAAATTGATGTTTTCAGGAACATAAATTTATTTTGGGTAGAAAAATTATTTTTTCTTATGAAGATTCCAGTGCCAAGGAAGTCTCTGTGGCGCAATTGGTTAGCGCGTTCGGCTGTTAACCGAAAGGCTGGTGGTTCGAGCCCACCCAGGGACGTGTCTTTGCTTTTCTTCTGCCATGGCAGGGGGTTGGAACCAGATGATCTTAATGTCCCTTCCAAACTTAGCCATTCAGTGAAACTCTAGAAATTTGGAAGTCTCTGTTTAGCCTCAGGTTCACTGAAACCCTTGTTTGCCTGAGTATGAAGCAATGGATTAACAGACTAAAATATTTCCATGCATCATTATTTAAAAATGAAATTACATAGAAATAGCTTCATTTTAGCCAAACATTGCAACGTTCCCTATTCTGTCAAATTTATGTCTGTATGGACTCTGTTGTGTTGTTTGTGAGCTGTAAAGGATTTGCATTATTTTATGGTGTTGAAATGTAAACACATATATACAAAATATCAACATGGGCTACTGTGCACCTCAGACTTAGCAAAGATTTGTCATTTAGGAATTAACAAGCAACTGAATCGTTGTGCTGTTTCCAGCAATTTTGTGTTACTGGTGAGTTGGAATCTACAGGAGAGCTATTGTTTTTTGCCCCTAGCTTTAAATCTCCTGTGCATAGCACACTTTAATAATTGCTAGGTGACTGACAGGTAGATCTAATTCTTTGATGTGTTTTTTTTTTCTTATGCTTTAAAAATACTTGAACTGAAAGTTTTAACTAATAGTGTATGGCTTTCTCTAAAGCCTAAAACCAGAACAAATCCATATGCCATGAAACAACTGGAGCTCATTTTTCTTCAGCAGCTTTCTTGTGGACTCTTTTTCAGGAGCTGTAGTGATAGGACAAGGAATAATGGTTATAAATTGAAAGAGGGAGAATTTAAGTTAGATATTAGGAAGAAATTTTCTACTATGAGGGTAGTTAGACACTGGGACACATTGCTTAGGAAGATTGTGGGTACCCCAACTCTGGGCATGTTCAAAACAAGTTGGATAAGGCCTTGAGCAGTCTGGTTAGCAGGAGGAGCCCCTGCAAGGAGTGGTCAAGACTAGATGAACTTTCAGGTCCACTCCCACCCTTTAAAATTCAATGATTCTATGATTCTATTTTATGACCCTACCCTTCTCTCACAGACCTCTCTTTCTACAGACCTGTTTTCCCAGTACATGCAAAGCAACTTGGAAATGGAATACAAATCCCAGCTGGTTTTCAACGCACTAGATCCATATCAAATAATGAATTTTAAATTTTATGTTTTTTAGGAGCCATGCTGTCCTAAATTTCAGAGTTTCAGGTTGTAAAAGGCTGTGAGTTTAACAAAAAAAAAAAAAAAAATTATTAAACTTCGTAAGCATACTAAGAAACAGATGAAGGAGTCAGTGGAAATCAATTCAAGTAGTCTCTGTAGTGTGTCTGGGCAGTGCAATTTCATCTGAGATGAAAAGACGTAAAGGAGTTTTCAGACAAAGCCCACAGAAAACAGCTGAGTTGTTGCATATGAAATTTCCACAGTATCACAGTATTTATGTAGAGTTAATATAGAGAATGTATTTCTAGACTAAGCTTCTGCAGCAGAGACTATGTAGAAGGTAAGAACATTGCTATGGACCAAGAAAGAGGGTGTGAGAGAAACTCAGTTAATCCATAGGTCAGTCCTTGGCCTGTAATTTTATTATCAGGGTATCATACCTGGAATGGATACCAAAGTCTTATTACAACAAAGAGATGTATAAGACCCTGATGCACAGACAACAGTAAAAGCTATAGAGATGGTAATATTGTATATAGGGCCAGAGAAACACTGCCTTAAACATGAGGTAGGTGTTAGAATCAGTATTGTTTACTCTTGGATGTGCTTGTCAAAATACATATTTAATGGTTAACTTGTGTGAGGGAGGTGGTGGGGGGGGAGGGTAGGAAAGTAGTTACTGGATCTCCAGAGAATCGAAGTGCTCATACTCCCAAAGCGGCTGAGGCATCCCAACACTGGAGGAGGAAGATCAAATGCTGGTTCCTCTCACCTGGAGCCAGACAAGGACACTGTCATCTGTAGGCACAAAGCACCAGCTCATCTTGCACAGGGTTAATTCTTAACCCTAGCCCTTAATGTCTCCAGAAAACTGGATAGTACTTACTAAGAGTTATAGGAACTACATGAAATAAAGTATTTGAAACTGTACTCCAGAATCACATATGGAACTGAAAAAGTTCCAAGGACCTCTTGTATCTGTCTGTATCTATTGCACCTAATGCATCTCTTGTATCTATATGAGAATTAAAGTAGATTGGAGAAATTAAGCAAAACTGTAATTCTACTTTTTGTCTACCATGGGTATGGTTTACTCTCTGCTGTTCCTGAGAAGAATAAGCAGAGATCCTTTGGATCTAATTGCAGAATCTGGGGAACAAATAATTTTGGCAATGGGCAGCTTCTGTAGGAATTGAGATTTTAGATGACTGTGGTAAAGCAAATGTGGTATAGGAGCAGGTACAGACAGCCATAACAACAATGGATGTTCTTTCAAACTGAGGAATTAGTCTTATTCCCTTTTAAATGCTGAAAAATTAAAATAAATAAGAAGGTAGCTCATTATTAATTAGAAAGAATAATGAAAAGCATTTTCCCCAAATTAAGTCAGGCTGTGTTTGGGTGAGTCCTCTGGTCACACTGTTGTAGAGACTATACTGGGATATATTGGGAGCAGAGATTTACACCTTGAGATGTTAAGTACTTTAACCAAAAAGTAGTGGTAAGTCCCTTCGGATAAAATTGAAAAACAGAAAAACTGACAGTCATTATGGAGGAAAGATTTAATGAAGAAAAAACCCTGTCCTTTATACTGCTATATAGAGAAGATAATTTCAGATTGACAGAACCTAACAACTGAAAGAGTAAATTTAATTATTGTCCTTTATTTGTGCCCTTAGTGAGCCTGCAGTTTGCTCCAAGAGCTTTCCTGTTTGGATGAATGTTCTTCTCATATGTTAGTGCATATTTAGGGTGAGTTCTGATACTGGTGTTTTGAAGAAATAGCCCATAGAGTAGTCTTGGCACAGAAGATTTTGGCAGCACCAACACTGAGATTAGCTCGTTGCTTAGAGCATGGTGTCAATAGCACCATGGTTGTAGGTTTGATACCTCTATGGGCTACTTACTTAAGAGTTGGGCAGGATGATTTTTGTAGATTCTTCCAACTCAGAATACTTTGTGATTCTGTGAATGACAGTGAATTTGGGAATAAAAGCCCTATAAAAACAGTCTTCGGGGGCTGGTAATTAGTATGTGAGGCAGTAGGTGGTGCACAACGCCTATGAAAATGCTGGAGAGCTGCTCTGCTGTTTGACTGTGTCTTCAGAATTGGCATTTGGGAAAAGGTTTCATTTCACCTGAAAGTCCAGTTTCTGCAGCTTGAACACAGTAAGATATTGATAATAATTATTGGAATTTATTTTATGTATTTCAAATGCTTGTGTTCAAAATAATATTCAAATGATCTGTTTGTTTTGATAGTTATATTTGCCTTAAAGAGAATCATAATTTCCTGAGTAGTTGGAGTGTGTATATATAAGCATGGATTCATGTGAAGAAAATTTTGCTAATGTAATATCCAACCACATGTTTTCCAGGAAAGAACAAATGCATTCCAGCCTTAGAATATAGACATGCAGTAATTTCTTTGTTTATGCACTGTGGATTGCATTCATTATGCATCTGAGATTCATGGGGGAGCCCTATAGAAAAATAGTGGATTTCTAATGAGCTCAGAATGAGGCACGATTAAAGCTAAATGAATTAGGGGTTACTTCTGTTTGCGTGTCTAATAGCTTTATTTAAGCTTGCTAATATCTCATTGGAATTGGATACATGATTCTAATACTGTAAAACACTGCATCAAGAGGGTGGTAGGAAGGCAGATTCTAGGAGATCCTGTCTGAAACCGCTACAAGAAAATGAATCAAAAGTCACATCAAAAGCTTCAACTTAAACCTGAGGGGTGGAAGTGTAGATATGTTGTCTGTTATTGTTGTTTTGTTACTCACCTGTATTAAAGGATATTTGTCTGTAGCACAGTATTCATATTTTAGACTGATAAATTCAGATACTGAAAATAATTGCCAGTGGCTAGTGTTTCTCCCTATGGGGCTATGTGGCTACAACTGCCCCTTCTAGAACCATGCTTCATGGTTTGAGTTTCTTTTTGCTCAGTGCTGGTCCTGTTGATGGTGTTCTCCTTGCCTCTAGTTTTTACTTACTTAGGCCATATTAATGCAAAAACACATGCTACAGAGATCCCAATGTGCTGCCAGCTGAGCCTGCTGCAACAGGAAACTGCATGGATACAAAAAGGAATATTGCACTGGAGATATCAGAAGTCAGCTTAGATACAATTTGAAGCACATGCTGACAGGAACCTTTTAATCTCTGTCCATCTCCTGGGGGGATGGTGTAAGAGAAGCTGAGAGACAGAACATATTTCTTGATCACACAGGTGAGGGTTATCAATCCTGCGTATTCCAGGGAGGAAAATGGTCTGAATGCTGCAGTACTTTGGTTTGCACAGTTGTGTCACAACTGAGCACTACACGTCAGCTGTCTCTCCACCCAGCTCTACAGAGCTTCCCCAGCAATTCTGTTCTGGTGCAGTACAGCCAGGGCTTGCTGCAAACTTTGCCTTTCACTTAGTTACTCCAGCTGTTTTCCTTTCCTTCCAAGACTCTTTCTTGTTACAAATGTAAACATTAATCTATTATTTTAGCTAATTTATGCTAATGCTCTAGATATATTGCTGCTGATAATGAAATTCTCCAAAGATAATGCTTATGGGGAGGCAGAGTATTCTGAAAAATAATTAAGATCAATTTAGCAGTTTATTCAACATCTTATATTCCCAAAACTAGACAATATTAAGGCTCTCTGCCCTATCTGCCCTTTATCTCTTATTTGCAGCTATGATCTTTGATAAGACAATTTCTTCAATATTGTACATAGCATAAGCAAAATACTTGATCATGCAATGAGTTCTGAGAAGCTGAAAACCTGCAAGGCAGACTGAATATCTTTCCAGCACTAATGAGGCTGGAATTTGTGAGGTAAACACTATGTATTTTTTCCAAATGAGGCTGCTTTTGGAGCAAAGATCTGAAAACACATAATTTGGATGTTATGAGTAAGCTGATAGAAAGAAGGTGTTCGCTGTCTAGAAGGACATGCCATGGGATAGATCACAGAGAGCAAAGGAGGAATCAGAAGACAACAAAAGGAGACAGTGTTTGTTAGGTGTAGTTTCCTTTCTGAACTCAAGTGTTCTTTTAGCTGTTCTTCGGGGCTTTTTTTCTCCCCAGGCAACAAAGGTCCACCTCCCTATCCTGGCAATAACCTTTGCATACCTTCTAGTGAATTGCATAACCTGAGGGATGAAATTTTAGCTTTTCAGTCTTTGTAGGAACTTTTTTGTCTTGTAGTTAATCTTTACAAAGAAAGAAAATATTTTCAAATATTGAATTATTGTTTTCAAAATAACAAACTTATTTTGAAATTATAAAAAAGTGCTTATAATAATAATATTTTAAGAATCATCATGGTCCAATGAGTAAATGCAGGTATTTACCTACAGTATGTTTTACTCAGTGAAGAAAAAATGAGTTCTATTTCATAATGGAAATTCCCATTTTTACTAATTCAGCACACACCTGCAGGCACATAGCAGCTGCACCCAAGATCATGTTTTGATATTTGCCCTATTTTTCTTAATCAGTTCAGTGCAAGCAGGAACAAAAAAAGAATCTTTAGAAACAAATTTTAGTGCTTATTCCCCCTTGCACCATTTGGAGCTGCCTTCAGACTCTCAGCTGCTAATCTTTGGAGTGGAGCTTTCTTCAGGTTACAGGGACTTTATTCTGGATATTTTCTTCATGCCACTCTTTGGGGGTTCTGTCTGTCCATCTCACCTCTTGCCTTACATGCTTTTGCTGTTTTCTTCATGGTCCTCTGTGGGTTCTCTCAAGCATCTTCCCAACTACAAAAACATGGCTGTTAGAATTGCAGTTCATTTAGGGCTTTCAGCAGTCTTCTAAATGGTCTCAGAGAAGAAGTCTTTGCTTCTTGTGGTGGTTTGTGTGACAGTAAATTTATTAAGATTAGCAAAACCATATGGTTCTGTGTCACATACACAACTGAACAAACTGTAAAGCCCTAACACTGACCTTCCTGACAAAGCAACTAAATTTGAGATTCTTGGCATAGACTTCTGCACACCCTTTCTAAAGTGCACAGGCACGGTTCTGCTGGTTACAGCCCAGCATCAGCCAGCACAGCTCTATCAACAGCCAGGAGCTTTCTGTCCTCAAGTGAAAGAGAGAAGCTTCATTTTCCTTTCACCTTTAAGTGAGATGATGATCCCTCTTGCAGCCATTAATCCTACTTACTAGTTGGAAAACAGGATGGAATTATTTCTGCTCCTGAACTTCTCATACTATGAGGCACTGAGTTTCTTGAGAACTTCTCAAAAGTTAGTGTTGAAATGAAGAGTCACGTAGACAATCACAGGCTTAAGAGAGTTGTAGGCAACCTTTTGAGGCTTTAACAAAATGTTTTGTAGCAATGTGCTGAAATCTTGGTCTGAGAATCTCCAATGCAATTAAGCAAGTAATTAATTAAATAGTTTCTTTTGGAACACTGGACATGCTTTATTTCATTTTTCCACAATTTATTTAAACATCTCACATATACAAAATACATTTTCTTTCTTTTTTTGAGAAATGATGACCTTTGTTTTTTTTTTTTACCCATAGTAGAAGATTGAAATGAAATTTGAAAGTGGGAACACCTGATTTTGGAGGAAGAAGACAAAGAGGAAGAAAAATTATCCACATGCTTAACCTGTGGGTGAGACAGGACATCTAAGTTTTAAGACAGACTTCAAAGAAACAGAGAAGCAATACTTTAAATGCTACTAGCACCATCAAAGTTCAAGTATTGGAAAGATACTCTGTAATTATGCAATTAGCACCACTGTATTATGAGTGGAATTGAAAGTACCTCAGATCATATGGAGAAGTTCCTACAAAAGATGTGGATCACTTTTGATTTAGTGTATGAGGTAGTTTAAACCTTTGGAAGTCATGGATTTAAACTTCCTCTGTGGAAGATATTCAAAGGCCACAAGTGGTGCAAACTTTCATGACTTTTTATTTTGTTTTTTTTTTTTTTCTTTACAAAGGTTGACATTTCCCAAAACAAGGTGTTAAATCTTGAAAGACTTCCAAGTCCATTTGGGGCTGTATTAAATTTCATTGCACAATGCTCCAATCAATTCTTCTCCTTCTCTTTCGCCCAGAGTTTAAGCAAGTAGATGAACAGAAGAAATGGAAGGAGTCAGCTTTCATTATAAAAAGAAATGACAAGAGAATAATTTGGGAGAGGCTTTAAGTTAATTTTAGTTCATTCATTTAAAACAGACTGGGCCAATGTCCAAACCGAATTCTTGGTCAGCGCCGCCAATATCCAAAGGTGCAATGTCAAGGATGGGCAAGCGGGATGGCTTATTTGTTCTGTATTCAATGATTGTTTTGCCCCATTCGTTGTTCTTTCTCTGTAAGAGAAGATTCATTGCAGTTGTTATTGCATTGTTCACAGTATTAAGAATTGTTTCACCTGAATGGGTAATTCCTGAAATAATTTCACATCAATTTTGCTTGTATTGCTTGCAAATCAGATACCCACATCCAACTATTTAGATTTCCAATAAAGAGAAAATATTTACTTGAATCTTCTGTAGTCCAATGTGATGCTGTATGCAAGCTACCATATTATTCAAAATTATGTTAGATCCTAAGAGAACTCTGCCTGGCTGTTTCAGGACTTAAAGATCCTGCCCCCTCTATAGCATGTGCAATGTTTTCTTATCAATCTTCTATTTACATAGAATTTGGATCTGGTCCCTCTGAAAACACTTTTTTTGGCCACATGTACAGTACAAGGTAGGATTTTTTTTGTAACCTCTTCCTTCCCACTTGTTAAGGATCTGCCATGGTTGGGTCTGTAGACTATGTAGCTTCACCAGGCAAAATTTTGCTGGTTTGACCAATAATCTAATTCTGAATTAAAGCACAGCTCTATCCCTAACCACATGCTTAGGCCTGGGCAGTCACCATGCCTATGGTTTCTGTGTTACTTACAGAGCAGCCATCCTCAAGAACACTGAAAGTGAATCTGCTGTTGCCTTCAGCTCGTAGCTCAACATCGTTGGATCCCTGCAGCACAACAGCCTTTTTAAGGTTGCCAGTTTCTGCATCCATGTAGGCAATGCTGTTCTTGCAGTGGTAGGTGATGTTCTGGGAGGCGTGGTTGGCCAGCAGACGCATGAAGGCGAGTTGGGTGGCCATATCCTTGGAGGTCACTCCTTCACTATTGTATTCAAACTGAAAAACAGAGAGGAACCCAGTCAGTTGTATTGTGGGGGAAAGGAGGATGCTCGTAATGAAAATGAGTGATAGCTGCTCTGGTGTCCTGGTTTCAGCTAGGGTAGAGTTAATTTCTTCTCAGTTGCTGATACAGTGCTGTGTTTTGTTTTGGATTTGAAATGAGAATGGAGTTGAAAACACACCGATGTTTCGGATTTTTTCTAAGTCAAGAGTACTTTTTTTTTTTTCCTGTGTCTCATGCTTTGCCAAGTGAGGAAGTGTGCAAAAGAAACTGGCAGGGAGCATAGCTGGGAGAGGTGACCTGGGCTGACCAAAGGGATATTCAACACCATAAAAAATAATGCTAAGTATATAAACTGGGATGAAGTAACCCATAAAGGTAGCCAGTCTGGGTCCAGGAAGCAGGGCGGTCTGGCACCAGTCAGCAGGTGGTTAGCAATGACATTTTGCATCACCTATTGTTTTCCTTTTTACTATCATTACTATTTACCATTGTTACTATATTTTATTTTCAAATATTAAACTGTTTTTATCTCAACAAGCCAGTTTTACCTTTATTCTCCATCCCCTTCTACCAGAGTGTATGGGTAGGAAGAGAGAGGGAGTTGAGCAGGTGGCAATGTACCTATTTCTATCTGAGCTTAAACCATGACAGCTAGGAGTTTAAAAAAAAAAAAAAATCACAAGTCTGGAATCACTTTTCCATTGCTACTCCAGAGCTAAAGAGCATGAACTAAAAGTAGTAGGAGGTAGACTGACAACCACGAGTGGTTGAACTGTAGAGTTCTGTTCCAAGGTATGGTGTTAGCAGTTTATATGGATTCAGAGACAAGATCAGATAAGTTCAAGGAAGACAATCTACTGTTCCTACAGCTACACAAACAACGCCTGTCTCAATAAAACCGTGAAACCTTTTTTGATAGAGTTTTGAAACTTTTTTTAATACGCTAGTGTCTGTGGATGGTACAAATGTTTTCTTCACTCTTATATTCTTTTTACAGCATCTACTTTTAGCCACTCTAAGAAACAGGACTCTAGACTGTTCTGATCCAATGTGATTAAATCTCATCTTAGATACTTCATCACAATATCAGCTCCATTTCATTTAAGAATTAGGTAATTAAATCTCCTTAGCTTTAAAAAAGTGATGTATTTGCAATTTGCTGGGACAGTGTCTAACATGCAAGTGGTAGTTCTTGTTTTCACTTACAGCAACAATTCTGAATGTTATGGTGGCATGCACTCAGAATTTCTGATGTGTAATATAGATATATCTTTCCAGGAACAGTGTTACATAAAAATATCAATTAAAAAGATTGATGTTTTTCTTAATTTTTCAGACATTTTCTGGAATGTCTTTATATGTACCATATTCCAGTTCAGGCTTCCCTTAGCAATAACCACTAGTCAGGCTGAATTGATCATTTGCAGACATCAAGAAAAGTTAGAATACTGAGAAGTACTTTTAACAAACTGAACCAAAACAGAATCAGAGCTCTATGCTCTTAAGAAAAAAGGTAGCTGGCTTTTTCATATTTCTCCCCTAAGAACTTAATTTATATACTTGCTTCTGAGAGTCAGTGAATTGAGAACTCTTCAGACAGTGCTGATGGAAACAATCACCCTGCCATACATCACTTACCTGGCTGCCACCATTGATAGTTTCACCAAACCATATGTGCTGCTTCTTGTCCTTGGGATTCTTGTTGATATACCAGTTCTTAGCAGGAATATTGTCAGGGTTGGCATAGATGCAAGTCTCACCATTGGAAAAATCACAGTATGCTCTAATGGCATCTGCAGTGCAGCCTTGGTTGGGGTCAATCCAGTAGAAGCCTGCCGTGAGGGAAGAAATGTAAATCATGGTTCACTCAGCATAAAATATGCATGCAGTTCATATTCACTTGTCTGATATAGGAACTCAGGCCATAAATATCACAGCTAGGGGCAGTGGGATACAGGTATTTTGGATTGTTAATATATAAGAAAATGTATTTAAAAGCACGGGTTAAATATTTTTCCATTATTTTGGAAAATTATTGCAATAACGTGCAACAATATCTACAAAGATCTTTTCAGGATGTATCTATTTTCAGCAGAAAGAACTTCTTCACTGTCATTTAGCATTTTTGCCACGTGGCCAAGGATACCTTTCACTGAAGAAAGCTAATGCCCTGGAAGTGCTCCCTGAGCCAGAAAGGGCAAACATCTGGCACTAACATACCGCTGCTCCATTCTGGGTGGCTAAGTCTGAGGTCACGGCAGGTGCGAGCTGGGTTCTTTCTGGAGCCTTCTGGGGTCAGCAGGGTCTCAATTTGGTTGTTCAGGGTTTTCAGAGTGGCATCAACTTCATAATCCTTGGGTCTGAGAGAAGGCTGATCAGCCCGGTAGTATTCCGCATCAAAGCCAACTTCATATCCACCACCATTGGGACCAGGGGGGCCAGGGGGACCAGGAGGGCCAGGGGGACCCTGAAGTTTTTCAAAAGTAGAAGAAGAAAGCATTCTGTTAGAGATATGGTGCTTTTAATGAAATGTTTCCACACATGCATAGTCCTGGTTAACTCCTGGCACCCTCAGTTCTAATTGGAGGCAGCACCCTGTGGTGTTGAAGCAGTAGAAGATACACAATGCAGGACTACCACATCTCCTTTGTGCATTTGCACTCTGGCCAAAAGGAGTGAAAAAAACCTTTCAGTTCAGGTCTATTAAACATTTCCCTAATATTACATATCTTTTTTAAGAAATAAAAGCATGTGCATTATTAAACTGCTAGGCTTCTGAAGTGATGTAATCACTAGGCTTATAGTATAACATAAATGTGTTAAATCAACCAAAAAAAAGTTTATACTCACAGCAGGACCTTGGCTACCATGAGAGCCACGCACACCAGCAGGGCCAATAGGTCCAGGGAGACCATTGCGACCATCTTTACCAGGAGGACCAGAAGGACCAGGTGGACCCTAAATGGAAGTTTGAACAGTTTAAATGACAGTAAAAATGCTACAAATAGGGATTCATATAGATGGGAGCATACATATATATTGCACAAAGAGAATGGGAGTTATTTGAATATATTCTGAAATTCACTTACCCTTGGGCCAGCAGGGCCAGTGTTACCAGGAGGACCTTGATCACCATGTTGGCCCTATTGGGAAAGATACACAGTCATCAAAAAAAGAGCAGTGGAACATGTTTGTGTTTGCTTGATTCAAGAGGGAAATGTATGTAATGTGTATTTGGGTTCAGAGAATGGGAATCTAGGGCTTATTAGTGGAGTTAGGGCATAAAATGCTTGTTTTGGGAAGAGAGTAGGGAGGGTAAAATTCTTTATATTGTTCCTTCTCATCTTCAGAGAAGGTTTTAAAAGAAAAGTCAGAATTCCTAAAGTTGATACCCAAATTTAAAGGGAAGAAAATCCACAAATTACTTCAGATTTTCTGAGATAAAAATCGTACGGTTTCTGGCCAAAATAAGAAATAATACTAAAACAAAGGCAGAAGATTTTTTAATTCTTTGTTAGCCAAATGCAATTGAGCTTCAAGGGAACTAATGGTAGTCACAATCTAGTGCCAATACCAGAATCTTCAATTTTGTACAAAAACCATTGAATGTTAGAGAGACTATTTATGACTCTTCATTTGAAAGTTGCTGCAGAGTGGACTAAGTGGTATTAACATACTGTATTGTGCATATGTAATTCCTTGCTAGTGTGACCTTTTTTGGTTTTTTTTCCTCATTATATTCAAAACCCTGAAAATCATTTACTTACAGCAAGACCAGGAAGACCCTGCAGTCCATTGTGTCCCTTCAAGCCAGGCAGACCTCTAGGTCCCTTATCACCAGGTAGACCTTTCTCACCACGTGGACCTTGTGGGCCCTAGGAAGGGATATAGGTGTCAGAGGAAAAATTAGAAGGCTTCAAACAACGCACTCCTGTCAAAGCCAGAATTAAGTGTAAATATTCTACATTAAGTCATATCCCAGTGTATTTAATGGACATCCCCTTTACACACCCAGGAAGAGTGCAAATCCTAAAAGTTTCAGGACTGATCCCACAAAAGAGAATTGAGATTCTAAGTTCCTAAAAATTTTCAGGTCCTTAAGCATTATTGTTTGGGCCCCTTGACCACAGTTATGAGTCCTTATCAATAAAGCATGTTTTCTTTTCTTGCATCAATGTGGTAATGTATTTAAAAATCAGACTTACAGCAAGACCTCTTGGACCAAAAGCACCAGCAGGACCAACAGCACCAGCAGGGCCCTGAAACAAGAATAGAGAATACATGTCACTGCTGTATATTGTTCTAATGAGGGTTCCATGCTCACACATCTCTGGAGAAAGTGAAGCAATTATCTATACATTGTAGAGGTGGGATGTACTTTGTATATATGTACATATTATAGACAAGTCTTAGTCCTCTTAGACCTTAATCTAGAAAGTTAAGGTATATCATCATATCATCAACTTACAGGTTCACCACGGTTTCCAGGCTTTCCAGAAGGACCAACTTGGCCATGAGGACCAGGAGCACCCAGAGCACCACTGGGACCAGGATTACCAGGAGCACCACGCTCACCCTGGGAACAAAGGAATGCAACAGGAGACACATTGTGTTATGACTGACTTAACACATATTGGAATATTTCTTCCATGACAATGAAATAAAAGAAAAAGAAACAAGTTACCTTGAAGCCAGGAGCACCATCACGACCTGGAGGACCATCATTACCAGGGTTGCCCTATTAAAATACCATGAAAAAAATTACTAAATTCCATCACCTTTCATCTCACACAGAACTGTGACTCAGTCTAATTGCTTACAGTGAGAGTAAGAGGATATTGAGATAGAATAGTATAAATCTTAAAGAGAAAAAACCTCTTCCTTATACATGTTATTCTCAAATGCCTTAAGTATACTAATGTTCTCAGAAAATTAAAATGGTCTTCAAATATTTTAGGTTCAGTAAAGGAAAAAATTACTGGGCTTTGCAACATTTCTCTAAATGAAAAAGCTAAGACAATAGTGGTCTTCACTAGCTTGCACTCTTTTAAAACTGAGACTTTCTTTTTAGATGAAAAATGCCAGTGGAGGGAAAAGAACCTAAACAATAGCCACAGCTAAATCACTTTATGTGGTACTTCACAAGGTTAAATGGTTTCCTTTGTGAATATTAATTTCACTTCAGCACTTAGGCTGTGTCCAATGAAGCCCATTTTCATTCAGAAAATTCCAGTGAAACAAAGTTAGGGACTTTTAAATTACTATTCTCTGTTCTCCTTGAAATTCTGCAAAGTCTCTGCAAGATTTTTATTCATAATGTATTAACTATATTTCAGGTTATCAAATAAGCTTCCCTGATAAGGCTGCAGTTTTTATACTTTCATGAAAGATATGTATGTTCCCCATTCCATCTTTCTTGGCATGTAAGTAAAAAGTGAAAATACTCTGAGTGACTTCAGGATGTATTTCAGACACAACTTTTGCTTTGAAAAGTTCTGTCACCTAGTTGGGCATAGGAATCCATATCCATAGAGATCCTGATACAATTTTCTCTGAAGACATTCTATAAGTTTGCTAGCAGAACAGCCTCCAGTTCTATCCACTTTTTCTGAGTATTTTTATTTGGATCAGAATAAAGAAAAATAAACCTGAAGAGGATAAAAGACAGCTTACATCACGTCCAGCTTCACCAGGAGCACCATTTGGACCAGGAGAACCTACAGGACCAGAGGGACCACGGGCACCAGGAGGACCAGAAACACCCAGGGGACCAGGTTCACCCTAATACAGGAACAGTTGTAAAAAAATGTGACATTATAATACAACACAAACCAGTCTTACATAACTTTTAGCCTTTATCTAAGATCAGCATTTCACTGCAAAGATTTTGGGAAGGAAAAAAGAATCAGGACACAAGAAACATACCTATCTATAGCAAATGTAATCTTCATTCTAAATGTTACTACTAGAAACCTCTTAACATTTCTGGCATTCAGAAATTTGCTCACTTGCAGATAATTCTGGTTTGTCTGCAACAAGCCATAATTTCTTCCATTGATCTAGGTTGGGTAGGTCCATATCCTTTGTTCCAACAGCAAGGAAAACAGCATAATCTGCATCTCCCAGGCATCCCATAAGACAGGACTTCAAGTGTGTGTGGGTTTTTTCTTTCTAATTACATGTTATCTGCTTAAAGCAGTTAACTAAACATATACTCACTGTTGCTCCAGAGATGCCTGGAAGACCACGTTCTCCCCGAGAGCCAGGCAGACCAAGGATACCAGGAGCACCAAGAATACCCTGAGGACCTGGGGTACCAGGAGGACCCTATGACATGAAGTGAATAATATTTATATTATTAAACAAAAATAAATGTAACATACACATCAGACAATGACACTGAAAATTGCATTCTCGGTTACAATTTTTGCAGATTACAGAAGAAATTTCTATAATTTTTTGTTCGGCAACAATTGTGGTATTTCACACAAGTGCTTACTTCAAGAAGCCAGAAACATGTATGACTTTAAAAAATAACAGTAATTTTGGATATGAAAGCTTAAAAATACTCCAAAATAATTAATTTATTTGCATAATTCTACGTCAACCTGTGGGCAGACAACTTTAACCTTGTGATCCCCACAAATCAGAGTTTCTGGTGCAGCTATGAATTGAGATTGTTCTAAATGGACTTTCACAGGTTCTTTCTTTCTCTATCCATGAGGATCAAGCTCAGAGCAGAAGATGTGCTTTCTTTTCTCAGACTAAATATCAAGTTTTTCTGTAGTTAGAGAAAGACACAACTCAGCACAAGAGAAAAAGTGAAAGAAAACCCTGACCCAGGGATCAGGCTCACTTTTTATGGCATGTTTGTCAAGCATGCCTATGAACAATTTCTTGTGTCTCAGTGGAACTTATACTTAAAGGCTTTGCTAAATTTGTGGATAAAGTAGAGAAGCACTTCACAAACACCAAATGTATCTCAGAAGCCATAATATTCACAAGAAGAGAAACATTTTTAATGAGATGTGATACTCAGTAACTTACAGCAGCACCAGCCTCTCCAGATGGACCTTTCTCACCAGCAAAACCGGGCGGGCCAGCAATACCTTGTTCACCAGTGCGGCCAACTGGTCCAACATCACCACGGAGACCTCGAGGACCATCTTTGCCAGCTGGGCCAGGAGGACCAGGGGGACCAGTGATGCCCTAGGATTGAGTATGAATATGATACCATTACAATATAGACCTGGGGATAAAATTTCATTTTAAGTCCAGATTAAAAAATAGCCCCTTGCAATAAACAGGTCATCAGCTGCTCCAAAGCAGCAACTTGTATTGCTTTGTTAGCAGTGGAGAGCTGGAAGCAGTAGAATCATTTGACTGCTTTTTTTTTTTTTTTTTCCCCTTAAAGTCTGGGCATGTGAAAATGGCAAAATTTGGTTGGAAAATATAGATCTGTCTGTCTCTTGTTGGAGACATTAATTGCCATGAGGAAAAAAAAAACCCCAGTATCTTCCATTTCAAGAGGATTATTTGCTTTGGATAATGGGACTTAAAATTTATTTAAATCTAGAGTATCTAAGAAAAGAAATGCCTTTTGGTAAAGGGGGGAAACACCTTTGAAAATAAAAGACTACAAATGTCAATCTAGAATTTCTTGCTGAAAATTAAAAAAGATTCCCATTCCAAAACAGAGTGAGTTTGCCCTGCTCAAGACAGGCACTAGAACTGCAGGTACTTTAGAAAATGTAGACATACAACAACCTTAACATTCTTCTGCAGATTGGACATGACCTTGCTTATTTCACTCCATCATGAGTAATTGCATAGCCATTGATTTGAACAAAAGCAAATAAACACTGATTTTTGGAAATGGTTGGGTACTTCAAGAGGCATAGGGATGCTTGATGGATTATAAAAACTCACTAATTAAATGCATAGGTTGTACTCTGGGAGTTTGAACAATTAGATTTTGTTTTCTCATCCAGTTCTGTAAGGATCTGAGGTTATTCCAGTGCAATTATGATTCACATAAATGAAAAAATAGTTAGGATTATCCCTAAGTAAAGCAGCTTCTGATTTATCTCCCGTTACATTTCTTCATTAGTTACTTACAGCAGGGCCAGGAGGACCAACTCTTCCAGCAGCACCAGGGAAACCAGTCATGCCCTAAAAACAAATTTGAAAATGAAGATAAGGTTTAAAGGAAACAATAACTTCATGAAAAGCAACACTGTCAGTACAAAAAGCCTGAAGACTTACAGGAGGACCAGCATCACCACGAGGGCCAGCAGGACCAGCAGCACCAGCAGGACCCTAAGTAGGAAGGATTGAAAAAGAGAGATGGATCAATCAAAACCAGCTAATGCTTGTTTAGAATAAGGGCTCAGTCTCACTTTAGTGAAAGCTAGGGGTGATTTTTACACCAGCAGGAGGACTGGGCCCAAAAAAATGCTGCCTGTCTTAATAATAAGGTATTAAATTCTCACACACATTTTGAATTAGTATCATAAGGCCTAAGAAAAGTTGCATAAGGCACTTATGATTTAGATTAATTTCCTTGCAAATGTTACATGCATCTAAACAAATGTGGAAGTCAAAATGTGAAAGCAGGGCAAAATCAAATCCTCTGTTTGCACTGTGTAACTAATACAGCCACTTAGTGCAAGAGCCTGGTATTGGTATTAAAATCATACAATAAATAACCCAAGCCACGCTATCCTGCAACAGTTTGTGGTATTTGAAGTATATGGGTCTGACTTTTTGCATCATTTCAACCTGTTCCCCAGTAATATCCATGTGAAGCAGTTTACAGCTTTGGGCTATAAAGGTAACAGCACATGAAAAGCCTATGTGCAAAAGGGTACACAGACAAATTTGCACACATTCTTCTGGATGACTGAGTCTGAAAATCAGACTGTGACAGCACATCCCAGCCTTGAGAGAAAAGTGTCAACATCCTCAACTCAGAACTTACCCACAATCACCCCCTGAATGGTCCAAGATAGAGTGATTTTGCTGATCTTCAGAGCAAGTTGAAAATTAGTTATTATTTTCTCTTCATTTCAGTTCCAGACTCACGATCTGAGCCCATATAAATAGATTGATAAAATTTACATAATGGGTGAAAATCAGCAGGGTAACTTTTCTCATAGCCTAGCTTGAAGTTCTGTTTCTTTCTTTCATTACCTTTTCAGAATTCAAGGCTTTCAGGCTAATGTATTGCTTGCATGGCCCAGTTGAGAACGATGCATTTCACAAAGACACAATTCACTTACTGGTGGTCCAGAAGCACCGACTGGGCCAATGGCACCTGTTGGTCCAGTTTCACCCTTAGGTCCTTTGGGCCCACGCTCGCCTTTAGCACCAGGCTGACCAGCTGCACCCTGTGGGCAGAAAATCAGACAAAATGAGGAACTGAAAACCTTGCAGAGGAAATAGAGGAAGGTTATGGCAGGAAGGTTTTATGAGGAAAGTGCAAACAAAACTCACAGGGGGTCCAGCAAATCCACTGGGACCTACAGGACCAGGCTCACCACGTTCACCCTAGAGAGAGGACAAAGAAGAGATGACTGATTAGAACGATCTTTAAAAGAGCAGTTTTCTGAACATCATGTCTTTGACACAGGAATAATTGTAGAAATTACAACTTACAGGGATACCACGGGCACCAGCAGGACCAGCAGGACCAGCAGGACCTCCTTCTCCCTAAAAGACAGACAAAACATTTTGACACTGGAAATGGCCTAACTGCAGCCAGAACAAGAATGCTCCTGTGGTACAGATACATATAGTGAGTCTCTTTGGATCTCCACTACAGAGGATGTTACTGAAAATGCTTCTGGTTTTGATCCACCCTGTATTAATTATATCTAATGATTCTTGGACAGCATAAAGTATCATTCTGAGCTAACGTGTGGTTATTCATCATTGTATCAAATCTCCTCTCACAGTGTGAGTAGGATTGAGGAGTTTACCTTCAGGTGGGAAAAATTCAGCCCAAGGCTGAATCAGAATCCTCTCCAGGTATAACCCCATGCCATGCAGATGTGCATCCCCTTCCCTGCCCTTTTAGAAAAAGATTTGGGGTCCTATGGCAAGCTTCACTGAATAGTCTCAAAAGCCCTTGCTTCCTGAATCTGAAAAACTTAAAGAATTGGTGCAAACTAGAAAGATGGAATTGGTTTTTATGGAACTCATCTTTAACATTCATGTGTGAGTAAACTGAACCAACAAGGCATTTTTTCATTCAAAGAGTAGACTTACCCGATCACCAGCACCACCGGCAGGGCCAGGAGCACCAATAGCACCAGGGAGACCCTACAGGCCAAGAGACAGGACATTAATTCAAACAAAATGCAAGTAGGACCAGCTACTTTAAATAAGCTTTCTCCTTCCCCCTGAAGAAGGGTGTGTAACTAACTTTCTTTCAGATGTTCTCAGTATAAAGGATACATGATTTTATGAAACAAAACCTATATTCTTATTTTCCTTCCCAAAGTATGAATCCTAAGAAAGACATCTGAAATCTCAAATTAAAGATCGATTTGTGTAACTTTGCAGGCTGCCTTTAAAATTAGCTGCCTGGGCTGAGCCCATGAAATTAAAGTTCACTATCACACCGAACAGCTGTGCAATGTCTGTGACATACTCTGCTCATGTAATTTCTCTGCTTGCATGCATGAAAAGTGATCCCTTTTCTCTCTCTCTCCTCCTAAATTCAATCATCCTTGGACAAAGGGCAACAAAATTACATTTATTTGTATAAAAAATGAGCAGATACAAGCAGTAATACAGTACAGTGGGAAATGCAAATTCTGAACATTCTTCTCAGTTATTTAATTTCTGAGGTGTAGCAAGGTAAAGTCAAGTAGAACCACAAGATACTTACACGAGCACCATCTCTTCCTGTTGCACCTGCATCACCTCTCAGACCTGGGGCACCCTGGAACACACAGTGGGAAAAATTGTATTGGTAGTGAACACAACAGTTTTTATAAAAGAAGTCTTGAGCTGTTTGCTGAGTATCTATGCATTACTTAGACATCATACAAGAACCTTATGCTAGGTTTTCTGGAGAAATTGGTGTTGATAATTTTATTCTTATTGCTGAGTGGGTACTGACTGGAAAAGTGAATGTTTGGAAAGAATATTGGCATGCTTTTCAGAATAAACCTACTTCTGTCATGGGAAGCCTTCTTGGCTTCTCTCGGGTAGCAAGAATTTTGAATGGAATTAGAAATTGAAAATGATGTTCATGTATATTACAAATGATGAATATAAATCCCCCTCAAAATCTCTTTTCTTTTGGTCAAGAGATAGCCATCTGTAAAAGTTCTTCTAGGTATTAATGTTATACCTTCTATATGAAGCAAGAAAACAGCTATTAAAATGCTGTCATGTGGGCGGACACATAAAACGCCACATGTTTCATGTAACAAAAAGTTATTTTCAGACCATCACTAGAGTCAAGAAACCAGATCAGCACTCTGTTCTCTTTTTTTCCTTAATACAGCCTAGTGTTCTTCATTATTCTGCATGTCAATACATAGTGTTTTTTAAAAAGTTTTAGGATAGCACCTTAGAGAAGACAGTCCATTAGACCAAAACCTCTACTTGCGGACCATTGAGTAATACATTTTCACAGTAAATAAAAGTCACATTGGGATAATCTACAGGTTTTTCCAACCTAATGAAATTTAGGCATCTCTCAAAACTGTGCATGCAATAACAAGTCATTTGTCCACCTTACCTTTTCACCCTTGCCTCCTGGAACACCAGCAACACCTCTCTCTCCTGGGATTCCACCAGGGCCAGCAGGACCAGGGGCACCAGCAGCACCAACATTGCCAGGCTCACCCTAGCAGCAACAGCATATCATATAAGTCAGGGTCAAGTCACTCACACAATTTGGAACAAAATCATCATTACTATTCTGCCCACCATTCTAATTGGTTGTAAACAGTGTGAGTAGTAACATTTTTGTCTTGAGCTATTGTACATGTTTTACTTTTCCAGCTACTGAATATGCCAGCTATGAACACTCTTTCTGACTTTGTGGGCTCCTGAGGTTTTAGGTCCATTTTCCAAACTAAACTTCAGTAGAAAGACTAGCCATGGAAATCTAGAAAACTAAGGCCCAGATTCACTTAGCCAACATCATAATTTGCTAGATGACCACTTATCATTGCCCTAATATTTCGGGGAAAATATTGCTAACTAGAGAAAAGGGCTTCCTGTGTACAAGTAGGTGTGGGTATAAACAGAAGTCAGTATGAATTTTGGTCAGAATCTCATATCCTATCTCCAAACAGAATGAAAGCATCCCCAGCTGACAATCTGCATTCAAACTGACTTCCCTGCCCATCATCCATATTACTAAACATAAATCTAATAAATATTAGTGTGGACTATCTGGGATGGAACTTCACCACTTGGAGAGAGGTTTTGAACAGCATTCATCAGGAATTCAACAGTAAGGCAATGGCAGCTGGAAAAGTCATACCTTGTTACCATCGGGGCCTGGTGGGCCAGAGGGACCACGGCTTCCAATGGGACCAGCAGGACCAACAGCACCGCTCTCGCCAGGAGGACCACGCTCACCCTACAGGAGACAGTCTGATCTGAGTGCTCCCCTGAATTGCTCTCTAGCTGAAAGCACTGGCTGGGAGCAATGACAGCGTGCCACATTTTTATCTGAACAAACCTTTAATTAGAACTGTGCAGCTATGAAATAAATTGGTCATAAAAACTGGCTCTAGCTTTTGACACAAAAGTATCAAAATGAAGTAATAAAATCTTGCATCGTGACAACAGCTGAAAACTAAAGTATTAATACTTCTTGAACAAGGATTTTGGCTACTGTGCTTGTTCTGTTAACATTGTCTGGCATTCTACTGTCAAATGGAGATTCTGTTTTAGGACAAATAATGGAATCTAGTGAAATTAAAGAAATAGTTATTGGCAAGAAATTATTTATACAGTGGCAAATGCCTGGTGACAAGAGAATAATAAAGTTAACTAACAATAAAGCCTACTAATGTGACCTGTACATTATAACAGGTATAAGGATAAATTCTGAATCATAGATCTGGAGACATGGAAGTAGCCAGAAACTTGATTTAAATGCACAATAGATCTATCAGAGATACAAACATTAATTTTACTAAAGATATCTCAAATTATCTCATTGTGATCAAGCTGGACATCAGTGAATAATCTGATAAGATATAATGGAGTTTTTAGTTATGCTGGAGAATTTGGAATTTGTATAAGAACTGTAATGTGGTTAAAGAACTGACTTAAGGGGAGACGGCACATGAGCAGAAAGCACCAATGATGCAACAGATAAACTTATATTGTAGAAATGTTCCTAAATTAATTTTTTTCATACATTTTGTTAATTACAGAGAAGCAGAAAAAGAAGAAATATGCAGATATCACATAGGTGAAAGCATTTGTCAACAGGAAGAAGGATTGGCAGACTACACAGGAAGAAGTGAACAACCTGCTAGATGGCTGTCACAGCAATGAGATAAAATTCAAGAGTGCAAGTACCAGCCCATTTATTTAAGCACCAAAACTGCAAATTCTGCTGTAAGTGGAGGTTTCACTGGTGAAAATGACTGAAAGGGAAAGGTAATAGCCAACAATACGACACACACATGTAAAAGGAAAATGTGATCTGGAACAAGCAGTGGGGTACTTTTAGGAAGTGCTAGTTTTGTGTATAAAGCATCAGTAAGACCTAATTTGGAATACTGGATGAAATACACTGAGGGCTTGATATGTGATGCTTAGGGCAAGCTAGAGCAGAGGCAAATACCTGCTACTGCTCTGACAAAGGGAACTTGGCTTGGATGAAATGGCAAAATGAGAGTTTAGAGCACACATGGTTTTTAATACAGGCTCAGGGCACTAAAACATAGGGAGAAAAAGTGCTGTTTAAACTGATTGAAATAACTTATACGAATGATTGGGAATATTTGTCACTGGATACATTTAATCTGGAAGTCAGAAGAAAAGAAAAAGCAACAAAAGTAGGTTAAATATCAACCTCTTTAGAGGCAGATTTGGAAAGCAAATACTTAATTGAGCCCTTTATAAACTACACCTTGCTCTGCATAAATGGGATCCTCCTGCCATGAGGGAAGGCATCCACACAAAGCCCTTTGAGGATGTCTATTGACAGTTAACTATTGACAGAACTAAAGGGAACAGGGAGGCAATACCTTCTAATGACTATTCTGGTTTCTGAATTCAGTCCACTATTTATTCAAAGACAGTACTGGGGAGGTAGGAGCTGCCTAGCAAGTGATAGTAAAGCTGAAATGGTCAGGCTAAGAAAGTCTGTGCACAGGCACTGCAGATGAAAACTCTCATATTCATCAGGCCTCAGTGTAACACTGCAGGATCAGTCCTTTATCATCCACAGTCTCATTGAAAGGTTAATACAGGATATCATTATTTGGATAATATTCATACTTCTTATACAGAAGTTTACTAGCACTAGCAACTGTGTTAACCCTAACTCAAATACCCTGACACCTGCAAAGAGCAAAGAATATTATCCTTCATTCCTGGGAGTCTGCTGCAAAACACTATTCTGTAACGGAGAAGAGCTTTTTGCCTTGAGGAACATGGAAATGTACATAGTTACAATTATTACTGAACACATTATTAAGACAGTCTGTACCAGATTTCAAATGAGTTACTCACTCTTGGGCCAGCAGGACCAGGGACACCAAATTCACCATGAAGACCCTAGAAGAGAGTAGATATAGAAGTAAAATTTATTTTACTTGCTTAAGTTGTACTTTGTTTCTTAGCAACAAACGGAAATTCTCAGTTTCAGACAAATTTTCCGACAATTTATTACATACATGTAGACATTAGATAAAATGTTTTCATCTGAAGAGCTATTTATTAAATTACAAGCTCTTTTTTCAGGTATACACAATGTAAACTCTTTTATACAGGGACACAGAGTGAACTATAAATGTTAGAGGTGATTATAACACAAAGGATCCCACACTAACTGTGCAGCAGCTAGAGCATGAATTACAACTGAACCACCTCAGCTGGATGACATTGTACATTCCCTGAAATCAGCTGAGGTGCAAAAACATAAATGGAGGTTAGACTGAACCTTGAAGATTTTGAAAGAAATGGGAAGTAAAATATTTTTCATGTACTGTCTCTTCTGGGGGAAGAAGCATAGTTTATTGCTACTTAAGGCCCCAAAAGCAAAGGACTATCTTTGCTCTATTTCATAGCAAAACTTTTAAAAAAGAAGTATGATGCAAGTTCCAATGCAAAAGGGACTATTAAAGTTTGCATGATTGCTTTTAAAGTTACCCTGACTGCTTTTCTTTGGCAAATAGATTCAACAGGCTCTTGCTCCAGCACATGTGCCATTGCAAACCCAGCCCTCATGCAATGCCTGCCCCATCCATGGAATGCTGTGTCTGTCACTCACCCTCTCGCCTGGTTTACCAGCTTCTCCAGCAGGACCCGAGGGACCTGGCAGACCCTGAGTGTAAAGAAACAAGAATACATATACAGTTAAGGCAGAAGCTCTTCATGCTTTGGGAGCCATGGATAAGATTGAACAGAGCACACAGTTACTTGCCTGGAAGCCAGGAGGGCCAGCAGGACCTGTTTCACCCTTTGCACCTTGGTTGCCCTGGGTGGAATGAAAAACAAGTGATTAACTTGAAAAACAGGGCAATGAATTTTAAAATGGGAAGTCCCATAAGTGAAAAGTAAATCACAAATTGTGTGGAGGCTGTTACTTACAGTGACTCCAGGAGGACCTTGAGCACCGTTGTTTCCCTCTGGACCAGGAGCACCCTGTATATGTTCAAGTAGAAAGCTATTATCAAAGTTTTAATATGATATCAGTAATATCTCTAAATTATTATGAGCTGAAATCAAACATCTCTGACTGAGTATTTTGAACTTAACCATTTACTTGCAAGAACTTTACAGCCAGAGGTATTAAAGATGCTTAAAACTTTAAATTTCCATAATTTTAGTTATTGTAGCACATTAATACTTAAGAAAAATTTTTTTTGGAATTACAGAATATAGAAATCATGCTGATAGCATTTTTCACAGACAAGACTGTTTCTGGGTCCCTTAAATAGAAGAATTACTAAGTTACTAAGAATTACTTTTTACTATGAGTTAAAAGTTGGAAATTTACAGGATGAATTAGAAACCATACACTGTGCTCTAAGTTTTAAGGACAGGGAGTGCTATTTTTTCCTCTTCATAGGATAATACCCCATAATTAATTACCCCACTAACATCCAAGAAGGGGAGTTTTCATTTATCCATTAAGTAATAGCCCCCACCAACAAGAGCCTAAAAATAATGCATTCTTTAAGGGCTTTTCTAATTTCATCATCAAGTCATATTTGCACAAGCCAATGCTATCCTATTACAGAGGTTTGGAAAACCTGCTTTTTTTCCTCTCTGGAAAGCGATAAAGAAAATTTATCCACGTACCCGTGGGCCAGCAAGACCAACATTGCCTTTTTCACCAGGTTTGCCAGGTTCACCCTGAAATTGAAAGAAAAAGATATAAAAGTTAACCAACACTTTATATTAGATTCAGTTTAAACTACTAAGCAGAGACTTCTTCTCACTGCCAGAAGATTTACTGTAATATTTCTTTAACCCCAATTAAAACACACACAAGCTCCATCTGTCTTTTTGGATCACTTAGATTAGCTCAAAAATATAAGTCTTTTCAAAACTCGATGCCTTTATGTTTTGAGATTGTAATTCATGGTAGTCCACGTAGTATCCTGTGCAACACACTATGTTTGCCTGTGTGTGTAGGTACAGCAACACCCAAGTCCACGACATGATTGTTATCTTTGGCCTCTGTGGGACATGTAAAGAACTCCACTGAAGTCACTGGTAGCTTTTCTTCTAAATTGAGTGAGCTTTGGATAGTCCTCTATAAATAACAGTACTCTGGAACTGGTTTAATGGCCAAACTTCACAGAATTTTACAGATGTGAATATACAGAAATGATAAAATGGACACGCTGAAATAATAAAATAGACATATATTATTCTAATAACTTCAATTTAAAAATATCCCTGAGCTAATTAAACTGCTTCTTCATTTCTTTAATCATATCTTAGATAACTGGAAAATAATTTGAAACAGAACTCTTGAATGTAAGCTGATGCCACCTGATGAGGAGGATACAGGGAGATGTGTTAGATTAATGATAGAGTTAGGACTCTACAGATTCGTCTGGAAATACTTTCATAGTAATAGAAGGTTTCTGTACTGTACTTACAGTGGGACCTTTTGGTCCAGGGAATCCAATGTTGCCAGGCTCACCTCTATTACCAGCTGGACCAATTGGCCCAACTCTACCATCTGCTCCAGGGAAACCCTAGAAAAAGAAATCATACTTTTAAATGGCTGAGGTAATTTAATTAGAGTTCAGCTTTAGGAGAAATATGTACTGACAGGAAGCAAATGTCATTTAACTTTTCACCATTGTTGATATATTGCATGCTCATGCATCCCTCCCTTTTCCTCCTTTTTTGTAGAACTCTGTATTTCTTCTTCCCCGTCCACGACACAGGCCTGATCTGAGACCCACAGAAATGAACGGAAATATTCACACTGATCTTCTGAGCAATAGAATAGAAAATCTTGCTGGTTTTACACAGTTGTGTTAGAGCTCAGTGCTGAGATGTCTGCTTTATACTATTGTACGTCATTCTCTCCCATGCAACGGTGTAACAGAATAAAAAGCAAGGTACTTACAACAGGACCTTCCTTGCCAGCAGGGCCTGGACTTCCAGGCTGACCTGGGAGACCCTGGGAAAGGAAAAGTTTCAAGTTTTTAGAAGGAAACCTACTCACACAACACATAGCCAACATTTTTTCTACGTGCACGCATGAACACACACAGAGGTGCCAAGATATCAATGTACACTGTTTAAATAGGACTGTAGGGCTATCACATTTCCACCTGAAGCACACTGACTGTTGATTGATGGTGTGTGCTCCCAGGCCAGTTGAAAATTAGTATAGGAAAGTACCTGTTTTACTCAGAGCAACTAATTTAGGCTCTGCTTTGGAGGAATAGTATGTTTCAATGTTTGCAGATGCCCAATACTCCTATGTGCATTGCAAACTTTCCCTTCAGAGGGTAGGGTAGGAAGAGAAAGAATAAGGAGCATAAATGTAGTGGGATGAACATAACCTGGCTGCAGCCAACACCACTAAAAGTAAATGGCTGTTTTCAATGAAATCATTTGCCAAATAAAAAGAAATAATTGAGATCAGCCATTAAACATCATTTCAGTAGGGTCTGCTTTCCTTTGAGTTCATTAAAGAAAACACACACCTTAATTGTGATCAGATAATGTGATAATGATCACATTCTGTAAACAATCACAAGTGGAAACCCCTTACAGAAGTCAATGCAGTATCCAGTACAAGAAAACAGAGCTCCATCCCAAGGCCATCAAATGCAATGTTAACAAAACTAACTACTTTCAATAAACATTTTGATGCTTCTTAATCATTCCTAATAGGGTTTTTTCAGGTAGTTGTGTGCCCTAACTGTGGTTAACACATGCTGAATTTTTGCAGTGGGATTTCTGAATAATTTTCTCCATTAATTGTAAGTAATTTTCTTCCTTTGTAGTTCCAAACTTAATCCACAGAGTTTGAACTTACTCTTGGACCCATAAGACCAGGCTCACCAGGACGGCCAGCATCACCATTAGGACCCTTAGCACCAACAGGACCACTAGCACCACGGTTACCAGCAGGTCCCTACCAAAAGAAAGAAATAAAATTAGGCAGAGGTAGCAAAAATGCATTTCAGATCTGTATATAAAAGGTGGCTCAAAAATAGTGACCCAGACAAAAGTCTTACCATGACACCAGCTCTGCCATCAGCTCCAGGGAGTCCACGAGATCCAGGTACACCCTGCAAGTCAACACAAAACAAATCAAGAAAGGGAAAGAAACAAATCTGTTCTTGTGAGGTGTATAGTGCCTACTAGATTTCAGCCTTCCAAGCAGGTCTGCTGAATTTGAGTTAAGTGCAGCTTTAAGCACACACACCTCAGTGTAAATAGGTATGGTGAAAGAAATCCCTCTCACTTCCGGTAGATATCTTTAAATTCTAATTGTGTAATTTTCAGTGTTCATTGTAACTAGAGGTGGCTCTAGCCAGCAGCTAGGATCCCACAGCCTTCCCCACAAAGTTCCACATTCCCTGTAGAGAGTTACTGACTCTGAATTCTTCATCTCTGAAAACAAAAAAATCTGGGGAAATGCTGCCATTTTTCTTATTATTTTCCTGCGAATTCTCTTCTTTCATGAAGGTACATGCTTCCTGAAGTTCATGGAGTGGCTTTCTCACCCAGTGAAAAGTTTACTAGGCATCCTTGAAGACACTGAATTGAAAGCTTTTGCCCCCCATTATGTGTGAGCCCATTACTGGTTTTAAGCAGTTAAATCCCTTACACAAACTTTTAAGAATAATCAAAAGATAATTCACTAAATATTGCACAGTGGATAAATGAAAGCCATCTCTAAATACTTCAGGGATAAGAGAGTAAACATGCATTAATGCAAAGTGAAAATGGGTTTGGTCCCAACTAATCAAAAGGTTCAGAATTGAAAATTATCACTGCTTAGCAGCATTAATGTCAATTTAATTACTCATAATTATTTAATTTGCCTGTGGGACTCTAGATTGATTTCCACTTTCCTTTTTGCTTCTAAGTCTGGAACATGAAAAGAAAACCTACTCTCAGACCAGCAGGGCCTGGGGGACCAGCAGAGCCAGGTTCACCAGGGCTGCCTCTCTTGCCTTCCTCACCACTAGGGCCAGGAGGGCCAGCAGGTCCAGCAGCACCCTATTTTGAACAAACAGGGAAAAAAGAAGATATCAGACACTGTGTTACAGATATTATCAGGCTTTTGATTGAAAAAGCCTTCACATTTGCCATACTTACAGGCTCACCCTTCATACCACTTTCTCCCTTGGCACCAGCAGGGCCTGGTTCACCCTAAAGTCCAAAACAAAAAAGAGATGACAGAATTAGGCATCATTCCAAAAGTCCCTCTTCTACCTGGAGAGCTTACTCATTAATTAAAAAATTCTTTTATCATCTAATGTCATGCTTCCCTCTATTGTGAAAATGGCCAATGAGCATGACTGTATTTTTGACTAAAAAGGCACAAAACCAAACATATTAAAGGTGCTTAGAAATGACATTATTGAACAATGACACATTTAGGGCTGGTTCCTCTACTGAGGATACCCACCGAGGGCCTAGTTGTGAGATTGCTGCCACATCTCTCTCAGTGCTATCAACATGGACAGAGCTTCACAGTCACACAATATTCTGCATTGGAAGGGACCCACAAGGATCACTGAGTCCAACTATTCCTTGCACTCATAGGGAGTACAAAGTGAACCTTTTCAGTCTCAGCATCTAAAGCAAGTAATGAGACACAGAAATTAACTACAATGTTAATTATAGTGCATCAAGAAAAGATGTCTGCACTATAACGAAAATGTATCCAGAGATCTTTTACAACTGTGGACACTGTGTCTGGTTTTCAAATATAGAGGAGGTCACTTACAACAAGTCCTCTAGCACCACTAGGACCAGCAGGGCCAGGAGGACCAAGAATACCACGGGGACCAGGCAGACCAGGAGCACCAGCAACACCAGGAAGACCCTGTCCAACAGAGGAGGAAAAAGGTATTGTGAGCCCATTGTCTTTTCTGCTGCATTAACTGAATTGGGGTTTTTTAGAGGAAGCACATGTGAGTGTAGTTGTACTTACAGCTGCACCTTTAGCCCCTGGAAGACCATTAGCACCGGGGTTGCCCTGTTAAGAAAGGTAACAATACTGGTTAATTCAGAATCAAAAGTGCACACATCTAAAAGATAGAGCCGGGCAAGTTACTCACTGGAGGGCCAACAGGACCACTAGAACCAGGAAGTCCAATCTCTCCTCTTGGGCCAGCAGGACCACTAGGACCAACATTACCAGCAGGTCCAATTTCACCCTGTTGGAGAGAAGGACAGAACCCTCCATCAGTGTACACAGTCTTATGGCAAGAGTGAAGTAATCTTGCATCAGTCTGGCACGAAGATAATCATATTTGCGTATTCCCACTTCAGAGACCAGGAAACAAAGCAGTTGAGAGCATTCAAAGGCACTCAAGTTGGGATGTCTATTTAGGCTCCATCTAAGGTAATGGCTAAGACAGGAAAACCAGATGCTTATCCAGAAGGTTGACCATAAAAATCAGAATTAGAATTCCAGTCTCATTTGCATCCATGTGCCTCCAGAATTGGCCTGAGGTGCCACAGTACATGAGACCTAACTGACCATTATCTTGCAATTTCAGATGCCATTTGCATAGATGTAAAATGCTAATTTATGCCTGATCAGAGTGCATACAATACTGTTCACAATGGAGTAAATGACAAAAAAAGGTTCTTGCTTTTATTTTCAGAAGGTTGTGTTCTGCAAGTTTACTACAAGAACCTGAATATAATGACATGGATTTTGTGACAAATGGTCAGCAAAATTTGTAAATGAAATACATGCAATACTCTTTCTTCAAATGCTCGGTCCTTCCTTGGTCACTCAAAATATTGAGGCTCTTACCCAGGTAAAAAATGCTAAGATTTGAGCAATAAAGTGAATAATTTAAATCATAGTCTGCAAGAGCAAAATGGTACTGCCCTAAATCTGAAAAAATTTAATGCAATTTCTGCACTGTAATTTCCGGGACTCAGAAGTAACCCAATACTCAAACGCAGCTTCTTTGTCCTCCACTATTTCTGCAAAGTGATTTAACTGCTACCTCACTTATTTATCATGACTCATGTCATCCTTGGAAAGTGTATATAAGTGCACCAATTAAAAAGCAGTAAAAGGGTTCTGTTTTCCTGAACCTGCCCAGCTTCAATCTTCAGCTGTGAAGTAAGTGCTGACTTTAAATTAGCATTCATATCTGATGTTCTCCAAATACAGATCAGGATGAGGATGAATCCCTAGAGTAACTACTAAGAAAGCACTCTTAGTTCACAGAGGATGGGGTTTTTCTGCTGCCTAGAAACTCTGGTTAGTACATTTCATCTTCACTATCAAATGTACCAGTAGAAGCAGATGTTCATACCTTAGCACCAGGAGCACCTGGGAAGCCTGGAGGACCAGCAGCACCAATAGGGCCCTGGGAAGTAAAAGGGAAACATCTTGCTTGTTGAAGTAACCAGGTTAAAGAATGCACATTTACTTATTCCACACATTACCCCCTCAGCACACTAGCTGCCTTTTGCAGCTCCAAACAGAGGGATTTGGTTCACTACATACAGTTAAGAGCCAGGTGAATGCTTAAACAACATTTGCAGTGCAAATTAAGCAAGAATTGGTAAAACCTTGCCTTGAGGCCAAACACCTGAGAAAGAACAAACAGAGGATGAGCAGAGGCAGGCATCTGCAAGGCAAGATGACTGAGTCTACTTTGTTTACCTATTGCTGTGAGATTTATAGTTACATTGGGACTAAGTTCCAACGTACCAGATATTACAAGAGAAGATACACTGATGGATTCAGAGCCTTAATTTTTAAATTCATACAAATAAAAAGGGATACTTTCTCTTCAATTATTAATTAAATAATCCAACTCATATTGGGAGTTTATATCTATCTTTTGCGAGCTAATATCTTTCAATGAGAAATATTTATATTAACACTGCCTCACAAATCCAAGGTAATAAAACATGTCAGCTGCTAGGACAAAGAGGAATTGGCTTCAGACATTCTATAATCTACTCTGTTATAAAGGGGGTACCTGGAACTGTCACTAGTTTTGCATAAGCAAAAAAAAAGACCAAATTCCCTTTAGGATATGTTTGAAAGCATAAACTCCCAGAATTTTCATTGCAATGACTTATTTACCTTTTAAATTTCAAGTGGAAAGAATGATAAAACATTATTTCTGTTTTAGTTTTATAAAATGAGTGTTAGTAACTGCTGTGCAGAATATTTAAGGTATCATCACCTAAATATGTGACAAATAACTTCAGCCTGGGATAGACACTGGGATATAATGCAACACTGTGCCCATTGTGAGTAACAATCTATGAAATCAACAGCTTCAGAACACTTTTCCTGTAGCAACTCAACTGCCTCAATTCAGAATGTCTTCAGCTAAAATGTTTTGATTCTACTACATCAGATCCTAGCTGTAGTATTTTTATTTGCCTGCAATTTAACTGCCCAATAACATATTTTTTAAATATTCCACATGGAAGAACATAAGAGATATTCACAGCCACGCTCACATTCTACTCTGCTAAAGCACAACAGGTGTTTGAAGTGACAAGGGGTATTAAAATCAACTTTGGCAAAACAGAACCAAGGGCATCTTCATCATAGACTCAATTTTTGAAGGTAGGAAGAAAAAAAAGCTATTAACTGTTAGTACTATTATTCCGATGTATTCCAGATTTATTTTACAGTTTCAAAACCATATCCTTGTACTCATATTTATGTGGCTGAGATAAGGGAGGTTTAATGGAGTTAGGGTTAAATTATGGACACACTAGCTCCTTTTAAACAGACATATCTGCACTGGATTAGCTCTTATTAGAATAGTTATAGTCAGTAGAGTTGGATCTTGCTGGCCTTTCACAATAGCTCACAACTCAGGCATTTGTAGTGAATGAAAAAGGTTAGTGACTGCAGGTGCATATAATTTACAGGATGTATATTAATACAGCCATCTGTAACACATGCAAGGTATGCATCTGTTAAAAAGTAGAAAGTCTCTTTAGCTTTTGGATGAGAATTTTTCTGTTAGACTGTTGGAAATGAGAATTCTGTGCACTGAGTATTTCCCAGTGAGATGTGCTGGAAAACCTTCTCATGAAATCACCAGTGCAAACAAGAGATTACTTGGTTCCTTTTATATGGATGTGTTAATATAAACCCTGAGAATGTCATGATTTTATCTGCAAAGGGTTTATCACTAATTCTCTTTGTGATGTTCTGATAAGCAACAGAGAACTGTGTTAAAAACATCAACACAATAAACTTCTTAAAAGCCCAAGAAATCCTCTAAAAACAGGAAAAGAAGCACAAAGCCTAATGGAACCAGGCTGTCAAAAAGCAAGACTGAAACTTACAGCAGGTCCAGTGGGGCCAGCACTGCCATCACTTCCACGAGCACCCTGTGAGGAAGAAGATGATAAACAGTTTGAAAAGAGAACGGAATATCAGAGGAAGCCACAGGAAGTGGCTGGGTCATGATGACAGACAGATAGGAAGCCACTTACAGCTGGTCCAGGGGCACCTACTCTTCCTCTCTCACCAGGGAGACCGCGAGCACCCTTGAAAGAAAAATCAAATTAATTCATTTATATCTTTTCCCTGAACATAGATATATAGAGATCTTTCCCTTTGCTAAGTCATATTACTATTACATTAGAGTATTTGGGAATCTGGAGTGTTAATAATGACAAATATTGAAGAAAATGCTGGCTGAACTAAATCTATCAGATTATACTTTCCCACAGCAGCAGTGAATACTTACAGGTTGTCCTGGGGTACCATTTTCACCAGGGGCACCAGGCTCTCCCTATGAAGAAGAAAGTTTGGAGGCTTGAGTTATTTAAAGGATGCTTTGGACAGATAGTCTAACACTATCAGAGAAATTTTCAGCTACTGGATCCCACTTTCAGTGTCTTCTGTAGCATTTTATAACATAGCACTGTCCATGTTCCTGCATCACACTATACCATAATAGCACATCCTGAGGGTGCAGAGACTGCAATTGTCCCTGCATATACTGGAACACAGCCAGATGGAATCCTTTCAGAAGGGGAGGCCAAAGTTGTGTCACTTGCTCAGCTTTCTTCACCCCCTTTCTTTATGCTGACATTTACTCTGTAGTACACATTTCAGAGATTGGAAATCCAAATCAATCAGCAGCTGTTTTTTAGCTAGAGCAGAAGCAGAATGATGCTTTCTTTTGCCTTAGTGTAAGTTGACAAAATCCTCTCAAATGGCTTAAAATAAGGATCTGCCTCAGGTATTTTTAACTTAAGTCCAATAATACTGAGTATTTGAGTAACAGCCATTAATACCTGGCTTCTTTCCCTTCAGTACTGTGTTCTGAACAGCCTTCTCAACAGGTGTAGGCTGGTCTACAATGACAAGATTTGTCATCCAGGTATATTCAGGATACAAGTGCTTGTATCCTGAATATACCTTAATGCTCTTAGTCTTAAATGCTCTTAGTCTTAAAAGTTTTTGCCTTCATTGCTGCTTTCAGCATGGTTATATAAAGAACAACCTTGATTTAATATGCTGGTGTTTTCTAGCGCTCTTACTGGTAACTGTTCTATTCTTTACTTATGTGCTTTACCTGCTTTAAATCTCCAATGACTGGGCAGACTTTGCCACCTAACTTTTTCTGAAGGGTAAAAACTTGCAGTGATATTGAAGACTGTTATTTTACAACTAAAAACCCTTTAACCAAGTAGTGCTAAGCTCTTAGAAATAAGCAAGATGGAGAATTAGTATTTGAGTTTTTCACTGAGTTTTTTATATTAGAAGTCTGTGAATACAAATCCCCTGTGAATCATTCAGAATTTCCTATAACACAATGATGCAACAGTGGATTTTTCAAGAACACTGATATTAGGCACTGAGGTGGAATGGGAGAAGAAAAAACTCAAAGAGTTTACCATAGATGTTTCTAGACTTTACTTCAGAATATATTATTAAGGGTTTTTTTAAGGCTAGTGTTCAAATGTGCTCTAATATGAAGATGATAAAAAGAAAAAAAGACTGTGAGGATCAAATAGCTTTAACTCAGAAAAGCACTGCATGATCCAAATTTTTAGCAGGAAGGCTTACACTGATCACATGTCTCACACAGCAGAGTTTTGTAGAAAAATTAGATGTTTTTATTTCAGCATGCTTTAAAAAAACCTACCCAATGTAGAATACAATCCAGAGAAGAGCAGAGATAGCAAAATCAGTCTGAAGTGCTGGTGAGTAGTCACTCATTAAGAGCCCAATTCTACAGCCTTTATTCACTGAAAGCACTAACTTACAGCTTGATTGAGGGCTCCAGACTAAGGCCCCAGGAATGTTTTCTCATGACAAGGTGCATGTATCCACTGACTGTTGCATGTATCCACTGTTACATGGATCCACTGACTTCTAGATTACTGCAGCTGGGAAATGTTTAATGGCAACATGGAAGACTGATTGGATCTCTTCTAGGAAGAACTACAAATGCATCCTACATGTTTCGATTTTGTTTTTACCTTGGTGCCAGGAGTACCAGGTTGTCCCTTTTGACCATCCAGACCATTGTGTCCCTATAATGAGCAGAAAAATAAATATTGATACATATTTTCTCCCAAATGGCTTTATGCAAATTCTTAATCTTATAACACAAAACCTTTCTCCCACACAAAATTATTTCTTAATATGATCTTCTGATTTTTCAGAAATAATTAAGTCTTTTATATCAGGTGAGACTAAAAACTTTGAAGAGGTTCATGCACTCTTCACTTTCAGAGGATTTCCAGGGGTTTTCAGTATGCTGCAGTAATGTTAGTCTTAAATATTCAGGGAAAATATGTACTCACCCTAATTCCCTTAAAGCCAGGCAGACCAGGAGTTCCAGGGAATCCACGAGCACCCTAAAAACACACAGTGCATGAATGATTGTCTCTCATATTATACACTGCAGTTAAAAGGAAAGATGATGACTAAGTCTTTCAATAAAATTAACAAGTAGATTTGGTCATTATCATTCAAGTAAGGAATAGAATCCAGATCCTAACCTCTCAGGACCAGACTTGTTTCAAGACTAACAGTAATCAACCTGATTTTTCCAGTTCTGAATCTCAGAAATTTCATGCATTACCATGTGACAGCACAGCTTTGTTAACCTTCTATGCCAAGGTGCCTGGTTACCTGCTCCTGTGTAATTCCTCACACTTCTGTTACTGTTCTGCCACTTCTGTTACTCATTTCTAGCTTTAGTGGGAATGGGGTAGGGGAGCAAAATAAAAACATAATATATGACATCCCTGCAGGTAAGGGCTGAAATTGTATTAATCCATATAAGGAATATTACTAGACTGTTAATGTGGTGAAATTCAGAAGGATTGTTAGGTTTCATGGATTAGTGAACTGGTTTGTATTGTATCCAGTGGATCACTACACACCTGAGGGCCAGCAACACCCCTCTCACCAGGTCTTCCAGGTTTGCCAGGGTGACCCTAAAAAATGCAATAAAGATTGCATAAGAAGCAAAGCTCTTATAAAACAGCAACACAAACCACTAAGAAAACAGAAATTACATTGGCAAGGCTTCTCTTTTTCCATAAATACAGTGAGATTATTAACTTTTAAGTTTTCTTCTTCCTATATTCAGGAAGTTAAATAATGTATTTGGAGTGGTTTGGAAGTTATCCAATTTTCTGTACATTTCCAGCATACTGCATCTCTTCTACCATAAAATAATTATTTCAGGGGTTTATTTATGCAACAATGTAAAAAATATGGCCAATAGAATGCTCAGCTTAGCAATGATCTGGTTGTTAGAGTCGAATCACCACCCCAAAAGAGATGAGAAACATTTAATAACCACTTACGTCTTCACCAGCCTTTCCTGGAGGACCAGGGGGACCACGAGGACCCTGGGGACCCTGTCAAAAACAGATTGAGAATTACTTGAAGCATCAGTCTTCGTATACATCTTCCCACTGTTTTCTGACTCGAGTTGGGGCACAGTTGGAGGCTAATTGACTTTGCACTTTATGACTCCAAGTGGAGAGAGCCTGAATCTGAGTTCAGGATCAAGCAGGAGTATCCAAACATTCAGAGAAGTGCATATGGGTAGGAGCAATAGGCCTAAGCATTACAAGCTTAGTTTGGGGTGCTGTTCCTAATGCTAGCAGTGTCTGTGTGTGATCTGTACTTACTGTTTGACCAGGTTCACCAGGTTCACCAGGATGACCTTGGAAACCAGGAGGACCCTAGAAAATGAGGGAGATATTATTGGTTTCCAAACAAGATAATTTGTAATTTTACAGGTATGTCAATGTCAGTAGGAGAGAGAAGACTGTACTCACAGGGGGTCCAGATGCTCCAGGTGGGCCTCTGGGTCCCATTAAGCCCTAGGGAAGGAAAAACCCAAGATCTTTTTTTAAAAACATCACAATTATATAAACTCATTTCTAACACCAATTCCCAGCATTCCTAAAACATGGTAAGCATCACAGTTTCCAATGTGCAATGTTCAAATGAAATTGGAGGGAGTTAAGAGGTCTGCATGAATTTGCACAGGCAGCCCAAGTGCAAATATCTAATGGCAACAAACCAGCACAGAAGCCAGTGGAATGATTAGAAATGTACATTATGGCTGTCAATGTCATGATTCTTCTTCTTAATCTATTCTGGCTTGTTAGAAAGTGAACTGGTTCATTCTTTTTTAAATTCTTCCCTCTACCCGTCCTGTGCAGAAATGTTTAAAGATGAGGGTCATAGCACATCATGAAAGGCTCTTAAACATTTTGTGTATACATCTATTGCCAGTAATTATCTACTTCTATTTAAATATTTCATTTATTTCTGGTGTTTATTAAATTCTCTTCATATCACTTGCAAAATAAGTCACTAATACACTTTCCTTGACATTATTTACAATTTACATACATCTTGAAAGCACAGGGTGAGAAAAATCACTTCTAAAAAGGAAATTTCCATAGATTGGTGCACTCTCTTAACAGTTATCTTAAGGTTTACTAAGCAAGCAAACAATTTGCAAATTGAAATTTTAACTTGGACTTCTATAGTCCAAACGAATGATTTAGGAGACATTTCAACAGAAATAATTATGTCTTAAATTGGTTTTAAATCTTTCTTGGAAAGTCTTTTAGATTTCCTCATTACAATATTAAAATCATATGCCGACTTTTCAGTGGTTTATGTAGCTTTTCCATAAGACTGAAAACCTTTTATTAAGAGGAATAAATGCACATTAATTACAGGCATTTACTCATGGAAGTTAAAGCAATGTTGTGGATATGAAAATATGCAGTAATTCTAGGAAAAATAATGGTTCCTAGACAGTCTGAATCTTATGTGCTGCATAAACCCTGTGAATTTCTTCTCAAATTATATTCTGTAACTATTTTCCCAATCCTGAATTTTATGTATTATTTATGAAATAAATATGCGAAACTGAGAACTTCCTCACAATAGGTAGATTCTACTGCTGTTTCTATCAAATGAACCTAACTGACTCAAAAATTGGAATATAGAAATGGTGACACCTCAGATAAATCGTCATCTATGTTTTCTGATTAATCGTCAGACACTCAGGGCAGAACTTGATTAAAGGTACTCCTATTTTCTATGTTTCTTAACTGAATGGATGCCAAAATATTTTTCAAAGTCCATCTAATATTAGAGTGTTTTTGGAAGAGGAAGAAAGCACTTGACCCAGAATAATCCTGGTCATCCTTCATCCTGCTGCTCACCCATCAGATGCACTGTCTGTGACATCAGAGTGTGTGGTGAATTTAACCCATATTCTGCTACCTATGTATACTGAAGACATTTGCTAACGTAAGGAAGGGTTAGAAATTCATATGGAGTGGCAATGGACCCCTTGAATTCCATTTGTACATAGTATACAGTGAGCTATAAAGAGTCCTCATCAGAGCAGCCTTCCAGTACCAAGTACTAACATTCAGATGCTGAGAACCAAATGTGGTGGCCAATTTCCTAAAAAACCTGTGCAATCCAAGGGTATCAAAAGAGTTGTACAGCCATGGAGGAAAAATCATCACCAACTGGAGCCAAGATGCTGAGTTACTTTTTAGGCCTATGTCTGCTTTAGAGAGCAGCTTTAGAGTTAATCACATTCCTAAAACATAATCTTCTGTTTCAGTATGGGTAAAGTAATACTATCTCCAATTAAATGTGTTGTCTAACATCAGATTATGAGATTCATTGACTCATGAAAGTGTGGTCAACAAACAGAGTTAAAGCACAAGACCCAGCAGTGCTATATTCAAGCTAAATATACAGATCCAAGACCATATTTCAAGCTCTCAGACTATTTAAAATACTTATCATCATCATATATTAAAGGATCAGTTTACAGTCTGAGTCAATATATGATCAAACACAAATTTTAACACTGTGTTTTTCATTAATGCAGCTGAACTAGAGTTAAAGGAAAATCCCAAACACATTATTCATGTGAGTAATGAAGTGCTATGTCATATACCTACCATAGGTCCGGGGCCAAAATCTGCTGCTTTAGATGGATCATATTGAGCAGCGAAGTTCTGTAGATAATAAAAAGGTTGAAATCAAAATACTAAAAACTTTACTTTAAAAACTATTTATAATCAACATTTTGTATCTAAATATAATCTGATTTTTTATATTTGCTATGAGGTTTGTTAAAGCAGCATACATGTAGCTCAGTAAATATATCCCTATTATAAATACATTTCTATTCACTTGTTTCCAAAAAGACTCAATTTTACTGGGAAGGCCCTTTCAAACCTAAGTATCTCTGCAGAAGTGATAGAGAGGCATTCAATAGTGTGAACTGAAAATTAGGAATATAAATATAGTGCTGATTTTAAATTGAAAACTTTCTTGAAACTCTCAAATTATTCTGCCTAATTTCCAATGAGGGAAATTAAGCAAAACAGTGAAAAAATATAGATAAGTAAAAATAATGTACCAGCCCTGAGTAGCTATTGCATGAGGTGGGCCCTTCAGTTTCAGAAATATCTGAGGGACATGCAGCCTCAGAAACACTGCAATGGATTTTTGATATTTTATCAAAATAGAAAAAGATTTTCCACAACACAACCAAAATCAAACCCCCTTTCTTGCTTGTTTCATTAGCATATTGAAATTTAAAAAGAAAATGTAAGCAGTTTGATATTTGCAACTAGGAAAATAAAGTATTGAAGTAAAAAAGAGTATTCTTCCATGCAAAAGGACTTACTAAACTTGATCAGTACAACACTGTCTGTATCTTCATGCTCCCTATGTAGCTAATGTCAAGCAAAGAGTTAAATTCAGCATTCTGCAGAGAGTACATGATGGACACTGGTGCACAAAGTGTGCACGCACAGCCCATTTACAGTTCTGCAGCAGGAACACAGATAAAACCAAAAAATTCTAAAGGGCAATACTCTAAAATTCTATAGCTCTTTTAATTGATTTTTAGCTTAAAGAGTCATCTCCTTTGCATATTCCAATGCAGTTGCTGTCTCTTGAATCCAACCACAAAGGTTGCTTTTCCCCATCTATTAACAGCACTGTTTTAATCTAGTTGATGCCTAACCTATAGACATTATTGCTGTGTAAGTTTAATGCAAAATAACAGGGTTGATTTGCTCTTCTTCCTAAGTCCCTGTTGAATAAGAATCCAAGTTTTCCATGGAATATATAGACCCCCAGGAGGGTTTCATTGGAACTGGGCCATCATTTTTTTAGGACTCGCAAGAGAATGTATCTTTCACTCTTCAATTCAACAACAGTGCTTTCCAGCAGATATAAATTCCATCTTGGTTACAATGCACAGCTTAGGAGTTCTGGTAATAAAAAGTTTGGATGCCTTACTCCGCCAAGACCTGGAGGACCAGGGGGCCCTGGAGGACCTGGTAGACCATCTTCACCATCCCTGCCTGGTGGACCTGGTGGACCCTAGAGTTAAAAAGAGAATTATACAGTGAAAAAAGAAGCTGAAGAAATCTCTGATGTGGTAACTTCACTAACAACCAGGCACCCACAGCACACCATACAGCAGTGCTAGACATTTCAATAAATAATTTCAATAAATGCTTAACTTGAGAAAATAAATATAGTCTGATTTTATGTTACCTTGCTACACTTTGTATCATATATGTACTGGAGCTTTGCATTTGAAAAGATTTACAGGGGCAATATTGGATTTACACTACCAAAGCATAACGTCCAAATTGGGAAGTTTCATCTTATGTGACAGACTTTGGACCTACGAACCCCAAGTGACCCATGTGGACCCACACAGCCTGGCAGACTCTGTTAGTGAGAGCCTAAAGTCTGACCAGCTGAGCATTAGAAAAGGTCAGCCCTACTGATACGAGTTAACATGGATCCAGATTAAGTCCAACATCAGTTTTTTAATCAGTATAGACAATTTACTGGTATAATTGCAAATCCAATTAAAGTTCAGCAGTGCTTTTCTACAGATTTTTGATACCACCCATCTGCTACCACTGTCAAAACTTCTTTTACAACAGGTTGAAATTACCTGTGTTCAGTCCACTAACATTTGTCCTTACATTCTTTCGTCCTCAGTACATAAAGCTGGCAACTGATATGAGGTATTTAATTTGTTGAGTTTTTTGGACCCAGTTCAGTACTTAATGAAATCAATAATAAATGGATTTCTAAAGGAGCAGAATTAGGCTCCTTGCCTTCAGAACAAATAAAACATCTCCTTTCTCTAAACAAATTTAGTTAGTGGCAGCCTAAAGCAAATATCCACACTGATATAGTCTTCCTAATAGTTTCCATTACATTTGTCAGCACACTATGATCTCAGAAATCTTTAAGAGCTCCCTCATCAGTACTATAGCATTTTCAGATGATAGAAAAAATACACATAGCTACACACAACCCAGATAAGTATGTGAAGTTGAGAATACCACTTTACAAAAACCAGCAACGATGCAGAAGCAAACCAGAAAAGCAGATATGAGCAATACGAATGAACATTACAATTAAATTATTCAACTGTCCTTATTTAAGGTTACTTTTAGGGTAGAGCCTTCAGCAGTATAACATCCTCTTTGACTAGCAGAAGGTAGATAACAAATGCCCAGCTGCCAAGAAAAGAGCTTTTCCAAAACACCTTTGGAGGTACAGATAATGGATTATCTTCAAAACTGACTTAGTCTATTCAGGTTTTATGTAGAGAGCCTACCCATACACCATATTATTCAAAGATTGCATGTCAGCTTTTCCCTCTGCATTTCTATGTGTTATTTCCACTGTGAACAGCTGGAAAAACATTTTTCAAATTGTCACTTGAAGAGCTAGGCTGCCCTATGATCTCAACCATATCTACTCAGGCACAATGCCCATAATTAGGCTGAATTTGGTACATATGTAACTTGGTTTCTTTTTTTAATTAAATTGCATGTGCAAGCTTCTACAGGTACAATCATTTGATCTCACAGAATGCTTAAACTTAGTTTCTTCCTACTGGTCTTCCAACAACTACCATCCAAAGATCACAAGTAAACATCAATCTAATTCCTTACCCTTTCTCCCTGTGGCCCTTTGTCTCCTCTAGGGCCCTGCCGGAAGAAAATAACACTCAATGAGTTACTGTGGAAATTTTCCAGGACAATACAGGGAAACAGATACATGAATCAAAATTAGGGTACATTAAAAAGGAAAAGAGGGCTGCACATAAAGGTCCAACAGCTATTTTCCGCAGACAGTGCATTTCTGTCCACAGTAATCTACTGGAAATAGATTAGCCACTGAATTAAAAGTGTCACTGCACATACCACAGAAGTGCTTGCAAAATTGGGGTTTTTTTCTACTGAATGATTAATTCTATTTTAACATTACTGACTTTTAGGAATAATATAGAATCAATTTAGCCTTTTAGACCCGTATGGATATTGCTGTACTATTCAATCCACGTAAATCTTTACAAAGGAACTCTGTTTAAATTCGAACGATACTTTGATGACATTTATGTCTTGGTAGGCTTAGTTCTGCTCACAGGTAAAGCACCTTTGATTTAATACTTGAATTTACCCTGGTGTTAAAATGCTCATTTCCTCCTTTTTATACCTGGCATTAAAATGCTCGTTTGATCATTTCCGCTTTTTTTCCTACCTGTTCATCTCAGCATTATTTCTATTTTCAGAGAACACTGAAAATAAGCAGAGTAGCCAATTTTCCTTTCATCCAATAGTTAACAAAATATCAATCTTCTGAAGACTACCTGATATCATCTTTATTTCCACACAAGAAAAATAAAGATGCTTACCTTGCGCCCTGCAGGTGCCTGGAAAAAAATAAGGAAGAGAATTAAAAAAAGAAGTTACAATTTCTGCCAGTATTTTGAACTAAAATAATGCATAAACTTAGACTCACTTTCTTACATAATTATACTTTTTCTCAGACCAATATATTTAACTATGCCCTGTGATTAAAATTATTTTGAAGGCTAGGAGGTTATATACAGCAAAGATGTTACTGTAACTATATTAAAATGTTGTGTTGAAGACTGACAATCGTATAGCTACTACAGCCTAAAATATTAGAATCAAAAAAAAAAAGAGTCACACCTGAGTTCTTTCATAATCCTACTGTGCAATGAAGTTTAGACTCTAAAAATGGCTTTAAAGTAGAGTAATCTCCAATCCAGTCTGCCAGGCACAATGTCCAAAGAGCACTGCTCCGTTACTTTCTCCTCATGGTCTCTACACCTATGAAGGCAGTCTCTTAAAAAGGCCATCCCACTTGTGAAATTGGGGTGGGTACCTTTCCAGGCAGTGCCTTCAGGATTTAATCACCACTTTTCCATTACCATCTCTGGAATGAATGTTAGAAAATAATACTGCCACAAGAAGAGAAGCCTAGCCTGTTAACTGGAGTGTTTCATATTAGATAAAAAAATTATACAGACCTGACTCACATCTGCAAAGAGAAGGGAAAGAAAAAAAGAGATAATTAGAGCAGAGATTCATATATTTTACAAGTTTTAAATTTTAAACATGTTTCAATTCAAAATTAAATTTGCTGCTTTTAATTTGAAATACAATTTAGTTGATTTCCTTAATGCAATAAACATTTTCCTAACGTAATTTCTTCCTGTTAAGATGATTATCTTACACTGGAAAAACACAAGGGTGAAATTGCCATGTATTTTGAATTCAAAATGGACTTGCCAAGTAAGTCAAAACAAGTGGATATGGTGGATACAGTAAAAAAGCAGATATCAACTATAACCTGCTTTAAATATGTTTCAACATACCTGCATTGAAAGCCCCCCACACCTACGTATTTCTACATATGCAAGAGATTAACAAACCCAGGCAGACTGACACATGTGAAGATACTAAATTGCAGGAGTAATCTGAAATTTTCACATAAATGGCCCAATCCCACTTTTTATCGGGGAATATTCTAGCCAAACATCCATTTCCATCTATTTCCACATTTTCCTGTAAAACTGTGTAACAGGGAACAGTTTGAAGCTATTAAACACCAGATTGCAAATAATTATCTCTGTATGTTATGCACTGTTAAGTGTGAGTATGCACTTTTTTAATTAGTTGAAGAAACAAATTTTCTGAGTTTCTTAATCTCAAGGAATTAAAAATCTATTTTGACCTAAACTCCCCACACTAAAAGAGTCCCACATCACACTTGAATCCCTGCAATTTAGCAATACCACTATCTAACATGTTGTTGGATGTTTTTCCACAACGTGTCACTTTGGCAGTGCACGACCACGCTAAATCGGATGATTCGTGCACTCCAGAAAAGGTAACAGTGCTGAAATGCTGAATTCCGCGGCAGAACAAACCGACAGCCTGTGCTAACCCGACACAAAACTAAAGCCATTACTGCCCGCAGGTGACGGTGACAGCGGGGCCACCCAAACTCCCTGCGGGAAGCGCGGGGTGATCGGTTCGGGGACCCCCACAAGAACCGCTCCGTCTCCTTTGCGAAGGCACAGCTGCCTCCCGTCACCGGGGTTAGGGGAATGTCCTCAGAACGCCCGTCCAGAAGGGCCCCGCCGCTGCTTCCCGCCCCAGCGAGGGCGACCCGGGGGACATCATCCCGGGGGACATCATCCCGGGGGCTCCCAGCGCCAGGAGCGGGCAGCGCACGGCTGCTCCCTCCCTCCTCCGCCCTGCAACGCGGCCAAACCCTGGGTCAAAGCCAGGTGGCCAGGGGCTCGGGGGCCCTTCACAGGGCGCTGCCCTGCAGGAAGGCTCCGTTTCGCCCCCGCGCGAGTGGCGGGGTGCGTTTCCGTCCCATCTCAGTGTGCGGGGGGTGTGTGTGCGTGCGTTTGTGTATGCGCGCTTCGCTGGCTGCGGTGAGGGGGCACCACATCCCCATCCAACGAGGCGGAGAGCTGCACTGCGCCCTCGGGGAGCCGCGCTCCCTACTCGCACAGGAGCGGAGCACTGCTCCTTCCCTGCCTCCCTCCTGCTGCCCCTCACGGCGCTCCCTCCCCGGAGCCGCGGCAGCTCCGCCCGCCGCGCTGCCCCGAGCGGCCCGCAGGGGGCGCCCCGCGCGCGGAGCCCGCGGAGGGAGGGGAGCGAGGGATGGAGGGATGGATGGAGGGATGGGTGGATGGATGAGCCGCTGCTCCACCGCTCCCCCGCTTCGGAAAGCGCGCCTCAAGTCTCACAAAAGTGCAGCCGGGGTGCTTCCGCTCGCCGCAAGCACTCTCCTCCCAGCCCACGTATGTATCTCCTCGCAGTATCTGCGCCGGAGGCGAGGCTTTGTGTCCTCCTCTGGGCACGAGCCCGTATGGGGAGGAGGTGATCCATTTTATTTTCTTTCTTTTTTTTTTTTTTTTTTCCCTGTAGAGGGGATCTCGTTGGCCATTTGCCATCTTTTTCTGGGGGAAAGAAAGAATCTAGAGTCCTAGAGTCTGATCTGGGACGGAGGTGGCAGGTTTGAGCTGGTCTCTATCGTTTGGGAAGCAGCAACTCCCTCCAGACTGCCGTGCGTGGGGCGGGCGTCGGGACAAAGCACAGAGCGCAGAGCCGGACAGCCACCCCTGCCACCACCCCTGCCACAAACAAGCGGAAAGCACTTACGTTGGCCTGTTGCTAGGTATGAAGTTACTGCGAGCAGCAACCAAATCCGTGTATCCACAAAGCTGAGCATGTCTAGTTGCAAGACATGCAGACTCCTTGTGGTGCCGAGTCGGTTGGTAAGCTATCGCCTGTGGGACGCAGGCATACAGTCTCGAGGAGTAACTCCAACCTTAGCAGAAACCTGCTGCCAGGGACGCTAAATTAACCCAGCCCCGGTCCGCCCTACTTATACCGCAGGAGGGTCCCGGCACCGCCCAGGCCATCACGTGCCCCGTGTCTCCAGCCCTCCACAGCAGCCTTGGCAGCGGCAGCGGCGGGGGGGCGGCGACGCTAAATTGGTTCCATGCTTTGAGGACGTGGACACTGAGGCTTTCGGAAGGAAAATCTGACTCGTCGTCTCATTTTTTTTTTTCCCGTTTCTTTTTCTTTTTTTTTTTTTTTTTTATTCACCTCAGCCGTCCCACGCCCCTCTCGCCCCGCTTTTCTAGGAGTGCGGCCGGGAGCCTCGCCGGGCAGCCGGCTGGCAGCGCCCCGACGGCGTTCAAAGCGGGAGCTGTCCAGGACCTGCGGCGCCTCCCGCCCCGCGGGATGAGGCTATGTCCCAGCTCAACCTCTCCGCAGTCCCACTGCAACCAAAGGCAAAACGCAACGCTCTCCCTATCCCCAGACCCGCTAGCACTACCTCTCTAGCACGGTCACTCCGATCCGGCGCCCCTGGCGATCCCCGCGGACAGCGGGTGCCGGGGACACCGGCAGCTTGAGGGGCAGCCGCGGCGGAGCGTGTTCGCGTCCCGGCTGTTTGCTCTCCCCGGGGAAGGGTCTCCGTCCAGGGCGCGGGCAGAGCCCTGCCCGTCTCCCCTCCCGGCTGCGCGGCCGCTCAGGCAGTGTGTGTGGGCGAGGGGAGTCCGGGGAGCCGCAGCCGGCGCCTGGAGCGCTGCCCGCCTCCCGGCCGGCTGAGCGGGACTCTCTGGGCGCAGGGAGGAGGATGGGCACTCCCGGCAGCTCCCCTTCGCGACGGCCACCCGCCCAGCCAGCTGAGGGAAAGCTGGCGGGCTTGTTTGCCACGTCTGCTCGGCAGACGGCTTCTCCCTTCGCGGGGTAGGGGGCTAAGGTGGGCGTGAAAGGAGTTGCCCGCGCTGCGCCCCCGAGGGCCGGCCGCCCCATCGTTCCTCTGCCCCGGGACCGGGGTCGGCGCTGCAGTCACTTGGGGTCGCGCATCCCGGCCTCCGCGGCTGCCGGCTGACGTGGTGCCTCCAGCCAGGCCAAGCGGCAGCCACAGCCAGCCCCTCCCCGCCCAGGGGCTCCTCCAAGGCGGGCAGCCGCCCCCTCCCAGGCCCCCTCCGCTCGCCGAAGGGAGTCCCGGGCAGAGGTAACGGCGAAGGCAAACAGGAGCCCCGCCTCAGGGTGGGGGGGATCTCTCGGGGGCGGAAAAGGCGATGCGAGCGCCCGTCTTCGCCCCCCTTCCCTCCCCCAGCCGCGGGTCGCGGACAGGCGGATCCTGCCCAGGCACTGCGGGGAGCCGCAGCAGCCTCGGGCGAGCCGCGGCGGAGGGCGCGGGAGGGCTCCCGGCGGCGGCTCGGCACCGCCTCCTGACCGCCCCGCAGCCAAGAGGGTCGCCTCGCCCGCAGCCTGTTTTGGGGGAGGTGCCGGGGGTGTATCCAGCCCCTGTTTATCAGCTGCCGTCGGGGCCCGTGTACAGAAAGAATAAGAAGGATGGGTCATGCATGTGCGCCTGAGCGGGGGCCCCGCAGCGCTGTGTCTCAGGGGCACTGCCAGCACCGAAAGCAGCATTCCTGTGCCACGCATCCACGCGTGTCCGGTGAGTCTGCCGTTCCCGGCTGGACAGCCTGCCTGGAGCTGCCTCCGCGGACAGGACAGTTCCTCGCTCTCAAGAGTGCCGACGAAATGGAAAAGCCTGCAGTCTGGGTAGGAAAATCCACAACATTAGGAAAAGCTGATCCACCGAAGTGTGTCTGACCACAAAATGGTAGCACAGCAAATGATGTGATTATAATTGTAATAAAAGTATATGACATAAAAGGTACATGAGTATTCTTTCAGGTTGTCTTTCATGTGAATGGTATCAATTTAGAACAAGAAGGATTTTAAATTAACATGGACAGTGAAGATAACTACTTGAAAGTTTATACCAGCATAAACCTAAAGTAGCTCTGTGAGCTTCAAACAAGTTAAAATGATAAATACATTATCAATATTCTTATAGACCCAAAACACTGTGGCTCAAGTCCAAGTATTTCCTGATACCACTTTTAGTGAACTGTTTGGTTTTTTTCCAACTTTTTCCTTGAAATCAATCATTGACTCTGTAGCCAGTTTTTCTTTGTTTTGACTCTGATGCATCAGCAGAATAGTTATTGACTGATTATAATAGTAATTAGAGACTTCTGAGACAAACCTGTTCTAATTGCATACATATAAACCTATTTTATGCAAATTTTCAATGTGATAGCCCTTTTCTATTAAAGAAATACATGGAAGGTGCAAGGATGCAGGCACATGTATCCTGACGAAATCAAACGAAGCCCCTATTCCCATCCATCCTACCCATGAAGTTTCACACAGGAAGGACAAGCTCCCAGCCAAAGGACAGAAAACTCCTGCAAAGATGTGGATTTTCAATCACCATGTCTCCCATAACGCAGGTGGCTGAGGGAGATGTGGAGCCAAAAGCTCAGCAACACAAAAAAACAGTTGAGATGGTATGAGACTCCTCAGGCTTCCAAAGAGATGAATTCTTGGTATGCTCCAGCCGTTTCAGGATTGCTTCATATGGATAGAAAAAAAGAGATGCAGAAGAATAAGTCATTGATATGGCTCTTTTCAGCCATCCACCATGCTGAAACATCCATACAGTTATGGTTCTTTCAGCATGGTGGATGGATGAAGCTCTTTAGCTTTGCCACAACAGTCTCAGATTCATACCTGACCTTTGGAACCAATGGAGTCCTTGGCCATTTTTTTCTCTTTCAATCATCCATTGTCTTCATATTTCAAGGAAATGTGAGGAAGGAAAGAGAGGAATCACTTCTCCCTCTCGCATCAGCAGTCATTCAAGCCACACCAAATGATTTTAGGGTAAGTGACAGAGGCCTGTTAAGACGATCTTCCTGCAAGGTATCTCTGTCATACAGGCACTGTCACAGTTTCTGTTGTGATGACAGACTACAGTGCTTATCTCCTCTACCTAAGCATGCAAAAATAATCTTAGAAACTTGGGGGATAGAAAAAAAGTATTTCTTTAAACAGGTAGTGACTAGCAACTTTGATTCTATTGTGTGAATTCAGAAATACTTTTTCCATAAAATACAATTATGGAAAATGGTTGCTTATGTGCAATATCATTACAAGTATTTCTGAAGTAACAGAAATAACATGAAAGCTTTTGGAGCCATTAGCATACCAGAATTGATTTGATCAACCAGCTTCAACAAGTAAGGATCTAAGAACTGTTTTTCCCTTTGGATCATACCTGTTTAAAGGAACTATTTCACACTAGAGCCAGTAATGCCTATGGCACAATTCAAATTGAAACTCTCACGATAACAAAAAAATATCCTCTGCAAGACTTGCTGTTAGGGCAGGCTTTAAAAGAGAGGAGTTTCCAGGTGATGTCAACCCAGATTTATTTCTCAATATTTTAAAAAATTGTTATAATGAAGATAAAAAATTATGAAAATGGTAACTTTTTAATACGTACGCTGGGAAGCATTTTCCCTGCATGCTATTTCAAAACTTATCAGCCAACCACTGGGCCCTTATCATAGAATCATAGAATGGTTTGGGTTGGAAGGGACCTTAAAGACCATCTTGTTCCAATCCACTTGCTGTGGAACATCTTTCATTAGACCATGGCCAACCTGGTCTTGAACACTTCCAAAGATGGGGCATCCACAACTCCTCTGGACCTGTTCCAGTGCCCCACCAATCTCACAGTGAAGAATTTTTTCTGAGCATGTAATATAAACCTACTTTCTTTCAGTTTGAAACCATTTCCCCTTGTCCTGTCACTACACACCCTTGTAAATACTCTCTCTCCACCTTTCTTGTAGGCTCCCTTCAGGTACTGGATGGCAACAATTAGGTCTTCTCTTTTACAGGCTGAGCAAACCCAAATTTCTTCATCTTTCCCTATAGGAAAGGTGCTCCATTCCTCTAATAAACTTGGCAGCCCTGCTCTGGACTCGCTCCAGCAGGCTGATGTCCTCCCTGGGCTGGGCACCCCAGAGCTGGGTACAGTAGTCAAGGTGGGATCTCACCAGAGTGGAGTAGGGGCACCAAACAATCACCCAGCCAAGCAATTTAGTACTATCTGGCCAGCACCATATTACAAAAAACCACAGAAAATGCTAGAATTTGGAGAAAGATCTGTGTCCTTTTAGGCTGTCCCCAAACCTCATACCCCGGGGTGGGTAACTGCATTTGGTGTGCTCTCAGATCCAAGTTCTCCTCCAGCTGATGTCAATGGGAGAGCAACAGTGTTTGTGATTGGCACAAAGAAGTTATTAATTTCTTTTCATCTGTTCCAACACAATCTTTCACACATTTGTTCAGATGAGGGATGCATGCCCCACCCCACAACAGCAGTGGGTGAGCAACAAAGGTGCCTAAGGGAAGCAGTTTCCCAGTGGGATGAGTACTGGGGCTGGTTCAGTGACATGGTCTGGCTTCAATCTTCCTTTTGTAGGTTTATATCCTTTGTATGGATGCATGAGGGTCTCTATGATTTCATGCAGCACTAAGCAGAACCTTGGGTAGTTTTTGCCTGATGTCTGCTGTGTAGCCATATCAGCTTCCCTAGAGATACCTTTAATGGAATTGTTTATGATTCTGGACTTCACACCTTAGCTTGGTTGGTCAGTATTTTGCATGAACAAGGAGATTGGTACATTGTCAGTGGAGAAAATATGGAAGTGGTACCACATATCTTCCTCACTGCAACTCATTGTGTCATGCTTGCTGTTTTCTTCTTAACTGCTTAGTTAAAAAAAAAAAAAAAAAAAGAGAAAAACAAAAAAAGAAAAAAGAAGAAAAAAAAATAAAAAAAGGTTGTGCCATGCTCTTACAGAAAAATCCTGCAGAGAGACAAGATTCTACAAGGAACCTCCAGCAGTCCTCTGTACCCAGTGTTGAAGGGCTGGGTGTGCTAAGGCTCCTGTGGCCTGTCCTACTGTTCCTAGATAGCACTAAAGGTACACATAGTTGTACGAGCATGGCACAGGTACAGAGTCATGACTTGGCTGCTCCAGGGATCATAATTTAGAGGGAGTCCATGGGATACCAGTAAATGTTAAGGAAGCAGGAACATTGTGCAAAACGCTCATAGCCATTGACTTCTAATACTTCTTTGATATTTTGAGACAGTTCTTTTAGAATAATTCAAAGTGGGTTTTGATAAATAGTCCAGAAAACTGAATTTAATTGGAAATAAACAGGTTCTATGTGAACAGCTATGACTGCTGCTTCATTTAGTTTCTGTTCCCCAGTGGCTGTCTCGTGTCTGAAATAAATCATCATCCATTATCCTCAGCAGGATTAATGGTCATGAATTCTCAAAAAGGAGCAACAGATAGGCAGCCCTTGCAGGAGTGCTGTTAGAGGGATCAGTAGACAAATTTAATGGAAAATTTTCCTCAATTATACTTCAGTAAAAGCAAAGAAGAGAATGACCCAAGGCTGCTTAATTGAAACTGAGATGTCTATTTATTCTTCTCAAAAGGGGTAATCCTCCCCAGCAGCAGTCAGTGAGCTTTCTGGGTGGTGTTTAAGTTATTCAAAGTATATATAATTTTTTTCTTTCTTTTCTTTTTTCTTTTCTTCTCTTTTCTTCTCTTTTTTCCTTCTCTTTTCTCTTTTCTCTTTTCGCTTTTTTTCCTTTTCTTTTCTCAAAGGTTACCCAATTAGGGATTGGGGAGGTCAAAACAAAGGCCTAGTTCACCTATTTATAGAAGGCTCAGTTGGTTGTTACTGAAGCCAAACCAATTTATCATGTTTAAATAAATTCAGGACACATTGACCTCTTTTCATGTCATTATCAACTCAATCTATTGCTCTGTGACACTGAAAGTCATCTGCTAAAATAATGAAATTATTGATATGCTAACTTATTTTACATCTGAAAGCTAATTTGAAAAATTTATTTTTTAAGACCTTTTGGACTTAATCTCTAATTCCTTTAATAAAGCCATAAGCCTGCATGTCTGTTATAAACATCCTTCCACACTGGTTCTGATTCTATTTTCAGTCTGGTAATACAATGGAAAATCACACTGACTTCAGTAATAGCAGAGCCAGGCCCATATTCACTATAGTTGTATATCTCACAAGTATTTAACCCATATCACAGAATTTGTTTTACTTTTTTTTTTTTTTTAATTTCAGCTTTAAGTATCTAATTGGGTTTTTTTCCCCTGTTTTATTTGCCAGCCTTACAGCTTGGCTGAAGAAAATCAAAATTCTCAACTAAAACAGGAGGTAAAATGAAATAAAGGCAGGTGGTCCTTTGAGATGCTCATCATCTCAATACTCAGTATCAATACTCAATACTAGTAAAGCAAATTAACATAGTGCTTGCTGGGGAGAATAATTTCTCTGTATGAACACACATTATTGGATGTGTGTAGACAGACTGTCAATAAGTTTGTGATGTGGACATGAGGACTGGTATACCAAGCATGTACCACTGTTAATTTAGAATATTGCTGAAATGGGGATCAAATCACAGTAATTAAAGGTTGCATTGCATTTTTATGGAACTGACATCTACAGAGCCTCAGCTCCTGGGAACTTTCCTAATTTTTTGTGTGGGATGAAACAAAAATGCAATGAATGTCACTTGTAGAGAATCAGTACAGATCCATTCCCTTGCATTCTCAACAGGAGTGGGAACAGTAAGAACTCAGAAGTGCATGAATCAAGAATGTACTACAAAATATAAAAGGTAGAGATCAGTGGAGTAATTGAAAGCAAGCAAACATGATCATGGGTTGTATTCAGTCTGTGTGAAGATGTTTTTGTATGGAATGTTGTGGACAGTATCATATAAAGCTCTAATTGCTGCTTGATACAATTACTATTGCAATCAAAATCAGACAGGCAATATTAGAGGAAACTGCCAAATTATTGGGACCTTGCCTTGAAATTAACCACTGAAATCAGCTTGCTGCACAATTAGAATTACAAAAACCAAACCAAAACCATCAAAAGAATGCTCAACTGTAACAGTTTACAGCAGGGGGGGAAAAGAATCAGTCTTTTTGTTATCTTCATGTCCTGAGTTTCAATTAGCATAACAACAAATGGTAGTTTTTTCATATCAAGTGGTAATTTTCAGTTACAAAAAAAAGCACATAACCCATAATTTAATGGAAAGAAATCTGTCTCAGTAAAGGTAGCGCCTTTAACCTGATCCTTCATTATATGGATTCCCCTTGGTATGCACACTGACAATCAGAAATAAGCAGCAGTGCAAGTAAAGGCTTGTTTCAGACAGTGCTGATCACTGAAATTAGCTTTTGAAGCAACTAAATTCCCACAGGCAGTGGGGGTAATTTTCAAGTGTATTTAAATCCTACTTTGAAAAATGAGGCAGCATACATATTTAAGTTGTATTCAGCAACAACATTGACCAGTCAGTCCGGGCTTTTCATGACTGAAACTTTTCACCAATTGTCATCCTGAAATCCTTTCATCTCCTTCAGTAACTGAGGACAGATCTCTGTTCTGCTTCACTTGGACTTAGAATCCCTCATTCTGGAAGGACAATGCACAAGAAATCTTATGCATTGAGTAGTTTTGGATGTCCTTCTCACAACTTTCTGTTTCTCATTCACTGAAAAGAGAAATAAATCTACTGCAGCAGACTAGGGAAAAATGGTATAGCATTTGAGTACAAGGACTTAAGGTACTTTTTTTATGTCACACAGAGGAAAATGTGAAATCCCTGCAGCTGAGATCACATATAAGGCTTGGCTGAGTATATCACCTTGCTGTTCCCCAACATTGTACACCACCACATTCCCACTTTTAAGTGGTAGAATCAATGAATGGCATGCAGCACAGTGTTGTTCCTCCCTACAAACATTTTTAAAGCTGATTGTGCTTTGTTAAAAGCACTTAATACAGCTGAATGGGCCGTTGTTCCTTGTAACAGCATGTGGTTTTGTAAAAAGCCCAGGGTGATTGCATGAGGGGTGGAAACCACAGACCTTGCAACAGATTGGTCAGAGCATGGTGCTCATAACCAAGCCAAGGTCATGGGTTCTTCACTTAAGAGCTGGACTCAATGGTCCTTGTGGTCCCTTGAGCTCAGAATATTCTGTGTGTGGGATTCTATGTGGTACCATCTCACACCTTCAGAATGGATGTGGCAAGCATCCTAAAAACCTCAGATTCTCCCTTCTCCTAGATTACCCTCTCACATCTACACCTGCTCCTCTCGCTAGAACCAGCTTCCTATTCTGCAGCTATCAGCTGGGCAAAAAGCAGCCCATGCCAGTGCTGACCTCAAGCAGGCCAACATTTGTACTGATTAGCCAGCTGGTAAACCAAACCAGAGAGTTTTGGACTCACTCTCAAGCCTTTTCTTCTTGGAGTTGCAGATTTGAATATTTTCCCTCTAGCTAACCTGCCAATTTCATGAAAATAGCAGAATCTTTAAATCTGTGTGGATTCTTCCATCAGTTCTGCTGAAGTGGAATACAAGGTTATGGGGGAATGCAGTGGGCAGGCAAGTAGAGAGGATGCAAGTGTGGCCTTACTGAAGTCTGCTGGGCTTCAGACATAAATCTATTTTGTTGAATGTTGTTGGCATTCTTCAACACAAAATACCTTCTTAGTATTAAGTTTGCTTGTTAGTAAATACCCCTAATAGAAAGAGTGGCAGCACTCCATTCTCTCAACAATATTTTCTCTCTTTAAAAAAGGTTGCTCATCCTTGCCTTGGTGTACTCCTCCATAGTCTAGTGAGATGATAAGCATCCTTGTTGTAATGCTGTACTCCACTTTTTTCACAGCATAATATTTTCACTTGTCAAACTTTAATAGGATATTTGAAGTATTAGGCAATAAATCAGTGGACTCCTTGAAACTCTACAAAGTGCAAATTCACAAGTGAGAGTTGAGGCTTGTAGCTCCTGCCCCATAAGAAGCTAAAAGCAGTGAGACTATTTTAATAAAATATCAACTCTTATACTTATTGTTTTTAAGTATCTTTTATTTGTCACCATCAGAGACAAGACACTGCATTAGACACACTTTGACCTGGTGGGTTCCAATGTACTTATGAATAAAAAAACCCCACAATATTGAAAGAAAGCTGGGTTCTTTAAACATAGTCACAGAATCATGGAATATCCTGAGCTGGGAGTGCCTCATAAGGATCATCAAAATCCAGGTCCTAGCCTTGCACAGGACAACCCCAAGAATCACAGAATCACAGAATAAAACCAGGTAAGTTAGTAGAATCCATTAATTTTTTAAAAAATTTATCAGTACTGAGCCTGTGTATTTAAAATATTTTTTTTTGTTTTCTATACAGTTTGCAGATTTATTTTTGTCTCCTGGATCTCTCTTGGAAAAATAGATTGTGCCTTAGACTGCTATTGAAAAATTGAATGGAAAAATCTTGACAGGTATATCCATGGGACTCTGAGAAAGGTAGGATCATGTCTACAGGATCTATGTTACTGAGCAGGCTGTACATGAGAATAGTTAAACTGTCTGTGCTTACTCTGATGATGCTAAACAGATATGGTGGAGAATATCTGAATTTGCAAATTGCTTTTTATCTGTGACAAGATGCTCAGTAGGGTGTATGGATAAGATCTTGACAGAAGAGCTCCCAGTGCAGGTGTGTGCATGTACAAATGTCTGCTGTCTTACAAATGATAGTATATTTTTAGGTTATTCCACTTTTTATCATTTTAGAAATTACAGAAAGAGTGCTTAAGAACTAGGATGCCTTGGAGAAATTTCTCTGTGTATGAAGGCCCCACTTCTGAAACAGTGTGGTGGAATCCAGCCTCAGTGGTTCACTGCAGGAAGCCAAGGTTTTGTCTCAGGAACAGTGCTGGGAGTTTAGCACACTCTTTAGTGGGAATGAGGGAATTGCCCTGCAGGAAAGGTAGTGGTGCAGAGTGGGGGTACATCCTGAGGGAGCAGCCTGCTCTGCTCTGAGCTGAGCACAGCTGCTGTACATTAAAAGGAAATACTGTGTTTTGAAGCTCAAGGGCATGAGCTGTGTGGAGAGCCCAGAGTGTAATGCCCTTTCAGGATAATTTAGGGCTGCAGCCTAAGTAGCCTTCATAGCCTCAGGAGGTTTGATTCAGCAGCTGCTCAGCCTCCCCTGCAGTGGTCACAGGACTGGGACTACAGGCTACCATCACCACATAGATTATCCAAATTGAAAACAAAAATATTTTCTTAAGTTATTTGTACTGAAAGGGTCTCATTGAATGGAAAATTAGCAAATTAACAAAGGGTTAAAGTGCTTTAAAAAAATCCAGACTGGCTAATTAAGCAAATACTATTTTAAAGGTCTTTGGCTTTTGGAAGGCTTCTCTGGAAGGTTTCAAACCACAGAGGATGGTGTCTCTGTTATGAAACTGCTATAGACAAGAAATGGGGGGTGGTGCCTCCTACACTCCCCTCAAACACGAGTGTTTGTGTTTCATTTGGTTTGGCTAAATGGTAAATGAGAAGATTGCCCTTCATGAGAGCACATAACTATGTCCATTGTTATTGTATAACCCTAGCAGACTTAGGTTGTGCATTATGCAGTCACCCGGAGCCAAACTCTCTCTTAGCCATCAAATAACACTATTTTCATGAAATGAACTAAATTTTTTTTTGTTGCAGGTGAAATGTGCCTCCCTCTGTATCCCTGTCATGAGACTGAAAGGCATTCAAATGAGGCAGCTTTCAGCTTTTCTGGAAGCTGCTGTGTACTCCTGGCATTACAGTCTAACTGTGTTTGTATCTTCCAGAACCGGTCTATAAACTCCACCTTTGTTTAAACTTTTTTAGGAATTATTGCTTGAAGCTCTTTGCATTCAAACACAAACTGTGAAAGGGTTAAATGAGCCTTAGTTTATTATTTTCTGTTGTAACTTATGGTAGTTTTTTCTCTTAATTTTAGATGTTGAGACACTTTGTGCTCTCATTGGTGCTCAAACTCTTGCTCTGCATTAGCAGCACCAGCCACGTCCAAACTCCAAAGACATTTGCAATCTTTGTGTGTATACAGACATATCAGTTTATCCAGCTTTGCAAATTCTAATATTCTAAACTCTAATACTTGAGAAAATCAGTGCATTTAACTTAGGTAGGTAGGTGCATGGTTCAAAATTCAAGCCTCATGTATGTTCTTCATCATCAGCTCAGGACAAGATGTGTTTGTCCATCCTGTGCAAACTCCACTCACTCTACAGGTACTTGATCATCAAAGGAGTCTGAGTGGTGACAAAAGAAAAAGAAAACTGCAGCAGAGAATGTGCATCTTAATTTACACAGGAGCTCTCTTTTTTCTTTGCTCTGAGTTAATTTTCTTTAGCTACTTCCAAATCCATAACTTATCCTGCATCTCAGTGTTGCCACATTCCAGATGGTTTCTGACTGGGGTTGCCCAGCTGAACTCCTATTGCTTTGTTTCCAGACTCTCATATTTCTCAGCTCTTTCCAAATTGCTGGAACTGCTGCCCCTATTGCAGGGAAGAGCTCAACGGAAGAGAAACACAAGGTTGCAGTCCCTTTTTTAAGGCACAAACATGAGCTTGGGACAAGAGGAACAACATTCTTGATGTTCATGCAGAATTAACCCAGAAGACTGTGTTTGAACAGTGAGTTTTGTCATGAAACTCATATCTTGGAATTTCCTTATAAAATTATAGGGAAACAGTGGCTTTCTTCTCTTTTAAATCAACTTGAAAGCTCTGTGAATACTGAACTATTCTGCCTGATGAGAAAGGGTTAATTTTCTCAGGGTTAGCTTGGCTTATGAGAAATTCTCTGGATTCACAAATTTGACTTAAAATAGTCAGGTAACCTAAAGAATGGTGTAGAGGTTCCTTTCATCCCTATTTGAGGAAATACTGAAGGAAAGAGCTCAACAGAAACAGAACACAACTCACAATTAGACAAACCCTCCAATGCATTTAGCTAAAAGAAGTATGATTATTTGATTCTAGGAAGTAGGTTTTGATCCTGTTTGCTGATCATACATGGAACAACAATATTTCGCATCTACTGTAAGGGAGGTGCTAAATTATAGAAAGAATTTATTTAGCACACAGGTAACAAAAACCTCACATATCAGAGATATGATCTGCTGGTGGAATTCAATCAGGTCTACAAAAGTCTGAGTATTTTTTTTCCTTGTAAGCCTCTGTCTCTGCAGCCTTAATGGATTGGATTGACTTCTTCCAACAACAGCTCTCCAACTGGATTGAGAGCAGTGCCTCAGGGTTCTACAAGGAAATATCGGTAACTAACATGGAAGAGCTGACATGACAATTTAAGCAGCTAGATTTTCCCACTCTAATTCAAAATACACAGAGAATGCATGGGATGTATTAATATGTTAGAGTTTCATTTGGTAAAGAAGAAAACATGTTGCAAATTAAGTCCTACACTCTTACATTTCAGTCTTTAAAATTTAAATGTGGTCTCCACTCTTTTAATGTAAGGTTGGAACACTGTCTCAAAAATAGGAGAAAATATATACTTTAATGTCAAACATTTCAGGCTCTGAGGAGTTCTGTATCTTCAAAGGAAACTTCTTATCAATGAATTCCAGGCCATTGGTATACAGGACTGCATTTCAAAGTTACAGGGTTTTTCATTAAAAATAAAACTGTACCAATTTTTACACAAATTTTGGGTTCTCGGTTCCTACTTCTCCAAAGTAAATATTGCTCCTAAGCTGGGGTCAGAGCAGGAACAGGGGCTCACTTATAACAGACAAAGAACCAGAGAATGATTACATTCACACCTGGTGGAATCTATTGCAGCACACCAGAAAATCTCATTGGTGCAAGAATAACACTGCTAAAAACGACCGCACTTTGGCTGTCATTCTCAACATCCTTGCCAAAATTAGGCAGATAAAAGTGAAGAATACCTTTCCATTTACTTGCTACAGTCTAAGTTTCATAGTTTTTTTTCTTGGTTTTTAACTTAATTTGCTGTTTTACCCACTATGCTCCATATTACTACTTAAATCAAGTTTCATTTAGAAATCTAACTAATGAGTTACATGATAAACGATTTGTATACACCAATATTCAGTTTCCAGGCTAATATAGTCAACAGACACAGATCAGTTAGAGACACTATTTTCCAGTTCAACAGACCTTAGAATCTTGTTATTTTGAGGAGTTATTTAGCTCCCAGATAATTTCTTTATTTCCAACAAATGGAATGTTTGCATACAATATATATGAAAAGGCAGCATGATGGCATTTGCCATAGGACAGGCATTTATCATCATCTGAAGTCACTGATTGAGCAGCTAACCTCTGAGAGTTTACCTCCTGGGTCCTTGTTTCTGCCCCTGCAATATGCACACAAGAGCCTTCATTTACATAATTTGCAGAGGTGTGATGCATGCTAGTAGTTTCATGCTGGTGCAGGCTTTGAAGATATGCAGCTCGACAAAGGTGCTAAATATTCTTTTGGTCAGCCCAGCCTTAATTCCATGTGATACAGAAATGTTAATGTTTTGGCACAAGCAGACCTTGTGGCTGAGCCCTAATGCCAGTCAGAACCTTTAGTGCTGTGTCTGTTCACTCAGCCCTACCTGCATCTGGGCATTACATCTCCTCAAATTATTCAAGAGCCATCTCTCAGTCATCACCTGTACAATCCTGCTCACCACAGCTGGATGGGATCCTTGAATATTTAGGCTTCCACCCAGTAGAATGGCAGGCCTTATTTATGGCTGAGTTGGTATAACAACAAGGTTGGGAAAAGGCATTCTTGCTATCTGAACTGAACAGTGTATATAATTCAGCTTTTCAGCCATCTTCCCGCTACAAAAGTGTCTGCAGAGGTTGTCTGGCTGTTAAAATGCTACTTAGAAGATGTTGTCTTGATGCTCTTTATTAGTCAGTTCTAAAGAAATTTGTGGCTGATTATGGTTCTGAAGGCCTGAGACATTAGCCTTGATACAGCAAGGTGGTTGTGCTCTAGCTATGTTTTGTATTGCTTACATATGCTTCTTAATGAGTTTGCCAGAAAAGGATTATATTGTCACTTGCAGGGGCTGTGCTCCTCAGAAAGGCTGTAAAAGAATCAGAGCAAACAGGGAGCCCCTGTCTTCAAGCCCTAATTTGAACAATGTGTGTGTTTACAGAGAACCACCTAATAACCATTGGCTATATGATCAGGCTGATCAGAGATATACAGAAGTCTCTTGGGTAGGCATAATGTAAACATATCTGGCATTTCAATGCAGGCGTAGAAAACAAAGTGGAGGAAAATGATGCAGAGAGGAACCTAGAGGGGGTATGGCCAAGATCAGGAGATGACTTAAGGCAGCCCCTCTGCCTTCCAGGTAGGCCTGTGTATATGTGTGCATGCATGTGTGATATAATCTAATCTTGAGGTCTGGTCCTGCTTGTATTACCACCTTTCAAAGAAAGCAGCACTTCAGAAGAGTCCCTAACTTCTAGATTTGCCCCATAATAAATAAATAAATGTTCCAGGACTTGTCCCATGATTCACTGACCTGGGTTCTCATACACTTCCTGCACTGCACGTGAGTGCATAATTAACTGGGCTTTGTGTGGTGGGAAAACAGCTAGGATCACTCAGCATGGAAAAGAGACAGGGGGGAAGTGAGGAACTTTGTGAAATGGCTGCTGTTCATCTGGCATCAAATATCTGACTCTCTTCTGATGGGCTGGGAGTTGCAGCTGTGAAAGAAGAAGGAGCAATTTGCTGTGTGGGAAAGACTGCAGCAGGTCATGAGTGGAGGTGCAGCAGCAGGCAGAGATGAGGGGTGGATGCAAACACTGCAGTGCACTGGGTCTCACTTTCCACTTAATTTCTGGGCTGTTCTCTATGAGCTGCTTAACACACCTGGGTCTGCACAGCTGATAATTGACAGGTGCTGGTCCTGGATATAAAGTGAATTGGCTTTCTCCAGCTCGTACAGAACATTCTTCACTTCCTTTTCTATAAGCTCTTGTATTTCCCTATTAGGAGAAATTAAAATTTCTTTACCATACTGCTTGACTTTTAATTGCAGATGAAGCATACAGTGCCCCTTGGACTAAAACACTCTGTAGCCACTGTAACTGGCAGAAGAAACACAGAGCCCTATGTGTCTTCACAAGTGTTTATATACAATATAAGCACAAAGATGTGAATTGCTGCCTACAGGTGGATGATCTGTCACCAGCTGAGCTGTGATCAGTGTCTCTGAGCGTGACAAATAGTCTGTGACAAACATGGGAAAATGAGATTACTTTATCCCTACTCCCTTAAGAGGTATGATAAATTGTATTGTTTGCAGTTTACATGATCTGAGTGCATGCATGTAGACAGAAACAGCTGGTATGTAAACATATCTTAACTAATCTGAATGTTTTTATGGATGTGTACCTGTGTACCTAAAACTTTGTACCTGTGGAAGTTATTTGTTCTCTTCGCGAGAGAGAGGACCTAAATCTGTACTGCATGTAATGGTTTGATAGGTAAACACATAAATGAAATTATGTTTTGCCTTTGGTTTCAATATCAAGAAAACCCTCCCTGCTACACCAAAAGTTTTCTGTTGCTGGCTATATGGAGTGGTCAGCCTTTCTTTCAGAATTGGTTGAAAGCTACTTTTTAATGGATTGGTCCCAAAATCTATTGAAAAAAAAACAAAACAGCTGGAAAGCAAGAGTTCTTCGTAGCCAGATATGAATCATCTCATGTCCGTCTGAGAGGGCAATTAGGAAATCTAGGAAAGAGCCCATGTTTCTTCCTCACATGTCATGCAACAGCCAGCACCCAAAGTGGTGACTGATTTTGGACTGGGCTCCCTGTGCTCAGGGAAGTGAGGAGTTGCCTTTTTTCCCCAGCAGATTAGGCAGAGTGAAACTTTTGTCTAGTTGTCTGGCACTTAAAGGTTCTAAAGCAGCAGAGAAATCATGAGTCAGAATACACGCAAGGAATGTTTTCCAACCCAAATAGTTTATTTAAGAACAGTGCAGCCTGAAGAATGGGGGCAGGGAGGGAGACAGGACTTCAGCTCAGACATTCTTCTGATTTCAGTTGAAGTTTTTCATGTCCTGGGAGGAGTTAGTTTTCTTAACCCTCTCATTAGAAGTATCTGAATAACTTCAGACAATGTCACAGACGATCTTTTTCTTACAACGGGGTTTATACTTTTGTGGAGAGTCAGAGGAAGAGCATAAAGGCACAATCTGACATTTATACTGGTTTTAATCTGAAGTAACCAGTAATCTAAATGTAATTTCTTCAGAGGATCACTAGTCGGAGAGTCAAAATTATCTACATCCTTAGACCCCCTTTACATCTCCTGCTGTCTCTATTAGTAGATTAATACTGCAACTGGCTAGTGCATGAATTCTGCTCTAAAAACTCAGCATGTAAGTCACAGCAAATGGGTAACATATGACGATGAGCAGTACTGCCAGCTACCTGTATATTTACAGATGCATATACACAGTGGGTTCTAATAAAACCCACTGGGGAGGGTCTTTTTTTCTGTCCCCTTCTCCTTCCTGTCCTCTTCCATTTAAAAAACCAACACCCTTTAAAACAGCCTTGTCTGACTTTTGTTCCTCCTGTGGACTAGGGAGCTGCTGCAAAACTATTTTGTGGTTTGCCTTGATGCAGTGCAGCTGTTGGGAAGTACAGGCTCTTTCCAGCCCTCTAAATGCTCTTTGTAGCTGCAGCCATTTCCCCCTCCTCCTTTCTCTTACTAAAACTGCTTGCAACTCCTTGATTTCAGTATCCAGGCAAAGTTCATGCTGAGTATTCCCTCTATTATGAAATAGTGAGAAGGGAGGGTGAAAATGAAAAGAGAGGAGGGAGAGAGAAGCTACTAAAAACCTATTGGTGTTATGAAAAATTATGAGATAGTCATCACTGCAAAAAACTGCATTTAAGCCACTCTTTTCTTTCATGCAGCACTTCAGAAGAAAAGGGCTGTTAGTCTCAGAGGAAGTCTGAGCAGAAACGCTTAGCAGTATGCTGGGCTTACCTGAAAAGAAGGGGGCTTATTTTAACACAGAGGTGTTACCTGCTTTATTAGAACCCATTTTTGACAATAAAGCCTTTTGGTTTTTTGGCTTCTCTAACTCCCCTCAGTGCTCTGCAACCTTTCACAAGCAGTGAATCTTGTGTGAACTTGCAGCATATGAACCTGGACCCTAAAGCTGAAAGCTCAGAGAAGGTCACACCCTTTGGTCAGCATAATAACCATTTATCATTCAGCAAAATCCACATGGCTCATAGTTTTTTAAACACACACATTAAAGAACTAAATATATCTCTGACATACATATGAAAAACAGCAGGGATGGACTGGTTCAACCATAGTCTCTGTCTGTGGCATCTAGTAGTTTTCTCTTATTTAATCATGAAGTCCAGTGAAACTCGCATGTTAACCTTCAGTGGCATTTGATTCAGAGTAATTGCTTTGTGTGCACCACACTTCTTGAATGAAGATATGAATTGTTAGAAATTACTTTGGAAAAATGCTTGAATGGGCTTCCCCTTTTAATGGCATTGTATAGCAGATAATGTTGTTTCCTTTTGCCCTCTTATTAGTCTGGGGTAAATACAGGGTAATTATCACCACACAGGCTGAAAAACTAAGAGTGCTTTAATTTTTAAAGAAAGGCATGCTCAGAAACACCTGTCTGGCTCATGAACCTAGTGGTATAGATGTTAAAAAGAAATAAGCCTAGAAAAGATTGTCCTGATTGTTCTATCAGCATAGTCTTGGAGTGCCTTGCAGCCAATCCCTCAGAAAGAGACTTGGAAGAACGAAGAAGGAGAAGGAGGAAGAAAGCAAGGAAGTGTTTCCGTAAGAAAGCCTACCAATCCTAGGCAGCTTCCTTGAAATCCCTCCATCTGAGAAGCCCTGGCTTGGAGAGCTTACTGCTGAGCCACGTTTACTTGTGTCTTAAGGAGGGGCCTGGAGAGCAGTGGCAGGATTTGCTCCAGCTAGTTAGCCATGTGGCAGTGCTGCTCCTGCTGCAATAGGATTCCCTCACCATTACGTTTCTTCTCTTGGGCTCCACAAGCCGCTCAGCTCTCACAATCTATGCTTAAAATTATGAGGTCTCAAAAAAAAAAAAAAAAAAAAAAAAAAAAAAAAAAAAAAAAAGCCACATTCTGCCCTCCCCTCCATAGTTTGAACAGGAAATATTTGCAGTAGCCACACGCACACGGCTCCCGTTGAGCAGGCGGGGGACTGTTGCATTAAATTAAGGCCAAAGCAGTGTCTGCCTCTCCCCAGAACGGGCTGCAAGTGCTCTGGTGCTGTGCCTGCAGTACCTAGAAAGCACATGGCAGGCTCTGTGTGCTTGACCTGGGAAGCCAAGCTCCCCCAGGGCCCGGGTGGAGTTGGGTTCTGGGGAAGAGTCACAATTCACAACATGATGAGTGGGGGTTTCCTACTTCCTACTCTGGCTAATAAGGCAAAAGTTGGAAAAAAGTTTGCCTTAATTTTTTTTTCCTTCCCATGTGGTAGTAGGATTAATGCACTGAAATCACATCCTGGATTTAACCTCCGGTGGCTGTCTCCTTGGGACTGAGCAGTTGACTTGTGCTTTTCTTTTCTGACACGGGAGTTTCTGCTAGATGTGCAGATTAACCCGCAGCTATTTCTACCTGTTCCTGGGCAGTGGTGATGCCTCAGAAGGGCCAGCCTATATTTTATCATGTGTCAGACACGCACTGAAGCAAGGTCCTATTTTAATCTATGAAAGAAAAATTAAACAAAACCAATTAATCTGTCAGAAATTTATTGTTTCTCCATATTCCATAGTTTGCTAAAAGCTTTTAAATCAACACATGTAGAACTAGATGTGTCATAAATGTGCAGAAGCTAGTGTTTCATATAATGGTAAAATACTTGTAGGTGAATGTAGATGAATGACACCTTCCTAAGGTTTTTTTAAAAGGGAGGAGAAAAACTTTTTTTTCTCTGCAAATTCTTTTAACTGGCAAGACTCAATTATAAAAACCTAAAAACCTAGTCAATTATTTCTCTGATTCTAGTAAATATTTAGAATTTATTTCATTAATGTCTCATGGTTATACATTCACTCTGTACTCAGCTGCTTCCACACACCTCTAAGATTCTGAGAAAACATATAAATACACTACAGTCTTTACAGAATGAAAATAGTCATGGGGCCAACATCACTCTAAAGTTTATTCCCTTAGGTTAAAAAAAAAAAGTAGAAGAGGATTTTTTTGTGATTTTTTTTTTCCCCCCAAAGTGTCATATTTGATATACGGATGATACTAGGAACAAAAAGTGGAGCATGTTGCTACTTTCACCTGCAGGTGCCCATGTGTTCTATCTGGTTAAATTGTATGGAGTTTACTGCTTTTAGTGAGATGGTCTTTACAGAATTTCTCTGTTATGAGGATGGGTGGAACAGTTTGAATAAAAGGCTAAAAATGAGTTCTGTTCTAGTTCTGTAACACCTGTATATTTTCCTTTTTGTGTGATGCTTCCTTTTCATCTGGCATCTGTATCTGTGTATTGACAGCGTGAAGCATGGCAGGCTTAGTGGATTTTAAGGATAAACTATTTGAAGTCTCTGGTGCTGTTCCTACTTATGGTACAGTTGCATCTGATGGTCTGAGCTGTTCTGACGTCTCAAAAGCTGCCAAAAAATGTGATTCCATTCCCATGTGGTCCTGACCATGTTGCCCCTTATTTCCAGTCTGAGGTCTCATCTAACTTTTGGTGAACAAGCTCTGTTCACTAAACCAGCTGAAAACCACTAGTTTTTATTTTTGTACTTTTTTTTGGGCAGTTTAGTGAACTGGTATTCCTCACAAAGTCATCAGACAAGCATTGTGCTGCAAAACTGCCCCTTTCAAGCTGTAAGTTCTCAGCTTCAACCAGCTCACCATTTAAATGTTAATTTTTATTTCATATTCTTAATTTACATTTACAAAAATCAGATTACAAATTATTACATTGTAGTCTGGGATTTCTTACTGGAACCCCTACTTATGAACTTCCCACCTTCATTTTACATGCACAAAATCTTCCACTCAATGTGTCACCTTCCTATCCCTTTGCAACTTCTTTTGTATTAAAATTAATCAAAGCTAACCTGTACTAAGGTCTTCTCTTTTAAGGAAGAATATGTTATTGGGAACTTTTTCTTTCCATTTTTCTCCAAACACAGCTTCACTCCACCATTCTTTCTAGGACAATTGACAATTTCTCTTGTTCAGTGTTCACTAGTTTTCAGTATTTTTGAATTCTTCCTAGGAATATAGAAGTGCAGTCACAAACAAAGGAACAAAACCAATAATGAACATCCTATATGAAATAGAACTGACCTACAATGAAACCCATTAAGCTGTGTTGGACTTAAAATGAAGCTTCCTGAGGAGTTCCCTAAGCAGGTTGCCATAGGTCTGATTTTTACTGTTAGCTTAGCTTGATGGTGAATGTAAAAATGGAAGCACTATTTCTCTAAATAGTTCCCAATCTGCTTTGACTATTCATTTAGGTAAAAAATAGAAGAGGAAGGATTGTCCTATAGTTAGAAACAGTGAAATGTGGGCCTTATTCCTGGATGACTATGAATTTCTTGACTGGGTGAGCAGCTTCTGTGACCTGCAGCTATTTCATTTGTATTCCTGGCTGTAGCTTCCCCCAAAAGCAACACCTCTGCCTTGGAAGAGCCAGGTGCTGCTGAACTGAGTTGCAGGGTGCTTTCACTTCACTCAGTGCAGTCTGTCCCAAGGAAGGGCTTAGTTTCAGCTTAGGTGCAAGAAATTTAGCCCCCTGGAGATGAGCTCTGTTGAGCCTGTTGCCCACAGGCCCAGGCAAGAGACCTTGCTCCTTACACCTGTAGTATAGGTGCCACTACAGACTATTAGTAGGAAAAATAGGACATCAGAATATGACCCAAATTTTGCCTTTTTTCCAGAAGGTAAATACCCCATTGTGCTTATTTAGGAGCTTATGTGATACTGGGATCTCCAGGAAAAGACTGTATGATGACACCTTAGTGCATCCTTAGTATAATTTCATCATTCTTGCATTCAAAATGTAGGAGGAATTGCTGAATTTACAGAGTCAGTCTTGTGAGACAAAATGCTGAAGCAATCTAAGACATGATTTTCTCAATTTTTCAGTTTGTTCATGCTGCAGCGTGAGAAGTTACCTACTTAAATGGGAAAATGTAGCTTGTTCTGGTACAGGAAATTGTTTGGTAAGGAATTTTGTGCTTACTGAGTTATTTTTATGTGAAAGGGTTTTCACACATACAAACATGATGAACATATGTGTATGGATCTGCAAACACACACACATACACATCAAATGGTATTTCCATCTTCTGTACTTATAAATACTTATAAATACTTATAAATGATCCTCTTAAATGCAAAACTTACCAATCTGATAGGAACATGAACTGGTTTCTGAATTGAACAGTGTTTAAGCTCTCTTTCTTTTGGCATTACAAAGAAGTCCACACACAGTTATAGAATTGAATCCTATGGCTAAGTTGGGGACCCTATATTTCCTGTGTAGAAGAGTTGATTGGACACAGAGGAAGGGAAAGGGAAGAAAGTCCTAGAAATACAGGTCTCCAGAAATGTAGCACCACATTATTAGTGGATTTAGCTGCACTTCTCTCAGTGGAGCTGCATCCATTTACCCCAGTCAAGTCCCAGACCCAGACTCACTTCCACTGTTGCTCTTTGAATCCATGCCAGAGGGAGGTACAATTTAAACCAGAAACAGATGTGGGTGACTGTAACTGAGCTGCAGAATATATAAAGGCTCCATACGTGTTAATTTTCCAGGCATTTGTAAGAGGATTGCAGAAATAACTGTAAAATCTTGTAGCTAATGGACCTTGAATGGTGAGAAAGGCTTCTCCTTTGTTTGCTGCAAATTATCTTTCATTTCTGCCTTCCCTGTTCAGCTCGCACTACATTTATTTTGAATTGTTTTCAGCCTTTTCTGCTGAGGATCATGGGAGAGCAAAGCTAAGTGATTGCAAATGTTTCTGTGGTAATAATTTCCACTGGAGAAGCCAGCTGGATCATCCCCCGTATACTGCCTGAAACTTCAGTCCTTTTCAAAAGAATAAAAATGTGCTGGGATAAATTTTTTAATCTGTGTAAATACGGTGCTGAAAATGCAGGGTACAGGTATATAGGACTGTATAAAGTGAGCATTCCTTGAAGCAGAGAGGCACCAGAGTAAGAATTCTTTTTCTGCTCACTGTGGTTTTGGGAGGCAGACCAAAAGAAAAATGAGAGGTTTCCAGAAAAAACAGAGTTATGGGCCAAACTAAGCAAAATACTTAAAGTGAGCGAAGCAAAGCTCTGTCTGCTAACAGTTTGTAGCAAGAGAATGTATTTTCTTTACCAGCCTCCTACCCCAGGAACTTTGTCTTAACATCAAATAAAAAACACAGTAGGAATAAACAGATTTCTGGTGATGCACTGCTTTGCAAAACCAGGCTATTTGAAAGCTAAAATAATGACTCTTTTCAGAGTCCATTTTTAATGGAAGGTGTTCTCCTGTTTTTCACTTATGAATGAAGGCTAGATTACTGTACATAACTCTGTGACCATTCTATCAGATTTCCTGTGATTTTTCCAAAGAAATAACCTTTCTTAAATGAGGGTGGGTTTAGTGGCATTTACTTGAACTTGAGGAGCAAGTAGAATGTTTAGGAAGATTCAGAAGTCCTCACTATTTTTTTTTTTCCCGTGATATTTGTTCAGTCTGAAATGAAGGTGAAGAGAGTCCAGTTTCCCCACTGCAAGAATTTCCATGGCTTTATTTCCTGCTGAGTCCTCACAGTGCACAGTGGCTTCTGCAGCTTTAATGCTAAAATCTTCAGCAGCATAGCTGCCCACTTGTTCATTATTCCATTGCTCTTCACCATTACAGAGCACTTCTGCAGGGGCTGTCAAATGGACTGAGCCTGCAATCGAGACATTCAGCCTCTGAAGTACTGACCAATCTTTTTTGTTGAAATTTGCTTCCTGGGCATGGCACCAGCACTGTGCCCCACTTGCCACGTATGTCCCATCTCTGTGTGGATCATAGGAATGTGAGGAAGTTCTTTTGGCTCTCTGTGCTTGTGGAAGTGTGATGGTGTCACTGGTGGTTTGCAGACTGGTTTTGCATCAGAAAAGAGCATTATTCTCTCTGTGTTTATAGCTCAAAAAAAAGGAAATGCCTCCAAATTTCTGAAAAAATTCCTGAAGAATGTACTGTTCTGCAGAGGTGACATATACAGTGTATGTTGTGGGAGGGCTGAGGTAGTTCTGTATTCTGTTTCTTATTGGACTGTTCAAAGCAATGGCTAATGAGACAGACCGGGTATGTTCCCAGCAAAAATGTCCCAATGCTCTTCCATAGTAGGAGTGTATAATTGTTCAAGATGGTGAAAATAATATCAGACAGTTGGTCATTGCAGATGAAATGAGGGGAAGGTTGAAGAAGGCATTTGTCAGGACTCTGAGGCCACTAATAGGCCTGAATGGGGACCAATCTCACCCTGGGGCCTCCACCCCCACCTCCCCTGAGATGCCAGGAGCGCCCTTTTAGCACAGCCTTGGGCTATGAGTCCTTACCTGGAGTATGTTGGAGGTGTTCTCTCTTCAGCCCTGCTTCTGGCCCTGCCTCCTGGATGTACCTGGGCATGTGCAGTGGGTAACTTGTGTCTGCAAGAACTTTTGACCCACAAGGCAGCCTTGTGTCAGACCTGTCTCCTACTGTTTGTGACAGGACTTCCTAGAAGGACCCTGGACCTGATTCCATGTATGCTGAATTTCCAGCACTTGATGGACCCCCTTGCCAGCACCTGGCTCTGCTGTGTTGCAGTCATCCACTCCTACTCCTAACACTTCTGGAAACTGTTTTTAGACAAGCTTTAAACCATTTCTAATTTATATTTGATTGTGGAATAAAAAAAGCAAAACCAGCTTGAGTGGCAGGTTTGCCAGTAGTTCCAGGAGAATTGTCATATTGTCTCAGAATATTTTGTTTTAGCTAGCTAAGGAAGAAAGGAGGTACCTGTACGTGGAAAAAAAAATGGTGATAAACTATTTAGGGAAAAGATTGCCTGCCTTAGACAGAGAGAAAGAAAATATTTAGGCTGCATTTATTGTTGTTATTACTAGATTGAACTAAAGAGAGAAAGACCAAGCTGGAAGCCATAGGAAAAAATTTTAGCCTGGCAATTTAGGGGTGAACTGTGGTATCAGTGCTCTGGGCTCCTTGGACAAACTGTGTCTGCAGGAAAGCAGAGCAAGTGCCACCACTCTGCCACTGTCCAGGGGCTCTGAGTCCTCTGGTCTCCAGTCCTGGGCTTCTGTCTTTGGCAAACCAGACTAAGTCCCACTTCTGCAGCTCCAGCTACACTAATGACCCTGGCACCAGCAGGGCTATTAGCAGGAGGAGATGGAAAAAAATGGATGAAAAGACAGAAAAAATTTAATGTTTGAATTCATCATTACTGTTGAACTGAAAATATTCTTTTTTCTTTCAAAGAAAAATGGTTTTATTTTGCCAGAAGGGCAGAAAATTTGTTTTGTTTGTATAATGTCTGGTTTACAACAGGAATAAAGGCATGAAAATTCTGTGTATATGGTGTAGAAGCTTTAATTATAACATTTAATAATATATGTAACATAATGAAAAGCTAAGTTAATGAATTGTAATAAAGTCATATATCATAACTTTAGGTGTAAGGCAAATCCACGTAAAGAAGGCTACTCTGGAAGCCTGTACAGGATATTGCTCATATTAATTAGAATGAATGGAAGTCTGAAGAGTTGCATCTTACTTTTGTCAAGTAAACTAAAAAAGAAACCTTAGGTGCTGCCAGACCATGGTGCACACAAGGAACTGATATTCTTCATCCAATAGGTTGGTGTTTAAAGCAAATGCTTGCAAGGTGGGAGACTTAAACCCTTCCTCTGTTTTTTATCTCTCAGAAGGAAACTCACCTTTCAGAAGAGAGGGTTTCTGTGCTCATGGTTTATTCTTTGAAGGTTGTTCAGTCTGGGCAGTTGTTAATCAGAGCCATAATTCAGAATGCAGATATACACCCTTCATTTTCTTTCCCTACAGCAACAACACAAAGCCTTTACATATGCAAGTGCAGACAGGCTTGCAGTCCTGTTGGACAGGGAAAGAAAAGGAGAGGGAGGATTCCCAGCTGGGCAGAAACATCCTGTGCTACAACATCTCATACTCTGCATCCAGAGGCCAGCAATCCTCCTCACTTCCACCAGCCCAACCAATTCCACGTCTGGGGTTTTCTCCATCATCTTTGGACTCAAAGATTGCACATATTTCTTCCATGTGTCGCTGCCCAGCAGGAGGAACCCCAGCCCCAGGGGACTGAAGAGATGGGGCTTGCCTTCAGCTGGTACTGGGACATGGCTTGAGTCTCGTTTTTCTGATTCAGCACTGAGCCTTCAAATGTCTGGGTACACCACTGCCCTAGTGAAGAAGAAACGTAATTAGGTTGGAAAAAGAAAGAAACATTCCAAAAGATCATCCCTGCACCTGAGGAACTTCCTGGAGTTCATATAACAGATCAGAAGTGTTCATTAATGTTCCCCTTAACACAGGTTAACTGTGTATTATACTGATTTCCATTACATTGCAGGCACAGGTAATCACTGCATTTCTCTTTGTGTCATGCTGCAAGATGTTCTTCAGACCATCAGAAGCACTCATCATTGTTATGCTTAATGGAACATATAGCCTTAAATCTAGTTGATTTAATTTCAGGCAGTCAATTTACATATAAACTGTGCAACAAGTTCAAAGTATGGAGATGAGTTAGTGTATTGGTTGAGTAGAAGTTCTCCTGAATTTAGCAATTCACAGTGATTTGGTACAGAAGTAGAAAGAAACAACTGAATATAAACAGTTCCTCTGAGTTTCTGTGGAACTCAGATGCACTCTAACCTTGTCTTTGAAAGATCACTTCAGAGACAATGTGGCATTTTGCTCTCTATTCAGTTGTGGAGTCAGAGGACTTTGTGGACTTCATTACCTGCCTGTGGTAAAGCTTCTGGGTTGAAACCCTGGGTCCTGCTGAAGCCAGTTGTTTACCCTGCATACAGGTGAATAGAGGCTATTCCAGTCTGACCCTGCTCTGTTACCAGGGGCTGCACAGTAACTTCCCTCAGCATCAGCAGAAAGGAGAACAAAAGGCTTTTTTGCTGAACTTTTGGACCACTTTGGCTGACCTAAATTGAACCAGAAATGGAGCAAACCCCTGCTTCTTTGATCTCTGCTACCTAATTGGAGTGATTAGTGCATTTTATCTTCCTTACTGTGTCAAAAGTTGGAAAGAAGTAAGAAGCTAGGATTTTAAAAATTCTTTAACATTATTTTTTAATGTCCAAATGTTTTTTAAATCTCCAGTGGGGAAAATCAGGACGTGTGAAGAAATACATTGCTAACAATGGGCTATTATGAGTGGAGCACTAAAAATGGTGTGAGGCAATATTGCATTAATGAATCAAAATTTCAGTTTCCTACAGAAAATTGCAGCTAGTCTAAAACAATCTGTCCAGGGCTGTGTTAAGTATCCAGAAACATTTCTGAAGAGAAAAGAATACCAGTTTGTTTTACTCTGAGCATTTCCCGCACCTTTTTAATTCTTCCAATCTTTTGAATTTGGGTGCTTGACTTAAAACACTCTTTTAATTTATGTGTATAATATATTTTATTTCTTTATTAAGGACAAAAATCTTTTAAGTTGGATAAACAGTTTCAAAAGGGGTGTACAGATGGTAGCTTGCCTGTGCTAAACGTTATGTACACAAACTTACCATCTCTTTTTCCGGTCTGAACTGTAGGTGTTTTTAAGCACCTACTTCAGGAGAGGCTTTGCTGAGGTTGCACAGATCCCACAGTATCACTAAGGCCAACGAAAATAGTTCAGGCTGAATGAACCAGTCATTGACATGATGGGCTTTTTAAGCTGTCCACATAGAGCCTAACCACATAAGGGGCTAGAAACCACCAGCATAGCCACCTGTGGAGGTCATTAACGAGCCAGATGTTGTTCCAGAAAAAGAAATACTTCCTCTCCCCTGGCATCTAAGTCCTGCAGGTCTCTGTCAGAGGTGGGGTATTGATATAACAGGGTTGGATGGCTGCTGTCCTGCCATGACACTGCAGCCACCTCACACCGCTTTGATTTTTGCCATAAAATAAATATCGGTGCACTAAGTTCATATCAGCATTCAGCACATAAACATGGATGTGTATATTGTAAGTATATAACACAGAGAGATTAGACATCACTTGGATTTGTGCACACATTTTCATTCCACAAATCACACAGTCACAGTATTTGTATGGTAAATAATGTTTGAATTATTCAGTCATATCCATTCTGGGAAATGGAAAATTGCCTCTGTTCCCCATGTGAGGAGATTATGTTTACATGACTCAAAAGTGCACTTGGAATAGGCAAAAGAGATAACTGAATATCAGTCACCAACTGAGAAAAGCCCATAATTCTATTTATTTTCTAGATAATCCAACACTCATCTGTGTAGTTGTATTTATGTTTTCCTTTAAAATTTTCAAAAATATTTGAAAAGTGGTACTTGAATACATTAATTTCCACCTTTAAACATCTAAATCAACTTGCTTCTGTCTAGATAAAACATGCTTTTTGGTGAAACATGCTTTTTTCTTACATTTTTCTCTGAATTCTGCTATTTGTTCCTCCTTTTTGCTCCCAACATAAGCTTTTTATTGTCCCTAGGTCGTTATATGTCCCTCTTTTTTTTTGCATGTTTCAACGCCCCACATCAAGTACATGTTATAATAAATCTTACTAATCAGCTTGTGATGCCAGTTCTGATAGGTCCAAGGGTGGTTTTACAGCAGACACTTCAGCAGGCTCTTCTGTCCTCAAAAACATCAAGTCTGAGATAGGTAGAGCTGTGGCCCTGTGAACACACACTCTTATTTCAGATATCTGGTTAAATAGGTGTAAAAAGGAGCCTTAAGTCAAAGGTTTTCTTTAATTCATGCTTTGCTACTTTTAAGAGCTGAGCAGATAAATGGGATGGCCGTGCTTGTGCTGTTATCCCTACAGGGAGTGTCCATAGAGGTGGTCACTGTCTGGCCTTGCTAATACAGGCATGAATTTTTCCTAGATCACCTCTTCATAGTTCAAAGAATTGCAAATACACTTCAGTGTTTATAAATGAACCCACCCTGCTAAAAAACTACCCTGTGGGCCCAAACCCAGGTAAGGTGTCCCATATGTGGCTCAAAGTCCCTCTCTCAACCTCTAGAACAAAAAACCTTGTGTTTCCTGTATGCTGGCTACTCAGAATGTGAGGACAATGGAACCAAAGCCAGCTAAGAATGACATTTATGTCTCCATGGCAGTCACAACATCATACAGACATTCCTGGATTGATTCTGGAATCAGAAGCCAACAGGACCTGGGGCTTCTTAGGGTAGGAGCAGCACTGGCTCTCTCTGTCTGTTGGGCTTTGACTCCCAAATCAGGTCAGGTACATGGATGTGAAAATGCTCTGCATGGTCTTGATATATCCTCAGTCTCTCTGTGCCTCAGCTCTTCCCTGATTCACAGAGAAGTAGACTGAGAGGCTTTTGGATATAGAGGTAGGAGGTTCTTGGTCTGCTAAATGGAATTAGGCACTTGGTTCACAGTGTAAACAGAGGTTTAAAGCGTGTGCCATCCCCCGCAGACTGAGATGAGAGGGGCAGAAGGGCAGATATTAGCAGGCATTTGGGCAGTTTTGTGCCTTGAATCCCCTCTGTGGTGCATTTCAGCTCCGCAGTGACTGAAGAGCACTGTGCTGGGCTATGCTCCTGCTGATGTGGCACCAGAATTTCCAAGTTCGTCAAGTCGAAGGTATTCCTGCTACCCCCGCCTCCTTTTGTGCGCTGGAGCCCTACAGACGTGGCAGCTTCCTGAACCGCTTCCCAATTATATGGTATGCATGTTGTACGTCCCCTGTGACCGTCAGGACCAGAAGAGAGTCAACAATTCCAAATTAAGAGCCACAGAGCACAAAAAAGGCCAAACAAAACCAAAACAAAACAAAACAAAAAAAAACCCCAACACCCCAAAACTGAGAAGTGAGGAAGAAAAACAGACTTTCTCTTCTTACTTTTCTTTTCACAGAAAAATTTCGTAGCGGCACAGCCTGATACACCGACACTGAGAATTGCAAGATCTCAGGATCTGAGGGGTTTTTTTTACTGCATTAAAAAATGCTGTTATGATTTGACCAAAGTTTGCAAGATTGAGACATTTGCAGGGGAAATATTCAGCCTTTTTGCCTGCTCTTTCTGAAAGGAGAGAATCTGGGAGGCAAGATGACTCACTCCGTGGGACTTTTAATTTTAAAGTGTGTAGAGCTGCTGTGAGTGAGGCCAGGCTGTGGAACACCCGGAGACTCGAAGGGTTTTATTACCTCTTTCCACGTCATCCTGCATTTCTCAAATCCCTGGAAGAAATATTCAAGCAGAGCAGGGGGGAAGGGAATCCTTTGCTTTTTGACCTACAAGTTTTCTTGTTAAAGCATTTGCATCTTTAACCCACAAGCATAAATTTTGTCAACATTCTTTCCCATGGTATTTCTGCATCCTATGGGTTTGTTTGGAACACCGGGGAATTTAACATTTTCCTTCTCACCATGCAAAATGACATTTTGCCCTCTGATTGCTGCCTGCACTTTACTATTGTGGGTTAGAAGTTGCCCTATCACCTCTGAAGCTTTCAATTTTTAAATGCAAAGGTATTTGGTTGTGCAAAACAATACTAGGGAGGTACCAGTTTCAGAAAAATCACAAAGAAATAACGTAAAGGAGGAGGACAATTGTCAGTTCCATACCTTGAACAGGATGCAGTTTGTGACTGAGCTCATGAAGCAAGTAACAGCAATTTGCAGCTAACCTTAGGGGTGCTTGTGTTTCTGCTGGGCAGGCACATGGAGCCCGAGCTGCCTTCTCCTCAGCAGCACTTGGAAAATCAGTTTTAATGAATGGCAAATGTCTAAACTTCCCTGCTCTCTCTCTTTACGCCTACAAAAGTTTCCCTGCTCCTTGCCACAATATAAACCTCGTATGCTGCATTATTTTTTTCACTTAATGGGAGCTGATTTGGTATCTGCAACAAAAGAGTGAAAAAATAAACAGTAGAGCACATGGAGGACAGAGGCAGGGCTTCAAGCAGTCTGTGCACCGTGAGATAAAAAGAATCTTGTGGGGAATCTCTGCTAGGAGAGGCTGGCTTGTTTCACTTCATGACGTGTCAGGAAGATACAAATGACAGACCATATCCAGGCTGAGCACAAAGCCCGGGCAAAACCTAGAAATAGCCTTTGTTAAACTGCCCCCTGGATCTTGGGGAGGAGGTGCAGCAGGGCTCAAGATCATGTAAACTAAGGGGGAATCTAATATTTATGTGCCTTAAATCATTGAGATTTTAGAAAATATGAGATCACCATTGAAAAATGAGAGAACAATATTGTAAAACAAATTTTTAGCTACTTTTTTTTAAATTAAAAGAATGCTGAAGTGTTTTTTACTTTTTGAAAGTTTAGTAAATGCCATTTTACATGGCTTGAAAAATTTTTTATACTGCTTTAATTTGTGATCGTTTTGGTGATCAACATTTTTACTATATACACCTATTTTACTTAAAAAGAAAGGCTTTTAATATATTTTTTCAAATTGCTCTTTTTTTAAAAAAACTTTCAGTCTATAATATGATACATGAGGGGAGGGGCTTGATAAATAATAATTTTTTAAATTTGTAAGCAAAACCATTACTGAAATGTTTTAAAATACCTAGTATTGCAGTAAAACTGATTAATCATCAGAGAGATTTTCTGATTTTAAAAAAGTTATTTAAAAAAAAAGTTTACATGAAAAATTTTCAGCAGTAGCAAGTACCACTTCACAGAGTCAGGTATGTTGATCAGGATCTCTGGAAGTCAGTTAATCCAATTTCCTGCTTGAACCAGCAGAGTTGCCAATGCTGTATCAGGTCAGCTGAGAGTGAAAAGGTAACTCATATCCTGGGCCTGTTACTTTTTTGTCTCTGGGATGAGATTTCTCATTAGGCCCTTCCCAAAGAAAGGGCAAATGAATGCGGAGGGAAGATGTTAAGAAAAATTTTGCAAGAACATCTGCCAAAAAGAAATCTGCATGAAATAAATTACTCTCCCTCTATATCTAGCCCACATTACATCACTGCACTTAATTCTTATGGTTTTAGGGAGGGGGAACCCTATTAATGAGAAACCACTGAAGGTAGAATTCATAAAGGACGAAGAAAAAAGAAGCTGGAGACAAGTTTTAGATATTAGGTTTGGATAAGTAGTCTTGCAGTGGGACAGTCTTAGACAATGTCATAAATATGGTTCCTTATAAATAGTCTTTCCTTATAAATGTTTGATTCAGGGCATTTTTTTACTGTCAAAAGAGCTCTATGTGAGTTCTGCTCTGCCCGAGATTCTCAGGACATATTTCAACAGCACAGGAAAACATTTAAGTGTGACACCACAGTGGGGGCAGGAGCTGAAAGCCATTATTGTTAGGGTTCAGAGTGATCTTCACAACTTGGAGAAAGGCAGCAAACCCATGGAATTCAATAAAAACAAACACTAGCAAAATAAGTTTAGGAAGAAAAGCAAACAGATGCACAAACATGCAATGAATAGTTAACGTGGGTGAGTGATTACACCTCGGAGAAGGATCTGGAGGATACAAAGGAGGTTACCACTCAGTGAGCGTGAGCCAATGGCACAGCCTCTTTGCAGGTTTGCCTGTGTCATTCAGAAGTATATGAATAAAAGCATTGTGTGTAAGCAGGTAAGTAACATTTTTTCCACAATCATGTGGTCTCAGCTTTTTTCACTCTTGAGATGCGTGGGGGACAAATTGGAGAGTCCAAGAAGTGAGAGCAAGCAAAGGAGCAAGCAGTCATTTAACAAGGTAGAGAAGAGGTTTAACAAATTCATCTTGAGGAAATTAAGATTGAATGGACATATAATCTACATTCTTTCAGCATATCAAAAGTTGCTCACACTTCATTTGGGACAGAACAAGCAATTTTTTCATTCTTCAGAAGACAAAAACTTGGATTATCTATTAGAGAAAAACTTTTTGCTAAAGGTAGTTACCTACTGCCACTCTTGAGGGAAATAATTTCCTTAAAAGTTTTAAAAGGATATTAAATATGAGCCAGCATTCATTTAGACATATTTGCTTTTGATAAGAAGTAAAGAGATAGATTAAGCTGACTTTTTGATTTCTCAGCCCTACATTTTTGTTGTATTTAATAGATTGAGTTTCTTAAAGTTTAAAGAGGCTTGCTGTTAAAAGAGTTATTTCAATGTCTGCCCAAAGAGCCCAGCATTGCACAACCTTAGCAGGAGCTGGGAGCTTTTCATGACAATGGTAATGCTGATGATCAAGGACTGAAGAATCTGGCAAAGAATAGTGAATCTTAGAACCACCTGTCCAAAACCATTTGATACCTATGCACATCAAAGGGCATGGTATGCATTTTCTGATGTGAAATTTCTGATTTTGCCTCAAAGTTGTCTGAAACTTTCCTGCCAAGTGTTGCTTTGGATGTGCACAAAATTCCTACAACCCCCTTTTACATCTGGGCCATGCTGGCTATGGCCACAGTGGTGAAATGAAAAAGGTGGATCTCCTTGGCACTATAAATGATCTTTATTGTCAGAATGGTCCCTGGGCTGCTTTTGGCCCATGCCTATAGTCTGCCAGACAGTTGTGAGATACTGTGCCTATTGCAGGTACCAGCCTCAAAATCATCCTTGTATGTAACACAGTGCTCAAAAAGATTTCCTGGCACAGTGCTGGTTCTGGACAACTCACCTCGGTGTACAGAATCCTTCTGGGCATGTCTGGTGTTCTGGTATAGACACATTTTTTCTTCACTGAGAATCCAAAGGTGTGCCCTCATTTATATTTCTATGGGCAAACAGAATGTCTTCACTTCATAGATGTTGAGATATTGTAAAAGACAGTAAAATATAAGCTCAAAGTCTTATAATTTTTAATAAAATAAAGAGTATATTTGACTAAACCAGTCAATCACATTTGATTAAACCAGTTCCTCAGGAGAGATCTGTGCCTATCACCTAGATTTCTTTTTAAATCCAGATTGCTGCTAGCAGTTGTAGAGGGAGGAATGTTCTTTTCTTCTTACCAATTAAAATTTGTAATGTTCTCTGTACCATTTTAGATACTCTCTATGGCAGAGAAACACAAGTAATTTTAATGTTGCTTTTATTAGCAAATGCTTTATTTAATAAAGAACTGTCATAGATCTTCTCTGTCTAATATAAACTCATTAACTGATGAAAAAGAAGGAATAAATCAAAATTGCTTTTGTTACCATTGATTTTGTTGTCCTGCTGAGAGTTATTTGTCTTTGACTTGCACTTGGTTAGTGTGCTGAATACTGAAACAGGTTCTTTCTCAGTACCTCATAACAGATCCGCCTATTCTACTAAAAGTCTTAAAATTAAGCAAAAATTTTATCCCAAAATTCCTTAGATCAGTCTAATTCTAGCCAACATTTTGAAAACTTCCTTGAGAGAGCTTTCCCAAGTACTTCCCTTCTCCCAGCTTATCAGGAGCAACTGGTTTTACTTTTACATAAAATAGTGTTATGCAAGAATTTATAATTGAGAAGGTTGATTCTCAAAAAGTGTTTGCTGCTTGGAGACCATCCAGTCTACTACTGCTTAACACAAAGTAATTAGCCTCAGGGTAATTCTGTATCTCAAGGAGTGAGTGCTGAACTTCATGATGTTCAGCAAGGCCAAGTCAAGGTGCTGCCCCTGCATTGGGGCAACCCCAGGTACCAACAAGGATAGGGAATGAAGGGGTTCAGAGCAGCCCTGCGGAGCAGGACTTGGAGGTGCTGGTGGATGAGAGGCTGGACATGACCCAGCCATGTGCACTCACAGCCCAGAGAGCCAAGCCCAACTGGGCTGCACCAAAAGCAGTGTGACCATCATTGAGAGGGAGGTTTTGTCCCTCTGCTCTGCTCTGGGGAGAGAGACCCCACCTGGAACACGGCACCCAGCTCTGGGATCCCAGCACAGGAAGGACATGGACCTGTTGGAGTGGACCCAGAGCAGGCCAACAAGATGATCAGAGGGATGGAGCACCTCTCCTGTAAGGAAAGGCTGAGAGAGTTGGGATTGTTCATCCCAGACAGGAGAAGGCTCTGGAATGACCTTATTGTAGCCTTCCAGTACTTAAAGGAGGTTTGAAAGATGGAGACAGACTTTTCAGCAGGGCCTGCAGTGGTAGGAGAAGGGATAACAGTTGTAAAGTAAAAGAGGGTATATTCAGATTAGATAGAAGGAAGAAACTTTTTATGATGAGAGTGAAGGGACACTGGAACAGGTTGCCCAGAGGAGTGGTGGATGCCCCATCCCTGGGAACATTCAAGGTCAGGTTGGAGGGGGCTCTGAGCAACCTGATTTAGACTGAAGGTGTCCCTGCTCATTGCAGAAACTCCATGGGCTTTTGGTAGCCAATGGATTTCTGCTGGTGCAGAAGATGCAGCACCTAAACCCCAGACTTCTTGAGGCAGTCCAGGACTGATAAAAGGACATCTTTGTCATGAGATGTAGCAACACCTCTTCTTCCCTTGTCATGGATGGGAGGGCTGGAACATACAGCAACTACGAGGTGGACATTTTGATGTGGACAACAGTGTTAGGGGAAGAAAGAATGTCTGAGTGGAGGAACAGTGGAATTTTCATAAAAGATATAGAATAATGCATACTGAGTTTTATCCTGTGAAAATTTACGCCTGGTGAGGTGCTTAAGGAGGAGGCAGTAGTTTGCTGGCTTTCAAAGACTGAAGTTCTTAGCACTAAAATGAACATATTTTGTTCCAAAGGGAACAGACTACCTTACAAATACAATACTTGGCAGCCTTGCATGGGCATCAAACCCACCAACCCAGAGGGGACTGCTCTCTTGCTCTCCAGATTAGCAAATGCATCATGACTCTTGTGCCATCCCCTGTGTGTGTTTGAGGATGTTTTGACCCTACCTTACAACGTGATTTCCATCTGCAGATCCTAGAAATTTTTCAAACTGTGGCTAAGCACCATTGTCTCCATTTCACATGGAGGAAACTGAGGCGTTAAGAGGCATGATCATTTGCTTTAGATGGCTCAACAGGGCAGAGACAGACAGCAGCATGAAAATAATTTTGTGGTGGGGACATTTAGGTTTGTAGAGTTAATGTTTTTTAGTTCATTCCACTTCATGGTATTTACATAAGTATCAATAGATTCTATAGAATCTGCTTTCAACTCTTTCCCTACAAGGAGTATTTTTCTTTCATTTTAAATCAGAAATTTTCCTGGAGGTTGAAGAGAGAAAGCAACAAGCATTTTAATTCTCCAGCTCATCACACATTTATATAACCAGAGTGAAATCTGTTTTCTGTTAAAAGTGAGGGGAGGGCAGAGTTTTTCCTTTTTCCTTTTTCCTTTTTTTTTTTTTTTTTTTTTTTTTTTTTTTTTTTTTTTTTTTTGTTAACAGACTCAAAAGTTGTCTGGAAACTGTGCCAAAACAATGGCATAAAAAGAATGCATCTGGAAGTCATTAGGGAAGCTCGGAGTGGGCAGTGATTAAAGCAGGATGGAATTTCTACTTTTTTTCCTCCCGTTACAGTTTCTAAGCCAATCAAACACAGCACAACATTAGAGCCAATCAAACCCCAAAACTTTTTAAGTCTTATGAATATGCAACAAAGAAAACTTTCCCCCCATTTTCCTCCTGAAGGCAATTCCAGTTAACCCTTCTGTAGTACCTCTGAACACAGTTCCCTGCACTGTTTAGGAGAGTTCAAATAGCTTTGCTTTTGCTCTGCCTATTTTTCCCATCATAGTTTTCACTGGAACGTTCTAACTTCTTTCTTACATTAAAAACAACAGCTAGAATGTTATGCTGGCATTGTAAAATACAGGGCTGTAATCTGGCATTAAACCCAAATCCCTGTAGAGAATTAGAAGAATCAATTTATGAATGAAGATCTATCTTCTGTTGAACTTCTGCTGACAGATCTGTTTACCTGTGGATAGCTGTTTTTCCTCCTGCAGACATCAGTGCTGTGGGCCAGGCTCCTCCCAATAGCTTCTGCCAATTTATGCCTTGAACGCAGTGATTATAGCCAGCTAAATAATGCCAGGGTCCTCCTTTCCTAACCAGCTGCAAACCCCTCATAGGACCTCCTTCTACTTAGCATATCTAGTGATGAGAAAGCTGAAGACTTCATCCTTTACTGTTCTGCCTTAAGTCCCATTTTCTTCCTTTGCATCTTTAACTGTCTCTAGCAGGGAATCTAATGTTCTATAAGGTTAGAATCAGCTGCAGTCAAAAAGATGAAAACCTGCTTTCTTCAACCAATTTACAAGACAAGTGACATCATACAGAAACATCAATTGATCCCATTTCATCATCACAAACAGGGAGACAGTAGCTGAATTACTGGACACTGTTACTGGAACCTCAAAAGACCATGAAGAAAAGATCTCTCACTTTGCATTTTTGTACACAGTGGTTATACGATGTTCAACTGATGGAGGGGCTATGCTGGTGAGCTTGTGGTGCTCCACTTTGTCTGTAAAAAGAGAGATGATACTGTTTTCAATGCTCGTGAATCTAAAGGATGGAAACCAGTGAAAAACTGGAATGACCAGTACATTTACTAGTGTCAGTAATGGCTGTGTTCTGCCACTGGAACGTCCTGTGGACTTGGCCAGACTTTCAGCCCCTCATTCTACAAGTTTCTGTGGTCAGACAAGTATCTAGCAGATCACAGAGGTATTTTGGTGTCCTTTTTTAACACCTGGATGAGGCTTACCCTAACAGAAGTGTTGCACATGTGGATATATAAATATTACAGCTATAAGAGTGCTACACCCCTAAGGCATATGCTGCCTGAAATGATCGCAGAACATTAATAATGAACAAATAAAAACAGGTCAAACTCTGCACTGAAATTTACCTGTTAGTCCATAGCATATTTTTATGTTTCTTATGGAGTAATTAATTTTCCATACCTTACAAGACTTTAAAACTATATACTAGAAAATAGGAAATCATATGAGGATGTCCATTCCTGCCATTTCACCTGGCAGGAGCCCTAGAGGGTGAAAAAGGAGACAGAAGGCTGTGGCCACCAGCCAAGCCACCAGCCTGTGCTTTGCCCTGTGCCTGCAGCAACACAGAGGTGTTGCCTGAACACAGATGACCATTGTCCATGGCTCCTCCTGCTTCCCACCCTGTGTCTCCCCAAGGAGTGTGGGAAAATCATATATGGGGATTTGGCCTGGCATTTCTTTAGAGAAAAAGGACTTTCAGCCTCTTACTGCCTTAACACAAGTCAGTAAAATGTTGCTAACAGGAATTAAGCTAGGTATTTGGACTTGAGATCTCCATATGTAAATGAATATACCTAGCCTAAGACCAGTGGTCTCCACTTTACAGTCCCCAACTTCTTTTCTTGTTTGCACTTTGGAGCTGTTTATGTCTCTTTTTCTTCTCTTATTATTTTCTTTCTGTTTGGCAATTCTCAGTTTTATGCAGAAACACTGGTGGTACCAAGGGCTTAGCTATCAAACTATTGCTTCCTGCTGTGAGCAGCGTTGAAAATTGACCATCTGGGGCTGAAGAGGTTTTGCTTGAAACCAGGTGCAGATGCAGCAGAAAAATAAACAGTATTTCCCAGTGCTTACAACAGCACTGGGAAAAGGGTTTGTAAGAGCCTGTTTCTGTAACATTTCTCTTAATTTTCTAACAAAGCTCAAAAAGCAAGTGAAAGAATCCAAATGGGAAGAAGTGTGAGAGGTACAACAGTGGGAGAATCCTGTAAACATGGGGAAGAAAATTAGCTCTGGCCACATGGGACCAACTCTGGATGTCTTTCTGCAAAGCAGAGTGTTGGACTCCTCTGTCCCATGACTAGCTCCACTGAAAACAGGAAGATTCTTAGGTGAGAAGAGCATGGGAATGGGTGGAGGAGGTAAGCCTCCCAAGACAAAGAAAATCACAGGTAAACAGACATTAATGATCAATTTTCTGATTGAAATTATTTTCCAAAGATAAAAGATTAGGAATACCTGCTCTCAGTTATTTGTTAAAATCTCTAAGACCAGCAGTCATTAGCAGCACTTAAATTATAATGGATGAAAATGCTAGGTTTTCCAGACATTGATATAAGAGAACTACAGCTTGAAGTGGGTTTGGGGATGTCAAATGTTAGAAGAAAACAATAAACATCTCCCATTTTGCTGCTCTGTAACTATAGAGATTTTATTTATTCCAAATTTATTTTCTAGTCTTTCTAAAATAACATTCATGTTCTTATAGAGGTGAAATTCCCAGTGAAATTCATGTGTTTCTGTCAGCATACCCAAAGGAGGCAGAGAAAGCATGTAATTAATGTGAATGATAGCTCCAGGAAGCTTATTAGCATAGTGCTCATTTATTCCCCCATTCTCTGTGCTTTGACCTTTCCCAGAGGAAATGGAATGTGTTCTGAGGAATCAGAAAACATCTTTAAAACAGCTCCATGTGTATTGCCTTGTTGGTATCATCCTGACCTTTGCAATCAGGTATCAATGATCAAGTAAGCAAATGACTGCACATTTTCCTCCATTTGAGCAGAGTTATCCAATGCCTTGGGGCCAGACATGGAAACCACAAGAAACAATGGCCATTTGCCAATACAGCCAGTTCTGTCACCAGTTCAGAAATCAATTACTCTAGGTTACCCACTTTTTCACAGAGGTGAGATTTTTAATGTCAGGCAAGAGGCACAGTGGATGTGGGGGCAGCTTTTCCAGTCCTGAAAAATCAGGGAGTTTCATGCCCTTCAAAGTGTGCAGACTGAAAATGGGATGGAGAAAAAAAAAAAAGGTGATGCGGGAATAGATGTGCAATCCAAAATAACTCTGTGGAGCTAGACATTTCGCTGTGATGTGGGAAACAAAGACCCAGATTCTTTCCCAGGGTCAAAACAAAGAGTTGGATATTGGAATCCATCTCCCCAAATTCTTGTTTTCCTCTGTTAAATCATCCGTTTTCAGAAGGAAATGGCAGATTAGGGAATCAGCCAGTGATCAGCCCTTAATCTTCCCTCCTGTCACAGGATACAGGAAATAAGGAAAGAAGGGAAAAGAAAATCAAGATGTTGAAACAAAGTGATAGAAATTTTCTCTTCTGTGCATGTTTCTATAACAAATATAACCCTAAATTTCTAACCAAAAATATTTTTACAGAAAGGTATTGTGAGAAATTCTGAGAGTATGGGGAGAGGTTTGATACACAGGAGAGGATTTTTCATCCTAGATATTAGTAAGAGACTTTATGGATAAAAAAATATTATTTAGAAAAGAAACCGTTATCCTGTAAAGAAGGGGAAGAAAAATGGAAGGGACAAAAATGAATACTTGATCTTCCATATTGTGAATGAACTGGAGGGAAAAAACCCTGAGACATATTTGAAGAATCTTTAAGTGAAAATCCTTTATTTAAAACTGCAAGAGAGAGATCTGGGGAAATCATGATGTCATGGGGATTCTAATTTGAACCTCAAAGATGACCTAAAAGTACTGAGAGGAGTGGAGTGGAGTGGAGCGGAAGGGGAAAGAGAAAATATGTTAGAACCTAAAAAACTGGTAAAATGTACTCCGACTATACAATTGAGACATGGTGGCACAAAAGAAGAAATGAGCTAGTCAGTAGTGAGAAAGAGGTGAAAGAATGTGAAAGGCAGAGAATTAGTTGTAAATCAGTATCCAGGTAAGTACTTTGCTCCATTTTTACTTAAGAAGGTTACATTTTTATTTGCTGAGAATTTGTAAAAAAATTCTCAGTAATGCTAATATTTAAAAAAATCCCATCAAAACCCCAAGAAATTAATAAAATCCAGGTTATTTGCACAGTTCAGTTTTCTGGGCCTATCTTGTCATGACACCTAAGCTCATAGTGAAGCTTCCCAGATCTGTACAGACCATCCCATTAAACTGCTGCCAATGTTTTATTTGAATTGAGTATAATCCAGCACTTAGTAAGGAAGAAATATTCATAGACCATATCTAAAGAACTTTGGAAAAAGTGTTAAAAGTACACTTGATGAACTATAACCTGGATTTAGCTAGGAGTCTGTTAAGAAAGTTTTAAGAGTTTTCCGAAATCAGCCATTTAACGTAAAGGTGGCATAGATACAGAGAGCACAACAGAAGCCTTATCCTTTCACATAACCCTTTCACATCCCTGAAGGTATCCACTTGTTTAAAACAAGACATATCCCCAGATCCTCATTTAAAATATGGACTTCAGCATGCAGTGTGAGCAACACTGATGAACAGGTATAAGAAGAAGCCTTGTCTGTAACAATTTGGTTTCCCTAGGTCAATATTCTCCCTTTGACAGTAGACCTTCCTGTAATTTCAAGCAATACCTTTCTATCCTGATAATAAATGCACTCTGCTCTTTCTGTCGAGGGCCTGCTGTTGTTCTCACCACCCCATATATATACAGGACCCCTTGGAGAAGTCTTGGTGGCCAAAACGGAAGGGACGCCCTGTTGCAAGTACTGCAAATAAGCATTGCAGTGTGTGCTGATTTTGGCTCACTCATTTCCCATTCCACCCTAACATCTGTAAATTAAACTCCTATTTTCAGATTTCCAGAGACTGTTCTGAAGTTTGATTCCTTTAATTATGGCTTGAAGTAGAGGGTAGTGCATTCCAAGAAACCAATAATTACCTGCAACGTGTTATTACAGGGAGACTTGTGGAGAGCTGCAGCTTTTGTGCAACTCCATGAGACATAACAAGAAGAAACTGCTGAAGATGGATCCAGCTAGGCTGCAAATAAAGAAGACTCAGAATGAGTCTTCTTTCTGTACCAGAACTGGCCTAACAGAATTAAATTGCAGCTAGAACTGTTATTTGAAAGCCCCACAAGGTAAATAAGGAGTGATTTTCATCAACTAAAGGAAGATGAGGAATTAAATTTATTTATTTATTTTTAAGACTATCACATATATATGTCAGCTCTATTGGTTTTGACATGGGGAAAGTTATTTATATAAGCAGTCAAAAAACCCTGAAAATTCAATAGGAAATACTTCCCTTAGAAGGGTCATGTGGGGTGATTATTCCGCAGACCTTCGTGAAATAGAAATCTTCTGCACTGTAATTCATGTTTGGCACTGGGCTCATTGAACCTGATGATCCCTTCCTATGCTCTGTTTCCCTTTATAAAACTCAGCACATTTTCTGATTTGGAATTCCCAGGGTAGAATGTGTTTCTCTAAAGGTGGATGTCAAAAACAAAGAAATTTGTGTCTGAACTAGGTCTCCAGCTACATTAGGAGATCCAAACAGTCATCTGGAGCTGGTATGTTGACATTTCACTGCAGCATGTTATCAGTACATCATCAGTCAGGATCAGAGTATGAACTATGACAGGACTACATCTGCAGTGGCTTCAGAATTGTCTACACATTGGCAAAGCAGTAAAGTAAATGTCATAGCTGGTAAAAAACAAAATAGATATTAGAGTTTATCCCAGAACATCAGAGAAGGAATACAGAAATGAGGGCTTCGTCAGCAAAAATTGTAGAGACAGACACAAGAAGCCAACCAACATGTTGCCACATTATGTGAGATGGTTCTAGCTTTTTTTTTGTCTTTTTAGCAACCTGTTTTCTTTTGTAGAGTAGAATTAAATATTACTTTATTTCCAAAGTACAATTGATTTTCAGTATTGGCCAAATTAGGACAAACTCCATACTTAAGACTAAGTATATAATTCAAGTGTCAAGACAGAAATTTTGTTTAGGGACTGCTTCCTGAAGGCACCAATTGCAACAGGCAAGACATTGAGACTTAGGATACAGATCTGTGTAGATCACACCTTCTCTTATCCCTGTGGGCAGTTGGGTGTGCTGGCCTCCTGGAGCTCATTTGAAGGACATTAGTTTTGGCACATGACTGGGAATTCTCTGTTGCTGGCCAAACTGCCTCATTAATTCACTTTAAAAAGAAATATGGACACTGTAGGATCTTGCTGATCCAACAGGATGCACAAGTTTAGAATTTGGTTGTGAGCACCCCGCTGTGTGGGTTTGCTGCCTTCCTTTGTCAGACTGCAGTAAAGAGCAGTGGGAACATGGCAGTGCACCTGCCACACCTGAGTGCTGCAAAGGAGAGGGGACTTGTGGTTCTGGGCCTGTAATGGAAATGATGGAAACATGGAACACATAAAATGTCTTTGATGGCAAACCCAAAGATGAAACACATGCAGTTCCCTAGAGAATTATGTACTTTTTCTGGTTCCCTAAATGTCCTCACAGAGCATTGTCCCAGACACCAAGCTAGTGCCGTGCATTCAATAGTCTGAACTCAGAAAAGCAAGATGCATCAGCCAGTGGGAGAGTATTTTCAAAATATAGCTGATCTATTTTTGACCTATCAGATTTAATCACTGAGAGGGGCGCATGGGAAGGTTTACAAAAATCTCTTTGAAAGACAAGATTGGGAAATTCAGTCTGTGAGGGTGCTGCCTGTCATATTCAAGAACTCCAGAGATATTGACTTGGCAGCACATTATAATTTTTCTTATCCTTCACATATATTTAACTGTTCCTTGATACACAATTACCTTTTCTTTTCCTTTCAGTGCTCCATATATGTAGGTAAAAGAGTCCCATTTCATCCTATGGTAACATCCCTTTTCTCCATAGAAAGAAGTTATCCTTCTTTCCTCAAATTGTCAAATTGACTAAATTAACATTTCCCAACCTGTATTTACCATGGATATGCTAATAAAAGATATTAACTATTCTATAAATCTTACTTCATAGATGGCTGCATAGCACCATAGCAATACTTTTAGATCTAAGGAATCACAAAGCTGTCAGCCTCACTTGAAATTTGGCAGTAGAAACACTGGAAAAAACCAAGAAGAAAAAATTATCAAGGATGCTTAGAATTCTTTCCATCCCAATAGTTACCAGTAGACTGTGTTTAAGGTAACAATAATAACCTGAGATGACATTATTTTTTGTAATGACAGTTTGTAAAATTTTCACACGTAAAATTCAGCCTGATTGAAAATAATATCTATAGAGTTACCTGCAGCCTTTCTGGCAACAGAAGAATTTTGTTCAATATCATAAGGTGGAAATCATTTTTATTCCTATCTGGGAGCTGAGGAATGAGAACTTGCTATCCAGCTTGCTACTTATGCATCATCTTAAATGTTCTAAACAATCTATCAAATTACATTAGAGAAAATATTTTAATATCTAAATCATTCAGTCAAAATATTTCATTATTAAGTTCCCATAACAGTATCACCATTTACAGTTCAATCCTGTACATTTTTCTTACTTTCTTCCTTTTTGGTTTGGGTTTTGTTTGTTTGTTTGTTTCTCTTTTTCACTTTGTTTTGTTTTGTTTGTAATGGCTCTCAGATTTAAAATAAAATAATTTCCAGTCACTGCTTTTCCTAATGGTGCCAAAAACCTCTCTTGAATTCTTTGTTAATCTCTTGCTGCCATGAAGCACTTTCATATCTACTGATATTAGCACTCTGTGATTTTATTCTGCTGCTTCAGTCACAAACTTTAAGTTGTTACAGAAAAAAATTAATGGCAGCATTGCAAAAAAAAAAAAAAAAAAGAAAAAAGAAAAAAGAAAAAAGAAAAATACTGCTTCAGGGAGACTAAATTTTTCCTGTAGAGTGACTGAGTTGCACTCTAGAATGAATTAAAGTCCAAGCTTAGAAGGTTGATTAAAATCCAGCTAAAATCAATATTAATTAATGAGTTTCCTGTGTTTCTATTGATTCAGTACCTAGAATAATTGATCCATGATATGTATAACTCAAGCCAGCAATGAAAATCATATTTTTAATTTTGTTATCAGACTGCCTCAGTTTGTCTGACATTTTAAATGTCAAGGAAGTACACTCTGTCCTACCCTAAATCAACAGAGAAATGCATCTTCATTAGGTTTTTCTTTATCAAGTTATTCTTTAGAGCACTAACAGAAGAATTTTGTTCAATATCATAAGGTGGAAATCATTTTTATTCCTATCTGAAAATTGAATGAAATTAAATGAAGGTGCTTTTATTTGCCTGATCCCCTTCCCTGGTGGTAACTGCATCACTGTATGTGTCAAGCACTGGGTATACCTGGAGACCAATAAAAAGTCAGACACACAGCTGTAGTACAGACTGTGGATACCAGATGAGCAGAGAACAAAAAGGAATCTACAAAAATATGACCTTAACAGAAAGAAGTTTTTAGGAGCCTCACTCTTAGGCTGTAGGACTGTGATTGTGGAGCTCTGCACAAGCCATTTCGCCTTCTGAATGGGAGGGAAAATGAGATGATGCAGCTGGTATTTGCATTAAAGATGAATGAGCAGGATGCCTGCTTTTAGTACTTTTTGCACAAAACTGCTGCTAGAGACACTGTAAGAGGGGGGGACAGTTCACCTTTGCTGCTTTTGGAAACTTCAGCACCCTTTTCTCCCCGAGTGACTTCACCTCTTACAACGTGGGAGCTGACTCTACTTCAATAGAGAGAAGAGTTTATTTTCCCCAATTTTTTGCTTTCCTCCAATTTCCTTGTATTTTTTTCATGCACGCTAAAATTCATTGAACCAGAGAGGGGAAGAAATGAAACGTAGAGGCTGTTATGCAAAGCTCTGTTTTAAAGTTCTCCCTGTTCTCTCCATAGGCCAACATCTCTGCATTTGCTTCACTTTATATGAAACTGGTGGAATTCATGCGCAGCTCTTCTAGTTTGGTAAGTATTTCCATAAGTGCAACAGTAATTAAATTCAGCTATTGGCAGAAGTATAGAAAGTGCAATGCTGCCAGAATAACTGAGAGTGCTATCCTGAAAATTTAACCTTTTGCAAAGGACTGCTTTGAAAGTCGATGCAATAGCTTCTTAAAAGCACTTTAAAATCACTTTAGTTTTAGTCTGGGAGGATCATTCCTCTCCTGTTGTGTATACATTCATTGTGCATATCAGTTCTTCCCAAAGCAGCTCCAGAACTGTCTGCCTTCCATGCTAGCCTGGTTTAGACTGCAGGCTGTTTAGAGCAGAAGTTACTGCAGTGCTTTTAAAGCAAAACCAACTGCAAAATCAAGCTAACATCTAATTTAGAGATGTGACTTTTGTCTAATGCAAACAGACCTACAAGGAAAATATTTCCTAAGTTCTCTGCTGAAGCAAGGCAATGATCTGTGGGAGGAAGATGACAGGGAATTTTCTGAAATTGAGAAATGCAGGCTGAGGTAGGGGACGTGACGTGGCTGTCAGTAGCAACAGCTATTTAGGATTGACCAGAGGATTTCAAGCCTCAGCCTCTGCATGCCAAATACAGCTCTTCTAAATGATAGAGTGGGAATTCCAAAAAGACTCTGGCCAGTCTGCTCGGATCTCTCTGGACCACAGTGCCAGGCATGGCAATTAGACACACCAAAGAATGGCAGCAGTGGGGAGCTCCTTCTCCTCCAAACCTTCCTTGGTCCACCTGTGGATAAGGGGCTTGTTTCATCCATTCCATCCACCTTCCTACACACTTTGCTTCATCATGCAGCAAGGTGGGACTATGGATTTTTATGCAGCCCCTGTATCATAACAGTCTCTTGTAGCTGGTTTACCAGAAGCCCTAAGGAGTTACTGCTTTTTTTAACTCCTCAGCAGCCAATATGGTCTGTACCTCATATGAACCCACTAAGTCCACACCAAGGATTTATGCCAGATCCTCTGCTGCACAACTTCTACAGCAAGATCAGTTTCCTTTCATGATTAAAAAAAATCAGGTAATTAGTCACAAATAATAATAAGGAGGCCAGACTTGTTCATTTTATCAGCATTTTTTAAAAAGCTCAGTACATCAGTCTTTCAGTTTTATCTTTCTCCATGTGGAGAACACACATTCAAATAATTTAAATATAATTTAAAGATGGAAGGTTTTATGTGAGCTTTATGTGAGGATTTGTGTGAAAAATAAAAATAGATGGAAAGCAAAAGAAATGGAAATAAAGCAGTTGAATCTGACTGAAACAGACTTTAAGAGCAGTGTATTTCCCTCCAGTTTCTTTGGTAGAAAGAAACGAAAATTAGTGGGAATCTGGGAAAATGTAAAAGACAATGATAGCTCTTCTTCCTGCTCCTCTGCCTGTCCTCTTCTAAGTGGCTACTTCTTAGTCCAATGCTACAAAACTAGGTTGGGAACAGATTTCTCCTTCAACACAAGGAAGGATCAAGCACTGAGTCCTTTGACCCTGGTTATAAAGATATATGACTTCCATGCCATCCTTGAGCTTGCAGATTTTTTATGTCAGTTTTTTCTGTTATTTTGGCCCACACTCCAACAACTGTGTTCTCAGTTTGCATGACCTTTGTCTAAAGTGCTAAGAACAAGCAACTGAGAAACAAAATTTTTATGAGAGCATGTCCTAGGTGTTTGCATGATCCCATAAATATGTGTGTGTCCCTACCTATAATTATGTGGGTGCCTGTCTGCTCAGTGCCAGTCCCTCCTGATTATGACTTTGGAACAGCCTCTTGTCCATAGGTGACTGTATTTAAAGATGTTAGAAAAAGAACAGCATCCTCAATAGCAAACACTTGAACCTTGAAGACTCATGAAGTGGTTTCCTGTCCATCCAAAATCAGTTGACAAGGCAAGAAGCAGGAGGGCCATACAGCCCAAACAAACTATTCCAGGTGGAAATAATGACTGCACCAGAAACAGATCAATTCAGTGTCCACAACCTTTCCTGTGATATGAGACAATCTAGAGTCAGACTGGATCATTAGGTTACAGATAATTTTGCTGCTAATTGTTTGTATTTACCACATTTTGAATATGTGGTCAGTGTTTTCCTTCCAAGATTCCCCAGCTGCTGCTTACTTATTCACTCATTTTCTTTTCACATTCCCTAGCAAGAGGCACAGAGCAGCAGAGAAGTCTGAGGGCTGCTTTGAAGTGAGCTAGAGTGGCAAGAGGGTTGCAGAGGGAGCTGGTGCCACATGCACTGCTGCCAAGCTCTAGAAAACTACATTGCACAGGTTTTCTGGGGAAAAAATGTTTCAGAATGCAAAAGAAACAGACCTTTGCAAAACCAGTTTTGACTTCAATGGGAAAAAAAGAGCTTTAAGCTTCAGTGGGGAGTGGAGAGAAATGTTGGTTACACCTGCCTTCCTGCCTGAACCCCAACAATTCTACCTCCAGGATGTCTATTCCAGTTTTTGTTGATTTAGGCCTGAAGCAGAAATTTTTTTAAAACAGTTTCCTTCTTCCTAGACTGCTGGATTTGGCCTTTATTCAAAGGGCAATGGCCCACCCAATCAGCCTGCTGGGATGTTTCCCAATGAAAACACCTCTCTGCTGCAAGCCTGTAGTCACTTGCAAGTGAGTACATGGCTGAGGAAGCAGGGGGAGAAAGGCATTCCTTCAGATTTCCCTTTAACTACGATTGTGTGTTCTCCTTTTCTTCAAACACTTTTGTTTCATGCAGAAGTAGAGGGCTGGCTGTGTGTCTATGGAAGTAGTTTGTCACAACAGCAACGTGCAGTCATTCTTTTTTCCTTTTTAGTAAAGTAAAAATCGTGAGGCTCTTTGCAGTCAGTCATCATCCCAGACAATGAGAATGAGAAGCTAATGCAGGAGCAGGAGCTGTATGACCAGCACCATTCCTCCAAGGCACAAAAAAAAAAAAAAAAAAAAAAAAGAAAAAAAAGAAAAGAAAGAAAAGAAAAAAAGGAAAATAAAAGAAAAAAAAAACCAGAGCTCTGGAAACAAACAGAATTTGGAACTCTTTTCCTAACTATCCATATCCATACCACTCTTCCTCCCCTGCTTCCAGGCTGTCTTGCTCCCAAGGGCTGGGATTGCTCAGCAGAGCCTGTGGCCACGCTGGTGCTGGTGTCTGGCCTCTGCTAGAACTGTGACTGGAGAGAAGTGAGGATGACTGGGAGGAATTAGTCCTGCTTCATGCAGCTTTTCCTGAATTGTTTTTCCTGTCCTTAGAATGGGGTGAAGAAAAATTATGCATCTAAGTAAGTGCCTAGTTGGGCTCCTCCCTCGGTCCATCCTTCCTTCTACCCTCCCCTTCCTCTACTTTGGTGCGCAGCCCGCTGACTACGTGGACACTGTGGAGCAGAGCCAGGGCAAGGGACACAGAAAGACACGTCCTCTGTCAGAGCTCCTCTCCCTTTTCAAAAAGCCATCTCAGATCTAGCAGTTCTTCTAGCAGCTCTTCATTTACCTAGGAAAGAAAGAGAATTTAAGGAATAAAGATTCAAATTACTGCAAATCTCACTGAAGCTTCAGTGATTTCCCACATCTTCAGACTCAGTTAATTTCAGTTTGACTGCATGGCAGGAACATTTTCTTAGCACCATTTTCACATTTTTTCCTTTAGTCCCTAATCTCTTAAGACAATATTTTTGGAAAACTCAGATCATATCCCAGTGCTGAAAAACCCTGCTGATTATTTGGTACATAGCTTGATATAGTTCACTGTACCCAAGGTGAGAGATTGGGAATTAGCCTTGGTAATCAGCCTGGCCTTAATTAAAAATGCACACACAAACCACTATGGAAGTTTTTAGGTAGATGCTGTGTTGCACTAAAAGAACTTTTAATTGCTACTGTCTGTTCTTTTGTCTTAGTGTCATCACCAAAAAAATACATGTGCTGCATGCTGAGGTAAGAAATGCATGTAATGTGCATAGGAGTCTCAGGGGGCTTGGAAACTCTACTTGGAAAAGCAGAATATGAGTGGGAGTGGACTGTGGATGATTGTGGGGCACTGGGGCATGAGTCTGTGATGGGGTGCTGTGGAAGAACAACAGAGCCCTCCAGTCTGCTGAACATTTGTCACAATAGGGATTATTGTCTTCAGGATGTTTGGTGAAATATTTAAGAAGGTGCCAAGAAGGAAGAACAATGTAATGGTTTGGCAAGTAACACAGAGAGAATTGCTAATATGCTATCAGATATGGGGGCCTTTTGGCACAACTCTGTGAATAACACCAGAATCTGCAAAAAAAAAGTGATTACCAAATAACAGCAGAAGTTTCTCAGAAATTCTGAGGAAAGGCAAAAGCAGGTAAAGGGAAAGAAAGATGCTTTAAGACATTAAATTCTCTGTCTCTGTTAGAAATCCCTGCAGTAATGAAAATCAGAAGCAGTTAGCCCTGTCACTATGGTTGCTTTTGTTTATGAGAAAATAAAACCAACAAGGTATCTTCATCAGGGACCAATTTTGTTGTAACATAATTAGTATTTGTTCCTCAAGGTGGAGGTACCTCAGGATTTAAGGCCATCTAATTCTCTTAAAATATTCCTAACCAATATGGCTGGTGGAATTATGTGAACTTCTTTCTCCATATTTCTCCTGCAGCTGTTCCTCCATCCTTATCCCAGGTCACTTCTCTGTGCAGCTGGGGTAAGCTACCTCAGGTAGCATTCCCTTTCTAAACAACTGATGCCTTTTCCACAAGGGAAGTGGGACACCCAGACCAAGTGGATCCAGTCCTTGCAAAGTTCCTACCCACCTTAGTTTCCTGTGAGGAGAGGGGAGGGAGGATGAAATTCCCTGGGTGGCTGATAAATAAAGGCTATAATTAAATAAATGCTTGAGGAAAGAAAGAGAGTGAGAGAGCACATAATAGAGATAACAGAGCTCAAACTGAGAGGAGTAGGCGGTGGAAAGGAAGAGAAAATGCTGGAAAAATGCAGAGGCCAGTATTGGGGAAGACCAGTTACATTACAGAGCTGCTCCTGGGAAGTCAGCCAGAGTATCTCTGTAGGAGTCTTCATCTTTCCCTCTGTCTGTAAAACGGTGCTAGAGCCTCACACAACATCCAGTTAATGAGCTTAACCAGTGGTAAGGGGAGCATCAACTCAGACATGATTGGATACCAGCAAATCAGTTCCCCAGACTGTGCCAGAGTGGAAGATACTGGTTGGAGATTCAGACATTTCCATCTCCTTTCCGGTAAAGTCTGATGGCTTCCATTAACCCCATATTATCCCTAGTATTTTTCACTTTTCTTTGTGCTTCAGTAGCACTCTGAAAGTGCACCCTCATCCAAACTCTTGTTACTGCTTTTCTAGTAACAGCTCTGCTTCAAATTTTTACCCTTATTTTTATAAAAATTTGTATGAACTTTGGGAAGTCAAAGAAGTCACATAAATTTATTTGTTTTTCAGGACCACAGTTCTTCTTCCTTAGAAAAGGATCCTGCTCACTTCCATTCAAGTTCAAGGGTTGAAGAACATGAATGAGAAAATTGGCCCACAGAGAGGTAACACTGGTGAAATGATCCAGAGAAGGCAGATGTCTGAGTTACACTCTGCAAATACAGCTTTGTAGCCTGAAGACCTGCACTTCTTTATTGCTGTGAGCCTTGGGACAAGTCAGAGTGGAAAAACAGGATGTCATCTAGATTCAAGAAAAAGACACCAACATTTTCTGTGCCTAAATTTTCTTCATCTATAAATCCAGGGACACATTCATAAAGCATTTTGAAATTTCTAGCATACTGCTGGAAAAATAAAAATAATATTATTTAAATAAGATTTGAGGAATTGAGTCTTTGCCACAAATAAGAAAGTAGTATTTTATTTGTATTTATTTTTAAATAGCTTGAAACTTTTTATTATTTTCAACACAGATTGAAAGATCCATCAGCTGATTCTCAGACTAATATTTTTATTTATTTCTCAATACCACACACTTGTTTTAATCCTGTGTAATCTTGAGACAGGTCATCTGGTAGGACCAACAGAATGGTTTAGTGCGCTGGGTCCTCCCTAGGTCGTCTGGATAATATTCTGCAAATGTTACAGTATTAAAGCCATGAGACCTTTCAGCATTCAACAGGTTCCTGTTGAACATCCACACATTCATTTCCATATAAAATAAAGAGAGCTGGCAAAAAGAACACGCCTTTAAAACCAGGACATTGCAATACAGAGGTGCAGGTGTGTGTTTTCTGGGGGCTAATAGCTGTAATGTCCTGAGGGAGTACACAGCTGGAGGCAACTTTTAAGCTCAGGTTGTGAAGTCTGTGGCAAGCCCTGTGATGCCTGAGCATCTCCTTGGATGACTGAGTCAGTCTTTTCTGCTCCATTTCATAGATCCTGGTGATGAGGGTCCAGCAGTCACCTGGATTGCAGCAAAAGTGTCAAGAACTTAATAGCTATACACAGACATATTTGAGGTTCTTGTCTGACTAAATGGGAAGCTTTTACCCACAAAATGTGGCTGTCTAAATTTTGTCTAAAGTGTGTTGGCGTATGTCTGCCTGTGTGTGTCTGTGAGTGTCTGTACATGAGAGACAAAGAGCTGAACAACTTTGGAAAGATGTTTGAGACTACACACACTCTACAGTGTGTGAAAAATACCTCTAAAATTTAGCCTAGAAGGGCTTTTTTTCTGTTATTAATGATGCTCTAGCAATTTCTCTGTCAGAGAAAAAAATATCTATAGATATATCTATATACACATAGAAGCATCTATGTTTTCTTAGGCATCATGTATGGGAAAGTGTATTTGCATGGTAGTGCTTGTGTCCTAAATAGATGCAAGTGGTGATGCACTTATGAACCAAATGTACATTTAGAGGATAAAGACTTGATGTGAATATGTGAGTTTCTGTCAACTACAGGAAATATTAATGGTGGTTCAGCTCTTGGGCTCTTTCTGAAATGCCATGTACCACCTGAGCTTCTACTATGGTTCATTATGCTATGACCCACCTGAAATTCTTGTACTGGACCTGAGAAATGCAGCTTATGTGTCTTCTCCCTGGCCTTCCCAAGCTCCTACCCAACAAGCAATGCAGACAACCTACAGACCAACCAAAGCATCCTCAAGCAGGATCTGCAGAGTGCTCTGCCTCCTAGCTGCTCACTGGGTGGTGATGAGAACTGGAGATGTTCAATGCCAGGGCAGTCAGGACTAGGGCAAGGCAGGTGGGAGAACCCAACAAAAATCAACACACCTGGAGGGTCAGAAATTACCCTTAGCAGGGTAAGGTGATGGAGGAAGGTGTCACAGACAACTCATTAGCAAAGGAGAACAATGAGCTGGCAGGAGGCATGAGCAGCGTGTAGGGAGAGGTCTTATGCAGAAGAGGCTTTCAGGTAGTGTGAGAGAAAATAATCAGAGGAAGAGTGACATGGGCCTAGGAAGAAACAGGTCATAATTTTAGGGTTGTAGCATAAAAAATGCTGAATATAATATGACCAAAATTGTTAACTGGAGAAAATCTCCCAGATGTAGGTTATACTTTCTGAGTGAGCTATTTGTGATGATGGATCATAAAAGGGGTGGCAGGATATAGCCTATATTTTCCAGTTCTCCAGACTCAGAGACATAATGCTGACCAAGGCAATCTCTCCTCTCCCAAGGTGAAAGGGATGTTCCTGTTGTTTGTGAGGAAATCTCAGCCCTCGCAGGTACTTTTTCAGTTCAAGGTACCCATCACCCTTGGGTGGGGTGCAGGTGCTCCTTCTGGGATCAGTGGTGACTGTTTCTGAGGCTATGGATGCTGTGGCAAAAGGGTGCAGCTCTTTCCAGGCAAGATTTTTTTCCCTGTCTGCGGTGCTCACGTCAAATTCATCCACGCTGGCCACAGCCTGCGCCAGAGGAAATCCAAAATTTTGGAGACGGCTCTCAGAGCTGGTGCCCAGCCCTCCTCCCTTTCAGGCAGAGGAGCAGTAGTGTGTCTGTGGTGTGTGGGGCTGGTTTCAAGCAGGAGGAATGTCCCTGACAGAGAGGTAGAAAAACAGCAGAGCGGACAGGCTGCAGGAGCTGGCAGCAGTGTTCATCATGCTCCCTGAGTTTTGATACACAGCATAGAAACAGAAGTAATTCCTTACATTTTCTGACTCTCCCCACTCCCAAGCAAGCTAAGGGGGGGATACATGCTTTCACAGCCAATCCTTATCTTCATCAATAACATCAATCTGGCTCCTATGCTTTCACAGTAGTAAGGCAGAAGGCTTTTTCACCTCTTTCCAGGCTCCTCCTGCCTGCCTTTTTCTATTAAATTTGATGGTGACCCATTTAACAGAACTCACTTCAGTATATCTGGAAAATTTCAGTAAGGGTTGACTTAGGATACCAATTCCTCATTAACCCTTAAAAGACACTTAAAGTGTCTGAACATATAGTACAACAGAGATCAAGACTGTCAATGGAAATTGTATCTGATTATTACAAGGAATATATCTTTGAAAAATAACAAGTTTTAGGACTTTTCACATGGCAAAAACCAGGTAATATTAGAAAAAAAAAGTTTTCAATCTTGAGTAGGATCTCTGCAAATAAATCTGACTTGAAAACATTGCTGAAAATCATTTGTACAACAATTAGGCTCAACTGATTTTTTATTCATTCCATGGCTTTAATTCTGAAAACAAGATGGGCAACTGCTGCTTTTTAAATCAAATCCTTACCTTGTGCTGCACAGCCTCAAACATACTCTTATGAGAGTGGGAAAAAACCCCACATACCACTACTTTCAAACCCTCTCTATTGTATTTTTACAGTCTCTTTTTTCATCTAGTCTTTTTCAGTCTGACTGCTGCTCTGTATTATAGGGTGTATCCGAATTCAGGGTAAACCTCTGGCCAATTGTTTTTGAGGAACGTTCCGAAGGACTGCGCTGCTCTGCTTGGGAGACTGAGAGTGCCACGTCGCTCCCCAGTTACACAGGCTGAGAAAACCATCATGGTTACTTTTGCAGTTCTTGATGTGGTTCTGGGTGGTAACTTCCGATGGCCAACATTGTTTTTTTTTTTTCCCTTGGCTGCAAGGATTATGGCAGGATTGTACTTGCTGAGAAAATGATGGAGGATCTGAAGTGTAAAACTGGATCGCAGGGACCATCTAGTGTTCTTAGCCTGCACCGCCACAGTAGCAGTGCCTCGTATCTGCAGAGCACAGATGTTAATGTTCTGCAGTCTGCTGGATTCCATATCTAATATTTCAAAGAAGGAAATCAAATACCACTTGAATACTATAGGTGAGCACAACTAGTTTTCAGCTGTTCTAATTGAGAAAATGAGAAAAGTACTTTTGAGTGGTCTTTTTAGGTGTTCAGCTCTAAATAAAATGAAAGCTATGTTTTTCAATGTATTAACAGAGAATCTATCCCTATTTTTCAGCTAATTTTCCTTTTTTAAGCAAAGCAGAAAAGATGTTGAGAGTGAAAAGGACAAAATAATCTGGCTTTAGAAAGTTTTCATCTTGGATATATTCACTGCAAGGCACCACAGCCCAAGCTCCACTCTGCACGAGTTGCTTGGAGAGCAGCAGCTGGGATGCTTGGGCATGAGAATCAGCCATACATTGGCAGAAAGCTGAGCTGGACACCAGTGGGAGAGACACAGCATTGCCAAGAGGTTTGGGATTGACAAAATAGAGAATTAGGATGCTCCTGGGTCAGCTGAGGAATGGAGGAGAGAGTGGATTTCCAACATGCTGGAGCAGAGATGAGGGGAGCACATCACGACTGGGCTCTAGCTGGGCTCCTGGAATGGAAAACGAGCGTGGGATGGAAGCTGTGAGGCAGGGCTGAGGGTGCCAAGGCTGTGCTTACTGCAAACCTCCTTCCCACCCACACCAGCCAGGGTTAAGCACATCCTGCTGCCCTTCCCCTCCACCACAGGGCACTGCCTTTCCTCTCCCACTTTCATTTTGCTGATAGAAATTTGGCCCTTCAGAGTGTCAGGCTTTTGCAGAGGACAACAAGTTTGGGAATAATACCTGTTCTAAGAATATAATCCTCATCTGTGTCTTGATCTCAAGCAGAAGTGCAGAAGTGCCTCTTTCCATGTTTGGACACTTTATTATTTCCAGAATTTAAAAGGTAAATGGGACAGCAGGCTTTAGTGAATTGTGACAGCTTGCCAGAATCCCAGGGCTGTTTCATCCCACTTGAAGAGAAAAATAAGAGTCAGAGGACTTAAGGAAATAGAGACCTTCACTCTATTTTAGCTTGCAGATAAGAAATTCCTCAAAAGAGCATCTAGAGGCAGTGGAGGAAGGGAGAGGGGGAGGGAGAAAAGGAACACACTCCCCACAGGTCTGGTTAATGGGGATTCTTCTGCACAGCAACTAATTTGGGTGATTATTTTTCACTGAAAAAAGAAGATTTTGCACAATCAAAAATGTTTGTGAAAGTATTTTGTTTCTCAAAAAGGTTCAGCCTTCCATAAAAGGGAAAAAAGACCTGGCAGAATATCCATAAAAAAAAAAAGTCATTAATTCAAAACAAAATGTATTTCAAAATGTATTTCCACCTGTCCATCAACATTTTTCATTTTAAAGGAATTTAAAAATGTTCAAAACCCAAATGAATGTTTTATTTAGTATCATTTATTCAAATTAAGAGGGATTTTATGCAGTATTTTTCATCTTACACTCTTATCCTTGCACCTCATCTTTGTGGACTAGATATAAGCCCTGTTCAAGCACTGATTCTCTGATAGAATGAAAGCCTGGACATGTCCTAAAACCTCAAAGGTAATAGGAGAGACTAAAGTGGAAAGAAATCTGTGAATTGCTGTAAAAGAATCTCCATGGAATAGGACAGCAAGGCATGATATTTATCCTGTGTGATATGGAACAGTATAAGGAGTAGTTTAACATTTTTCTAAAGTTTTTAAATCTTGCCTGAATATTCAAAGTCTGTTCTTTTACTTTAGCTTTGTGAAATTGAACTTTTCTTAACCTTCACCATGCCAGCACATGCTCCTAAACTGGGAAACTTACTCTAATTAATTGAGATTAAGACACAACTTTCATTCCTATTAAAAATGTTGGTATTCCATAAACATGAGCAGGGCAGGAAATACACCATATTAAACTCAACAGTAAACACATTAAGGTGTGATATATTCTTACTGTAGACATTGTTCACTCTATGTATTTAGTAAGCCACAAATGATGATCTTTCATTACAGCACAAAAATGAATGAAACCCCCTTAGTGATGCTTGGGCTAACAGAAAAACCTTAGAGTTCTTTTTTTAAAAAAAGGTGGGAAAATTAGCGGGTTTTTTTTTTTCAATACATACAGAAAAAGGTGGGAAAATTAAAGGAACTTCAGTAAAATGTAAAGTAAAAAAGTTAAAACACAAGAACTCCATGTTGGGACCGGCACAGCATCAACCCTGTTGTTGGAACAGGCACTGTTTAACATCTTTGTTGACAGCATGGATACAGGCAGTGGGATTGAAGCACCCCCAGCGTGTTCCCTGACCACACCCAGCTGTGTGGTTCAGCTGGCACACTGGAGGGAAGGGATGATATCCAGAGGGACTTTCATGGGCTTGAGAGGTGGGTCATGTGAGTCTCATGAAGTTCAGCACAGCCAAGTGCAAGGTCCTGCACCTGGGGAGAGGCAATAAGCACAAATACAGGCTGGGAGGAGACTGGATGGAGACTGGGTCCCTGAGGAGAAAGACCAGGGGATGTCTGTGGACTAAAAGCTCAATTATGACTTGCCAGTGTGCACTTGCAGCTCAGAAGGCCAGCTGCAGCCCGGGCTGCATCAAGAGAGAAATGGCCAGCAGGTCAAGGGAAGGGATTCTGCCGCTCCACTCCGCTCTTGTGAGACCCCACCTGCAGGGCTGTGTCCAGCACTGGTGCCCTCAACACAGAAAAAGCATGGGTTTGTTGGAGCAAGTCCAGAGAAGGGCTGGAGAGGCCAGTCAGACAGACTGAGAGAGTTGGGGCTTTTCAGCCTGGAGAAGAGAAATTCCTGGGGACACCCTACAAGCAGCATTCCAGTAATTAAAAGATCCCACAAGAGAGCTGAAGAGGGGCTATTCAGAAAGACACATAGTGATAGGACAAGGGGAAATGGCATTGGGCTGAAGGAAAGTAGGTTTAGATTAGATATTAGGAAAATATTCTTTACTGTGAGGGTGGTGAGGCACTGGAAATGTCTGCCCAGAGAAGCTGGGGATGCCCTGTCTCTGGAAGTGGATGGGACTCTGAGTAACCTTGTCTAGTGAAAGGTGTGCCTGCCCATGTCAGAGGGATTGGAACAAAATGATCTCTAAGGTCTCTTCCAGCCAAAACTATTCTAAATTACTTTTCTTTAGAATGAGTGACAAACTTATTTGGAGAGTAATATTTAATAGTTAAAACTTATTTCTCTGGTGAAGTATTTTAAATCGACTTAACTTTCTTCTTAAAGTTACTTCATTTCTTAAATTCTGACCTTAGGTTTTGCTGTGCTTGGCACTGATAGGCCATCTACTGTTAGTTTTGAGCTGGTGTGCATCCATCACATTATAATGAATAGGTGTGACTGTGTTCTGTTCACTTGATCTGTGTCCATGCCCTCTCTCTTCCAACACCACAACAACTCTGCCTCCACATCCTTTATCAGGCAAAGCAGTATTCAAAGCATACAGGGTAGCCTGTGTTGACTGGCTCTCCTGGGGTAAATACCTCCATGAAAGCACTAACTTAAGTCTTCTTCCTCCAGGTGCTTTATCTGGTGTTTTTAGGAACTGTCCCTCTGATACAGCTGCTCTTCCTTCAGATCTTGCACAGATTTGTCACCAGTTCAGAAGTTATTGGGGGTAGAATGAGTCACATGGAAAAAACTGTTGCACAAAGTCATAGTTCAAGGAAAATAGGTCTACAGTGGATGCGAGTGTAAGCCCATTGCAGATGTTCAAGTGCTCTGGCACTGTATTGGTGTCTAGATCCCACAGTCACTTTTGTTCAAAGTCAACCTGCTCTCTGCCCAGAGCTCTGTACAATTACCTGAAAGTGGGTTGTATTAGGTGGGAGTCTGTCTCTTCTCTTCAGTACCAAGCGATAGGACAAGAGGAAATGGCCTCAAGTTGCACCAGGAGAGTTTGAGATTGGATCTTAGGAAATATTTCTTCAAAAAGGGTTGTCAGGCTCTGGAACAGGCTGCCCAAGGAGGTGGCTGAGTTGCCATTGCTGGAGGTGTTAAAAAAACATGTGTAGCTGTGGCACCTGGGGACATGGACTAATGGTGGACTTGGCAGTGTTGGGTTAAACTGTTGGACTCAACTATCTTAGAGGTCACAGAGGAGTGAAAGCTGAAAATAAGCTTGTGGTGTGCTGGGTTAGATGCCTAGGGCTCTCTAATTAGCCGGAATTTATTTCAAAAGATCTGTTTGCCCCTTAGTGGCCATGTTCTGCCAGACCAAATAACTTGGATTCTTTAATAACACGGCACAAGGGGCATTTCGGGACTATGAAGTTCACACACCTCCATTCATGTCAGACCTCTGTGACGCTTTAGGGAAACCTCTGCAGCCTGTGTTGAAGGAGGAAGAAAGGAGCAGGGATGCATCTTGAGGAGGGAGGTTCTGCTAAAAGGAGGCTGGATGCAGCTCCTGCTGCCTGTGTGCAGTTTTGCTGCAATCTTGCCTTTTGAGCTGTGAGGGAATGCTTGCACTGTGCCCCTGAAGGCCATGGCAGCCGCCTTCTTCAGCCTGTAATGACTGTAACCACGGAGGAGATGAGGCTCTCTGAGTAACTAAATAAAAAATACAAAGAAATTTGTCCTTCAGAGCTGCTGTTCCTTAACTTTCCAAGACAACAAGCTTCTGGAGGCCAGATTTGAAGCAGCTGGACTAGTAAGTATTTCCTAGCAGAAGTTTTCTTGTCTATTTTCAGACTTCAATGGAGCTGAAGTCCAAACTGCTGTGCTTTAAAATGCACAACTTTCCTATTAGCATAGCTGCTGTTGGGATGTATGTATTCTAAGACTGTTTTTCAAAAACAAGCACAATGTTTTGTAGCTGTGACTGCTGGTACCCTAATGGACTTTCAAAGGCAACCAATCTGTCTGTCTTCAAGAAGAAAACACTATCACATACATAAAGGTCTCTATTAATGCTTATTTTTCTGTTTTTCTTGTAAATGTTGTATTTTTTTCGTTTTCATCATATAAAATTGTGATAAATGAGAATGAAGAATATGGTTTTCCTCTGTAAATGATAAATGTTAGCAAAGTAAAGTAGAAAGCATCAGTCTCACAGGTAATGGTCTAGTGAAAATCACAGGGATTTAAATAAGGAACTAGTTACAGCAGATATCACAGACTGGAATATTTTCCTATTTATCTCCACACATGAATTATTTAACACAAATCAAGGGAGTTATTCCAGATTTTAAGTCATATTATGAAGATCTAGATGTTATCCAGCATCAAATTATAATGACAGAATTATAAGAACTTGCAGTAATAAAAAATATTGAATACTCTTTGTTGTAAAAATACATAGCTTTCCTCTGTGATTTTGTTCTTTGCAAAACATTTAAGGAAATGATGTATGTGAAAATCTGCTTTTAGAGCTTCACTCTAAAGAGCATTTCATTTTAGAACTTAAATGTCAGGGAAAAATGCATTTTGTAAAAGAAAGGACTGACTGAGCCTCTGGCCAGGTAACTAATGAAACTCAAAGTAACCCCAAACAGTACTTACTTAACTCTCCTGGCAAACACGATTATTCCTACCTTTGATTTTCTTTCCAGCCTTACATGTTTGCTGGAAGAATTCCCTTTCCTGACAGAGATGTACATAAAATACACTCTGCACAGCTTCACCAGTTTTAATCTTGCCATAAGGTGTTCCTAACAGCAAAATGCTATGAGAGTTTGTGTAGTTATCAGCAGCACCACATGGTGTCTATAGTGCTAAAGAAAAGAATTCATATGAAATACAGCTTGAAATATTTTAGCAGTGGTTTTTCTTTCTTTTTTTTTTTTTTTTTTGAAACCTGACTGCTCTCATGTAGTAAAAAAGATGGAGAAAGTAGTGAAAGTAATACAACATTTGCTGCTTTCTAACGGGTGCACGTGGAGGGCTCTCAAAGGGTTGTCTGGTACTGCAGCTCTATGTCATTCTTGGCAAGTATTTGAGAAAAACATATGAATGATGAGACAAGAAGAATAAAAGTAAGATTTCCCTACCTCTTCAAGGAATTCCTTCTAGTATCACTAGAATTACCTCTGGATTTAATTTTTTTTTTAAAACTCAGTCTTTCTTGCTCAATGTCCCATTACTATGAACTTTGAGAACAAATCTTTCCTTTACTCTTTCACTATGCTCCTCCTTGTGAATTTTGTCCAGTTAGTCCACATCTTTCTTGCAGTACAGTGCCTCAGACTGAACTCAGTTCTTCAAAGGAGATCTTACCTTTGAGCAGAGCAGAGGTAATTCTTTGCTGGCTCGAATGATATGTTTCATCTTAGGGTTGTGTTTGTATTTCCTTAACATTTTAAATTTTTATTCTGCTTTCCATTTCTAAAAAGTCTCCCTTCTCCTTTTCTAGGTAACAGTCAAGAACTTGTTTCTTGTCCAGTTAATTTTTCTGGATCAAATGAAGTACCTCACTGTCCCTGCACCATGACTTGCCAGAGCTTTATCTCCAAATTTCAAGGATTCACAAGTGCTATTCTCAAAGTGGTCAGGTATTCAGATCCTGAGCACTAGTGATGATATTAAAGATATCTGAATGCAGCTGAGACCTCTGCAGGACTTCACTCAATGCAGTCTTCCCTTCTTACAGGTAATCACTCACAGTCCTCTCAGGGGATGACTTTCCACTCATTGTCCAATAATTTAATCTAGGCTATTCTTACCTAGTTTGATGGTGGATTAATTAATGCTGCTGATTGCAATTTCTTTCCTGGTTTGCTTGTTTGTTTGGGTTTTTGTTTTTTTTCGTTTGGCTTTGTTGTTTATTTTTTTCTTTAGCCTAGAGATTTACAAACAGTTTGTTGGATCATGACTGGCATTTTTTTCAGGTTAACTGAAGTTTTGGTCCTGGGATTTTTGATTCTCTGGCTCTTTCTTTTTAATTTTTTTAAGACAAGTATGTCTTATGTTGATGAATACCACATTTCTCCTTCAATAACTAAAAACAATTGTTAGTAGTGCAGAGAATTATCCAACCATTTTTAGGTATCATGGGATGAAGTCATCAGAACCAGATGAATCAAGTATATTAAATACTTGAAGATGAGGTCTTTCTTTCCTGCCACATATAAATTATGCTACCTCACTTGATTGTGCTCTTTTTAATGAAGAATATCTTAGTGAAAATCATTATCTTATTCTTCCCTTTAACATTATTTTTGGCATGCTTTGTGTTAATTGCAGCTCATTCTATTCCTTGCCTTTCCAAGCAGTTGTGCTATAACTCTGTATTAATGCCTGGTAGCTCAGCCTTTCTTTTCCTTTTTGCCTTATAACTGAACTACATGATCGGTAATTTTTTTGTCAAAATGATCTCATACTATACTTCCTATGCCCCTCCACAACTGGATAATTAACACCTGCCCTTAGTAATAATTACCTATTATTCTTGTTCCCTTCTAACTTTAGCATTGAGAGAATTATAAAGAGATACTTGCAGTTTAATGGTGTTTGCCTTTCTGAAATCTGTAACTCGGGCTTTTCTTTCATTTCTTCTACCCTAATGATCATAAACTTCATCATTTAATGACCATTCTCACGTCATTTACCTTCTACTTTGAGAGAGGAATTTGCTGCTGTTTATCAGAATTGTACCTCACAAACCATCCCTTCTAGTTGCTCTCCCCACCTATTGATCATGAGCTACCCTTCATGAGCTGGGTGGGAAATCTGTAGTGCATGTCTAGTTTGTATCTGAGTGGAATCCACTGATGTCAATGAGTAACATGAGGGATGTTTCCCTAAGAGCTTGCCAAAAAAATCTTCATGCCTATGATCTTCATATGTTCATCAGCATCAAGAAGTCTCTATTTTTCTCTATTAATCATCACTGAGAAACTTTCAGCAGAACTCAATGACAACTAAATCAAAGCATTGGTATCTATCCTTGACTTAAAGAGAAAAGTTTGCTTCGTTTTTGCCTTGCGTCTAATTTCTGAACAAGTTATTGCCTTGTGGAATAGTATTTGTTTACGTAGGTCATCTCCCCAATTCTCTGCCAAGCCATGGCCTTGCACAAGTTCAGACACAAATGACAAAACCTGCAGAACTCAGGCTAAAAGCCTGTTACAAAATATGTATCTTAATCCCATGTTAGATTTTGACTCAGTCTCTGTTCCAAGTCATAGTATGGTATCCTAATTCTCCTCTACATTTTTGATTTGTGTTGGCACTTTATCCATCTTCATGCACTTCCTCTACTTAAGAAGACTCTCAATATAACTTTTATTCAAAAAGAAATTTATCCCTCATTTGGAAACACACTTGCACTTAATGGACAAATTATTTGCATGGATAGTTCACATCGGTGCAAGTCTATTTGAGATGTGCAATCATTTAAATTAAAAGTAAGGGATAAAAATAAATAAAACCTGATCCTTCCATTTTTAATTCCTGTAAATAGCATGTATATCCTCTCAATCCATGCTAAGAGATGCAGGGCAAGGTCTGCAGATTTATAGCAGGATTTTTGCTCCTTCATGAATAATAATTAAAGTATTTGTTTTATTAGTGAGCTGGTGGTTGAATGATTTTCTTGCTGATCCTTTTAAGATACACATTTTCTTTTGGGGTTTTTCTGTCTTTTGGGCATCCTTCTCTGGTACCTGGAAGATGAAGATTCAAGATTTATTATCAAAATTTTTGTAAAAATAGCTTATTTAATCAGCCACCCACAACACATTCACAGCTGAAAGCTTTATTCTGGAGTGGTGTGAAAATAGTTACGAGGAGAATTATAATAAGAAAAGAAATCACTGACAATATAGCTCTACTAAAAAGTTCCACAAAAGTCAAGCTACTAAGTTCTTCCTGTCACACTCCACTGCCTTTCTAGGGAGATTTTAGTCTTTAAAATATTTTCAAGAGTTTAAATTGAAAAGCAGGCTGGCGTCCTTTATGATGGCAGACACAGTATGTACCAAGCCATTGGCTGACTGGGGTCTTTGGTAGGGACATGAGCTGGGTGTAGTAATGACTTTCAAGTTCTGGGGTTTTTGAGGAAGCACTGAAATCACCTGGAGGAGGATGTATTGCCACCCTTGGAAAATGTTTGCATATCCCATAGTTTTTGATTAGATCAAAGTGCATGGCCTTTTTATAGTTTATTGCAGCTTTACCCATGGGCAGTAGTGACAAATCCCACATCCTGCATTATGTCTCCAACATAAGCCCATACTTAACAAACAAAAGGTGGAAAAAAAAATGTAAGATGCCCATCTTCTTCCTGTCACATGAAAACAACTACCCTCATGGTGACCACTGAGAAACAAAAATCACATTGCAGTTGTTAGTGACAAAAATCTGACTTCTCTGCCCTTGACTAATTCCAGTGAGCCACCAGACAGCAGCTGTGAATAGATGCTCCTGGCTGCAGCAGGGGGCAAGAAGGACATTTCTGTAGTGGTTATGGCAGGAAATGGCTGGCCTCTGACTACTCTGAAACTGCTTTTAGATGGTTTTTTACACCTGAACTGAGGCACTGGAAGACTGAAGGCTCTATTGAGCAGTCACTCTCTTGTGCCTTCATACATCCTGTAGGGCAGCAGAGATATTTTCAAATATGGGATGGTTAGGGCACATTTATGAACCCAAGCCATCAACCAGACAAAGCTACCAGTGCATGTTGACCCAGTACTGAATCAAGGTACTTCAAAGAAGAAGAAGAAGAAGAAGAAGAAGAAGAAGAAGAAGAAAAAGAAGAAGAAAAAGAAGAAGAAAAAGAAGAAGAAGGAAAAGAAGAAGGAAAAAAAGAAGAAAAAGAAGAAGAAAAAGAAGAAGAAGAAAAAGAAGAAGGAAAAGAAGAAGGAAAAGAAGAAAAGAAAAGAAAAGAAAAGAAAAGAAAAGAAAAGAAAAGAAAAGAAAAGAAAAGAAAAGAAAAGAAAAGAAAAGAAAAGAAAAGAAAAGAGCAAGACAACCTTTCAGACTGAGATGGTGCCCAAAAATCCTTGTTTTTATAAGGACTCTGAAGTTCTGAGTAATGGAAACAGAAGACCTTGAGTCCAGGAGCATCAGGATAATTATATACCCCCCCCAAATCAGTTATGCAGCTTGGTAATGTTTTGTTTGCACTTTGTTTCCAGAAGCATAACATACAAAATAAAGTCTATTTCTATTCTTATATAAATGAAAGCAATAAATTTTAAAAAATTCAGCACAGTGCTCACAGAAATCAAAAGGAGCTGGCTTATTTATCTTGATTTTTCAATATGTTATGTGTACTCTGTTGTTTATGCCAATATAATCTCACTACTTTTCAGACCTGAATTAACCTTCTGTAAAATTTGCAGTCTGGTCTATCTCACACTGCATTAAGCATGGTATATTTTCCATAAATTCATATGCCTTTTAATTGTTAAATTAAATGAAGGTCTCATATAAAACAGCACAGTGATAAATAATATGAGGGTATTTTAAAATTTCATATTTTATGAACATTTCCCTCATATTTCTGCTTGAATGGTATCACACTACTTTCTGAAGGAAAATATACACTGATGGAACTTTGCTTGGGACCCATCTTCACACAATTTGGAAAGATGGCACACTCTGCTGGCAGCACGCTTCCCAGGATTTTAAAATAATTCTGTGAGGAACAATGCAATTTCAAAATTACTAACTACCAGGTTGCTCAGAATTCATTGCTCATTGTCACCATCATAGTGATTCAGAAATTGTTTGTTGCTATTTCTTAAAAAAATTAAATTAACTTACAGGTACAAAAAACATATTTAAAACACTTCAGATATTTAAGATACATGGTAAAAATACATAGTTTTGTGTATAAGCAAATCTCTCAGAGTTTTGGGGAATACAATGCAGTCAGCAGAAAGACTCCTCTTATTGTTACAATGCTCAAATCTGGATCACTTGGCAAATTTAATTCCAAAGCAACTGGATGTCACTCAGATACAGTTTTATCAGAGTTTTATGTTTAACTGCCTTCCTAACAATTTTCCTAAGAAGATTGACATTTATCAGGACTTTTTAACCTTGCCATAACAGGATATGCTGTTTGAACCACAAAAAACTAAAGTAGAGTAACCTACACTTCAGAATGCCTCAGAGTAACAGGCTCTATCAAAAAGTAGTCAAGTGGATGGGGATTTAAATGTTGTGAGACAAGATAAAAATGACTGCACTAGGAAGAATTCAAGGTACTCCAGTCAGCAGGTTGGGACCTTTTGATCCTGGTGTAACTCATAACTGACTCAACTCATAGCTTCCCCTTCCCCTGCTGTCTTTGTCATTCAGTCTGCTGAAAACCAGCTTTAGCCTGGGATGCTTTGGGAGACATCTCAAGAAAAAGTCCACCAGTTTTGTACTAAGCAATGAAATCCACAGACAACACAAATTTAGCCATAGGTGCCTGAAAAATGATTCTTCTGCCACCACTGACAGCATTTTTCTCTAATCATGGGCCAAAATAAGGGGTTTTTTTCATTTTGAAAGGGCTCCTCTTGGGTGAGGGAAGTTTTGTTTTGGTTCCTTCTTTCCAGAAGATACTCTTTCCCCAGAAGATCCTGATGTAAAAAGCTGGCAGGGGAACTATTCTATGGCAAATTTTTGTGTCTCCTGATGTCCTCCAGTTGATAATTTTACCCAGGAGATTGTGATATGTGCCTCAGGGTGACAAGCTGTCTTCTCCATGGACATGTGTGTGTTTTGTTTCTTTACAAAAACCTTACCATCTGACACCTATTGTAGTGAACCACAGGATCCCACACCCATGGTGAATATCAAACTCCATTCTGCTTTCCTGGTGGGTTTTACTTTTATTTCTAGGATGTATCACTTGTAAATCCACTTCAGCCTAGCTACCATGTTGTACCTCTATAAACAATCAATTAAAAAATCATAGATATAATCATTAATTGCCACATGTGATATTAAATGACAAAATATCTCTCTCCTATGAAGTCAATATTAAAAAGAAACCTACATGTGTTGAAGTTGAAATTTATATTTTGCTTTTGAATTTCTAATCAATTTTGCTGGTTTCTTCTGCCTTCTCAATGCAACAGCACCAGGACCTTATCAGACTCTAGGCTGTGCTGCTGCACTCCAACACTTCTAAAGTTTTTGTCTTTTGCTCTAGCTTTTCTTAAGTCTTATCATGAGTTATATCTTACCCTTGTTGTAAAACATAACAGAATAAATTCTATCCATAACTAAAATGTTACATTTTTCTCAAGCCATCTTGAAAATTGTACCTATAGCCCAAGAAATTTCACAGCAGACAGACATCATGCTGTCAGCTGGATCCTTCATGTTGCATGATAGCAATACCAACACATTAATTTTGTTTCATGATGCATAGCTGCTCTTTGAAATATTTGTGTGGCTTTTTTTCCAGTGAACATTATTTATATCATACACATCACCAACACATATTTTTAATTGGATAATTGGCACTTTTATTGATGAGAGTTTTCTCTGCTCTTGCAACAGATTTTTTTTCCCGCACATGAATCTCAGACAAGTTCTGTAAGAAAAAAGGATGTGTCACTGGCTTGATTTTGTGAGGTGTTGAGCCCTTGATTTCAGTGAGAATTTCAAACCCTTACCCCTCTGGAAGAGGGGAAGTGAAGCAGATTTTGGCAGACCTTGGTCTGCCAGGGAGACAGATTGGCAGAGTCCTTTGGCTCTGAGTCCTGAGAGGTGAGAGTCCTGGAAATCTGGACATTCTTCAAGAAGGAAATCCTAAAAGCACAGGAGCACACTGACCCCATGTGTTGAAAGTTAAGTCATCAGGGAAGAAGCCCAGCCCAGATGAACAGAGAATTTTGGCTGGAGCTCCTTTTGAAGGACAGGTGTGGGTAGAAGAATGGAGCTCCCATAATCCAAGGGGAAATGGTCAGAGACATGCTGCAACACATAGACACACACAGAAGTCTATGGAGCTGGATGGGATCCACCCAAGGATGCTGAGGGAGCTAGCAGAAGTGCTCACTGAGCCACTTTCCATAATTTACCAGCAATCCTGGCTAACTGGAGAGGTCCCATGACATCCATCTACAAGAGGGGTGAGAAGGAGGATCCAGGAAACTACAGGCCTCTCAGCCTGACTTCACCTCTGGGAAAGGTCATGGAGCAGATCATCTTGAGTGCCTTCACATGGCATGTGCAGGAGAAGCAGGGGATCAGGCCCAGCCAGCATGGGTTTGTGAAAGCCAGGTCCTGCTTGACCAACCTGTTGTTCTATGCCAAGGTGACCATCTCTGTGGATGAAGAGAAATTCTGTGAATCTGTCTACTTGGACTTCAGTAAAAGCTTTGACACCATCTCCCACAGCTTTCTCCTGGAGAACAGGAGGCTCAAGATTGACCTTATTGCTGTGAAGGAGGTTGTTACAAGGTAGTGGTTGGTCTCTTGCCCCAAGTAACAAGTGGTATTACAAGAGGAAATAGCCACAAGTTGCATGAGGGGAGGTTTAGATTGGATGTTAGGAAAAATTTCTTCACAGTTGTTAGGCACCAGAACAAGCTGCTCAGGGAAATAGTGGAATCACCATTCCTGAAGGTATTTCAAAGTAGTGTAGATGTGGCACCTAAGGACGTGGATTATTTGTGGACTTGGCAGTGTTAGGTTTTCTTGATGATCTTAGAGGTCCTTTCCATTCTAAGCAATCTATGATTCTACTTTTGTTTGCCACTAGCTGGAATGCATAAGACATTTTAATATGAAAGAAACAAATTATGCAGGTTGAGAGAAGAGACAAGTTAATTGCATCCTTCAGTTTGTAACATCCACGTAGGTTCTAATTAAGCAAACAATCTTCTTTCTGAGGCTATGTTGTGAGGGCTGGTCTCACGTGGTACATTGAGTAAAATGCTTAAATAATTTGAAGATTTTTTTACTAGTGGTTGGAGATTAGCTCATTTTCACCTGCAGATCTCCCCACTAAATTTGAGGGCTACTGAAGTATCTGAGGTGAGGATAGTTTTCACAATCATATTCAAATGTGAATATTTAATAACATCTTAGGAATACTTGACAAGAATTACAGCAGAAGGAGGGACATGCTGTCTTTCTTTCCAGGGGACAGAAATCCCATCTAGAAGAGACCACATAAAGTGCATGTGCCTCACCAGTGCTCTCAACTCACCCTTTAAATTGGCCTTGTTAAACATAGACTTTTTCTGCACTCACTCAGTTGTCACTTTCCTTTCCTGACATATTTAAGTGAAATTAATATCCTAAATATTTTTCCACTGGAACTTGCTGTTACTTAGTTTTTTGTTAGAAATGTAATGTGCTGAATGTTCTTTGTTCAGTTAGCATAATGTCTGGTCTCCTATGCATAGTGTATTTAATAATCCAGACCACACTGATTTGAAGTTTCTCACAGGCTGCAAAAGTCACAAAAGCCCGACATTGATTTTATTTCCAGTAAGATATATCTATAATAGTCTATATATAGACCATTCTGGAGGAGTTACATTGCCCAGAGGGACTTGTTTGATCTTCCTGTAGGACAGGATGAAACCAAGCTACACTAATTATGTGTGCCACTGAGAAAATGATAGGGTTTGTTAAACTGAAGGATTCAAAGCAGGAATCATAATTTTTACCTACTGATAAGCAATTGGAAAATAATGGTGAGATATTTAACAATATGTTTCATATGTGAGGGAAATTAATTACCATGCTGACAGTGGTTTACAGCATTGACTTATGTAAAGAATTTTCCTTAACTACAGCTATAGAACAGATACGGATCTTGCTGCCTTATCCTGTCTTTTCAGTCGTGCTGCTCAAAGAAGACTGATGCACCTCTTCAAACTGTCAGCTGGGATCACCTCTGGCCTTTCATCCCAACACAGCTGCATTGCCACACCGAACTGAGGCACCAAGTGTTTCACTGAACCCAGATCCTGGGTAACCTGATAAAGCATCATGGCAGAGTAATGTCAGAGGTCGGGGCTGGAAGCATTTGTTACCCAGATGACAATTTATGAGGCTGCAGTGTTGCCTTTCGTGTCTCAGATGCTTAACACATGGAACTTGGGGGGAAGTAATGCTCCAGCCCCCTGCATCCTGCTCTCTGGCCAACCATCCAAAGTGCTTCTTTAGATTTGTAAAGCCAGAATTAAAAATTTACCTGTGTTTACAAACTAAATTTTGTTTCTTTTAGCAAAGGACCATTCAAGTGCTCTTCATTGCTGTTATTGACATCCACATTACACTAGTCACCTTTTTTTTTAAAGCTAAAATGTGAACAATCTAAGCAGGTGAAAAAAACTTCTTCAGAATAAATGAATCACCTCAAACACCAATGGTTTTATCTCCGTGGTTTTCTTTAACACAGAAGAACTTGAAGTTATTCATTTGTAAAAAGCAGCTTATTAAAATGTAACATTGAAAATGCAATTTGCCACTAAGAAGAAAATCAAAGAGAAGGGAAACAAAGCACAGAGGAACATGAAACTGTGATGTACTTATTGAACCATTAAAAGCAAGTTCTCTGAAACTGCCTACAATATTAAGTGTTTTCCCCGATAGTGTTAATTTGCTGCAGAGATAATGGGGTGTGAGACCCTTTATGGAGTACTTGTGTACTGATATGGGCTGCATAAAAGAATGGTGGTGAGAAGATTGAGGGAAGTGATCTTACCCTGTGTTGGCAATGGTCCTGCTTCCCGTCAAAATTTGAACTAAAAACCCTCTCCAATCAATACTTCTGCTATTGCATATGTGTATATGTCATACTGTATATGTGTACATGTACATATTGTACAGCACATCCTCACTGGTACTGCCCTGCCTTCACTAGACCTAGTGCAAAACACTTGAAATGCTTTCACAAGCCAGTCTCTAATATCAGGTTTTCATATCCACAAAAATATTATTTTTTAAAATGCCAGAATATATTTTCCATCAAAATTCTGTGTCTATTTTGTTCTATATTCAACTCAGAATAAAAAAGCAGTTTTGAAAAGCTGATATGGAATGGAACCAATATCCTCAGGTTAGTCTTCATCTTCTTGCCTGATTAATAGTTCTGGAATACTGGATTTCAGCATGTGGTTGTTGTGTTTTGTGTTTGTGTTTGTGTTGCTTGTGTTTTATTCCTCCTTTTCTTTGCATTATCTTACTTTGCAAGGCTTTGTAGTAAACAATACTGGTTTACAAAGCAAGAAGGAAAGTTATGTTGCTATAGAGATGCTGCTATAATGATAATATTATATTATGTATTAAGATAATGGAGTATTACACACCATGAGAGGAAGACACATACAAATTCTGACAAATGCGGAGGGCAGTGCAACATGAATATTTAAACAGAGACATAAAACATAAAAATATCCAACAACATCTGTTTCAAAAGAATTTTGAGTGTACAGAGCGAAACACTAAACATTAAAGAAACATTGCTGATGACGCTATTTCAAAGTTTATGTAATTTATGTATGATGAACATTGAAGTTACGGTTATGATGGCGTGAAATTAGAAAGTGAGAGAAAAAGTAAGGGATACATTTCTCCATAGCCAGCATCTGTAATGAGCCTCAGCATTTTAAAAAGCCTCTATGGATATGTGAGCACCTGAGGATAGATGCTGGAAAACTTGGATATTCTGAGCTGCATGGTTAAGGACTTCCAATGAAGTGGCAGAAATTTCTATGGACTGGAAGACCTGGAACTGGCATAACAAAGAGTAGATGGGGACCGAAAACATCCTGTACTCTAAATCTGGTCCAAGGTATGCAGCTCCACACAGCTGAGACTGGCAGCTTCAGCATTCACCCCATCTAGTGACCTGTCTGAAGAGTTGTGCTGGAAAAGGAAGGCATGGTGGTGTTAGGAAGCCTTTCCCAAATCATCACACCAATGCATCACACCATCCTGCCTCTCTGAATTTATCTGGCTCATCCAAAAGCTAGAAGAGTAAAATCTTCAGGACCTGCGCACATCTGTGGAGCAGTACTCAGTAAAACTCTGTCACCAGGTCGATTTTATGGCTTCTGGGCCACCACTGCATATGTGACCCTAGGGAGAAATCTGTCTTTTTTTGACAGCTATTTATGAAAGCTGTTTCACAGCACAAGCCATATACTGAGCGTATAAATTAGCCTCACAGGAAATGCGAAGGAACGAATCAAAATCACTGACAATATTTGAGGTACAGAAAGGTACAGATAGGTTAAGCTACATTTATGAGTTTGTGTGAATTCTCCAATAAAGCTATTGCCTTGCTCAGTGACCTCAATCAGGAACCAGGCAACAGAGGTCTTCCCAATTGTTACCTCCTCATGAGTCTTGAATATCTGGCTCTTCAGCATGACTGTTTTCCTGCTAGTTCAGGTGATTCAGGCTGGAAAACACAGGAGCAATGCCACTGGGAAATTACACAGCAGCTGAGGGTTAGTATCCAGAGTGCTCTAGTCTACAGAGTGTGACAACCTCCTTGTTAGCAATGGTTCATTGTATTCCCTAATCACCAGACAAGTTCTGTTCAGCAGGCTTGTAAAAGGCAAGAAAGGCATAATTTTCCAATAAAAGTCAACAGAGTGTCAGGCTATAAGCTCTTCAAAGCAGGGGCACTGTCACACAGTGAGGGGTTGTTCTGGCCAGAGCCAGGCTTAAAACTGCAGTTCAAATAATGGAAATATAAAATGTGTAGTGCTGCCCAAATGAAGAGGCCAAGAACAATGCAGACACATTTTCACTCTGCAGATAAGTGAGATTTCTGTGCAAAAAATCCAAAATAGATGTGAATCCTGCCTTTCTTCTTCTTCTTCTACTTTGGGAAATCTATTCATACACATAACCAATGCTATTGTATAGCACACATCCCCTACTTCTAGCAGTGCCATTAAAAAAAAAACAAACACAACTGGAGGGCATTGTTTAATAAAGATCAGCCTAGGTCCTCTTCCATACAACTGCACTGAAGGAACAAGCTGAATGATGTATTGGCTTGTGTTCAAAAGTTTCCTAGCAACAAAACAGGTAATGAAGAAGGCAGCAAGTCAAGCTGTGTACTGTCAGCATCTGCAGTGATGAATTGTACACAAAAAATAGTACTTTTTATATAACAGATATGTGTCCTAAGACTGAAGGTTGCCTGCAGGACTACTTTGTGAAAGTGAAGTCAGGAATACAAAAGACTATTGCCCTCTGCACTCTGTTATGGCATTGTTATCATCCCTAATCAATAGTTTATGATTTTTGCATAAGAAAATAGGGGAAATTTGAACCAGAAGGGCTAGCAGCTGCTGGATCCTTTATTAATGTGTTTGCTATAAAGAGAGATATCCATACTGTCAATGGAGCATGAAGAGCAAATAGGCATTGTGAACAGGTGTTAATAACATAGGTCTTCATAAAATAGGTGTTAGTCTAGTCACTGCCATGCTTAAAAATTATCATTAGCTCATGACCACAAGTCATGACCCTGTTGTTCTGACTCACAAAAATAAAAAAGCATCAGCTTTGCTTTGGAACTTTTAAGATTATTGCTTTCTTTACAGCCGGCAGTACTTTGGTAGCAGGACTCTATTGGTCTGGGAGTGTACAGCACCAGTCCAGTGGGAGCCTCCGGACAGGCATTTTAGTCAACTAGTTGCCTAGGCACCTTGGAAGTGCAGATAGAAAGAGGTTCATCCTAGTCACCTCCTGCCTCCTCCAGGTATTTTTCCCCTTTGCAGGTTGCCCTCCTCTCTGCTGTGCGTTTATACACCTGTTTGGCTCTCTGACATCCCATCCATGTTCTGCCATTTAAACAGCACCATGTGAAAGTCTGGTTCAGGAAGGGGGTCACAGAGAGAGGTGACTGGAGGTGACTGAGGAGGCAGCGAGGGTCCAGGAATGAGAAGCTTCAAATAAAAAAGGAAGGGCTTTCATCTGGCCATGCAACTGCAAAATTACCCAGAGCAGGAGGAAAACTGCCTCCATGCACAGTGCCAGGAGAAGGAAGGCTCCTTGTCCAATGTGGATCCTGTGGCTGTGCTCAGCAGGTGACCTCTCTCTGCAGCTCCAGTGCAGGCTGCTGCCCAGGCAGCTTAATGAACCACCAGCTCAACCACACCACAGCCAGCCTTGTCAAGGATTAGTTGTTAGTTCATCTCACCAACATCAATGATGGACACTGTTTTAGGACACCCTGACGTGCTCCTGTGAAATGGGAAGGAAGTTCCCATGGCTATTTATAATCTTCTCTGAGCCTTTCATGTAACTTCATGTAACTACTTGAGAAAACTTTGTTATTAACTTTCAGAATTATTCAGTGGCTTCTGCTTTTCCTCGTTTCATGACTGAGATTAATTTTATAATTAATTACCTAATGTATTATTCACCTTCAAAGCCTTAGAGCAAACATGTTTCATTTTGTTAATCTCCCTCCAACACTATTCTCCTGCTTCCAGCTTGGAGTTTGAGTTTCACAGTAATTCTACCCTAAATAAGCCAGTTCCTTACACCCACACTGAAGCCATTTTTTGTTCCTTTCATGTTCTGCTCTATTTTGACAAAGTCAGCACAATTCTTTGTATGCTCATCTTTCTTGAGGCTTTTTGTCTTTAGCACTCTCCCTGGAAGGTATTGGGATACGTTTTATGGAGGAGGAGATGACTTTGCAAAATATTTCAATTGCAAAGGATAAAAGCTCCAAAGTTTGAGAGAATCAGAAAAGCCTCTGTAAGCAGCAGTGAGAGTCTTGGCTATTTCTGAAGGGAGTGAGATGTTGAGGCCACATTTGCCAAGGCTGTGACCCTGGTCTGGGACTTGTTCCCAAGCCCCAGGAACTGGGGCAGCTGTGGTTGTTGTTGTTGTTTTGGGTTTCTGAGTGAGTATTGGATATGCTGAGGAGTCTCTAGCAATTGACTGTACTGGCTGAGCAGGGACACCAAGGCAAGAACTTTTTCATGTCTAACTTTGGGCTCCCAAGAATACTTCTCTCATTTCTGATGAAGGCATTGCCTTGACAACTAGGGTGGTGATGATGCTTAATTTTACAAATAATTATTAATCAGCCACTCATGCTTGAAAAGACAACAGCATGATGCATCCTTGAGGTGACTTGTCCCCTGGTGAGATTCCCCAGTGAAAGGGTTCTTCTGGTGGTCCATTTGCAGCCCAGTCCTCCATAATGTTCTCCTTTGGGGAGAACAAACTTGATGGGGTTTTCTCACACCAGTCCCACAGAAAATTGAGAGGCTTGCAATGAGTCTAGAAATAGACAAATGTTTTGCAACTTCAGATGGTGAGTTTGCAGGTGGAATGGGATTTGGTCTCAGGATTTTTGTGAGAATTGTGTTGTTAAGCATTAGCTCCAAACATCAGCAAAAATACCAGGTTTTCTACGTACAGCAGAAATAGCCCTGTCCAATCAAGGGAAAAAAGGACAATCAGAAATCCAACTGCTTCCAAAAAATGTCATAGCAAAACCACCATCAAAGAGAAGTCCTTTAGGATCTTTAAATCATACTGAGTGCTGAAATGGCTATTCCTCGCTGACAGTGATACTGATTTAGTAACATAAGCACCTTATAAACCACTGGATTTCGACTATGAAATCAGTCAGTTGTGTCCTAATGGCATTTTGTCATTTATTCCTCAAATCAACCAGCATTCACATTTGTGCCCTGAGGAGGCAGCAAGCAATTTCAGACTTAGTTTCTGCAGATTTTGCGCACAGAATTTTATTGCAGGGGATGAGGGGGTCATACTTTAAGAAGTTCATTGTTGCAATATGACACGAAATGAACGACACTTACACACTGAGATGTCTAAGGCAAAAATAGACACGTTTATTTCTGGACTTCGATATTTATAGAATTCTAAAAGCAACCATGGATTGGAGGATGAAATTGCTACCTCTCCAACTACACTGGTTAAACTAACAGTCCATCAATTTTCTCTTCCTCCAGAAAGGAATGCAAAACACTCATTATTTACATGAAAAGTGCTTGAGAAACTCCATTATAAAAATGTAAACATCAGAAGGCTTAAAAGAACAGGGCAACAGTTCACACTGGAAATGTTAAATGCATGTTAAATACAATGTTAAATGTTAATACACGCATAGCAGATAATAGAACAAGTACTGGCTTTGGAAAGGCTTAGGTACCTCATATTGGAGAGTGTGGGTCTTACAGGTCAGAACAGCTCTGATTCTCCAGCAGATTATTCTCTTTTGAATCAATCCACCTTAATTTAAAGTAAAAAAATCTTGCAATTTTTCAGGGTTACTCCTAGATGTTCAACATGAGCAATCACAGCGAGGGTTTGGCTACAGGGACACAGTCAGACAGACTCTGAAAGGCAAAATCAGCTAGAGGAAGTGGTGAAGTCTGGCAGAAGGGGCAAGGGTTATGTCAATCAGTGATTTTATGCATTTGCTGAGGTAGACTGAAATCAGGGCACTTTTCTCTGACAGACCTATGAGCCTATATTACTCAGTGTTGCAACTAGTATTCTTCTCAGCTCCTTCCTGGTCTGAAACTCTTCCAGACAGTGTACCCAAGGCACCAGCACAGGCTAGGAGCTGACCTGCTGGGAAGCAGCTCTGTGGAGAAAGGACCTGGGTGTCCTTGTGGACAATGAGCTGTCCATGAGCCAGCAGTGTCCTTGTGGCCAAGAAGGCCAATGGTATCCTGGGGTGCATTAGCTAGATGAAGGAGATGATCCTGCCCCTCTGTTGAGCAAGATGAAGGAGATGATCCTGCCCACAGTCTTAGTGAGGCTGTGCCTGAAGTGTGGAGCACATCCAGGGAAGAGCTACAAAGATGGTTAAGGGACTGGAGCATCTTTCTCATGAGGAAAGGCATGTTAAGTATCAGGAAGATATGACTAAGAGGGGACCTCATCCATGTCTGTCAGTATCTGAAGGGAGGGTGCCAAGAGGATGGACCAGGCTCTTCTTGGTGGTGCCAAGCAATAGGACAAGAGGCAACGGGGAGAAACTGATGCACAGGAAGTTCCTCCAGAATATGAGGCTGAACTGCTTTACTGTATGGGTGACCAAGCACTGCAACAGATTGTCCAGAGAGGGTGTGGTCTCCCTCACTGGAGATATTCAAGAACCATCTGGACACAAATCTGTGCAATGTGTGCCAGGATGACCCTGTCTGAGCCAGGAAGTTGGGCCACTGTGGTCCCTTACAACCTGACCCATTCTGAGATCCTGTGATTGTGTCTGGGCCCTCTCTGCAGTACAGGCCAGCTCCATGATAACCACTGGTGAAGAACACACACTACAGATCCATCTTGCAACTCAGGGAGAAAAAACAGCTTTTAATGACCATGGCTTGCATGCACATGTTCACATGTGGTTCACTTAGAAAAGAAGACAGAGTTACACCTTCCAGTGATGCTATCTATACAAACAGAAGTACTCAGAGCATCTGGAAGACCATAGGTCTCTGTGGTCTCTGCTGAGGTCAGATGAAGAGGGGTGGTGGTGGTTGGACATCAAGCAAAGCTGATGAAAATTCAGGAGTGTTCTGTAATCCAAGGACAGGATGGCAACAGTCAGACATGGCACTCACACTAAATATACCACCAGGCTTTGCACAACAGAGATAAAGGATGACATTGAACACACCAAAGACTGGAACATGTTTCAATATGTTTAAAATATAGCTTTTTAACTATAAACCAACTGTGCTGTAGAGGCAAGTAATTTTTAAGTGGAAAATGAGAATTTCCCTTTGAAAAAGGGTCAATATATTAAATTCTGATGTTTTCTCTATTTTTTTTTTTTTTGGTTACAGGATTCTCGGGAACAATTTAGTTTTCAGTAAATGTACATTTTGCTATGAAAAAAGTCAGTCAAGGAATTGCTAGTCACATCCTGAGACAATTATACAACCACAATATTAAAACATGACGCATTACCATTTTATTAAAAAATTAAAAGCCAGAGGCAAACAGACAGTGCCATAATATAATGCAGGAATATTAGCATTAGAAGGCAGTGTGGGACCCTTCACAGCATACTGATGAAGATCAGCATGTGCTAATCATTCACTAGATACACAGAGAGGAAATGTGGGTTTATGTTCAAGGTTGTATAACCTGTCAGATGCAAAATTCAATCTTACCTTAGAAAAGACTTCATGGCTAATTAAATTTAAGATGCAGTACAGAGGGTTTGCAAGTGAAGAGGAGTGGTGTACTGGAAGAGAAGACTGTATGAAATTAAATGCCACAGCTTCCTATGAACCCTGACTGATGGGATCAGATTTGCAATTTTGAGAACAGACATCAAGGGTGCATAGCTGTCAATGAAATTATCATGTGGATATTTTATAATATATAATAATGCTATTTTCAGGGTGATTGCTCAGAAAGGAATCACATCCATTGGATAATAATGTATGCTATAGCCTTTTATACACACTGTATTTTACTGTATTTTCATATTTACATGCAAGCATTGAAGCTACACATATTTGAAATTACCACTGACTTCAAGGAAGAATATATTTGCAGTAAGATTTTAATTATTTAAAAATAAGAATGTTGCTGAAATGAAAGTCTTAGAAGTTATTGCAATGGAAAGAGAAGTCCTTCACATATGAATTGATATGGATTATAAAAATTCAAGCTTCTTCCTGATTTAAGAGCTGCCTTCAGTTTTCTTCTAAAAGTACGAAATCTGCAATTTAATTCTCTTGCTGCAGAAGTTTAGTTCAGCTGCTGAGGTATTTCAGTACTTGGCAACAAAAGCCTAAAAATAAGAATTCAATTTATCATTACAAATTTGGCAAAAAGCTATTTGGAGAAATGGTGTGATTGCTATATGACACCTTTGTTTTTTTAATTTTGTTTGCAATATACCATGGTGTGAATAGTTACACTCCATTTCATTTTGTTTCTCTTTATTTATCTTCCCTCCTCACCAAAAAATATGAAAGTGAGATGCAGGATGGAAGCAGTTCCTTCCCTTCACAATTTCAGAGAATAGTTTTATGGTTTGTTTCTTACCACTAAAACATTCAATAGAAAATAAAATTCTGTCCAAAGGTGCTGGGAAAATGCATTCCTGGTCTGATCAGTTTTGACTGAGTGGTCCCTATCATAGCACAAGGTTGCTTCTTTTGTAACATCTCTTTGTTACTTCCTAGTATTTCTGATGGCTTTTCCAATTCATTGATTGCTATTTTTTAATTTTCTTCTTCTAATCTTCCTTCATTATTTTATGTCTTCTGGCTTAAGAAAATGTAAACATAGCTGACATGTTGTAAACAGTGCATATAATTTGAATGGTATAGTGAATTTTTTGTTAAATATACCCTTGACCATTTGTTTTCTAGTTCATGGAATACAGCTGTCTCTGAATGTACATGTAAATACAATTAGCATGTCCAGGAGCTATCATGTACATCAGGGAAAATGACATTCTCTCCTTTGTTCTTCTCTTCTGAGTATTAGTGTTATTTATTCTGTTGTATAGAAGAGCTGGGAGGCTGCAGCACTCAAAAGTAAGCTTTTCCCAGTAAAGGCAAGTGACCCATCTTCTAACCATTGTTTTATTATTTCCAGTTTCAGTATTTCATCTAGTTGAGAAACTTGGTGACATTAACAATACAGACACCTTTGTAGTTAATTTGGCACTTTAGTACAAACATGGTGATACAGTTTTCTAGTCCGGATTATGACAATGAATCCTAAACAGCTGAAATTACAGCAGAAATCATTGCCACAGTCAAGCAAGGGATGCTCTCACCAGCACAGATATCTGTAATATTGCTGTATCATTCTATTCTTGGCTCCTAAAGTGACATGTGTAAGATGAAAGAAGATATCCATATAAACAAACAAACAAATCTAAAATAGTTCTAACAATGAATGAAAACAACAAAAAGACTCCATAGCTTACTTGAAAAATTACAAAAGCAGAATTATCTTTTGAAGTAACCTTGCTTTCTTTTCTGTTGGAACACCTCATTCTCCACATGTACTTCTGCAGTTACCTCTGGCTCTGCACCTCTTCCCTGTCGCCACGCTGTCTGGCTGGACCAGCTGCTGGAAGCAGTTGAACCCATTTGGCAAGTTCCAGCAGACGCCGAAGATTATTCACTCCAGAGGACGCATACAGCGTATGTGACCTCCAGAGTCCATGGGATTTAAGAGGCTGGGTCTGCCTCTCAGAAATATGTTTCATGCACAAGGAGGATTTAACAGGAAAGCCCCTGAGGAATGCAAAGTTTGATGCAAGGAACAGGTACAACAGAGCAAAGAGACTGGCAGATTTTTCTGGGTCATCCAAAATTGAGAAAACACACTTGGGATACAGGTGGTGAATAAATGAAGTTCTCCCAAGAGACAGAACTCCTGCAGGTTCTTTGAAACTAAACCAAGGCACATTTGTCTCATTAATTCTTATTAGTGGCTGGTTACAGACAGTGTGATTGAGCAGGAAAATGCTAGTGGTTACAATGACTGACTGTATGCTAAACATAATTGAAAGTTGATGCTGCTTAGAAAACTGATAATTGCACTTAAAATTAACATTAAAGTTATTGCATTTTTAAATCAGTGGCTAATTCCTTCTCATAGCCCAAAGTTCTTTAACATGTTAACAGAATATTTCTAATCAAAATCATACTGCTTTCTTTTGAGGGTAGAAATGAAGGAAAGCATTCCTTGTCCAATAATGTGAATTGGTGTCATTATTTCCACTTGCATAATATGGATGTTCTTTTAGTAATTTGTGTGTCCATCAGCTCCTTTTTTTTTTTTTTTTTTTTTTTTTTCTTTTTGTGAATTCTTTAAAACCTTATGGCCATTTTTAACCAGCTATTGCAGCAGGATAATCTTGTTCCTAAAAGTTTTGTGAAAATAGGTATTGTTTACACATTGAAAGCGTCGTGAGGTCACCAGGCTCATGTGCACTGCTTGCTCAGGCAGCAAGGCACCACTTGGGACAGGCAGGAGTGGGCACCACTACTTTTTGAGTTCAGCAAATAAGCAAGAAGAGAATCTGAAGTGTCATGAAGGGCCTAGAGAAAATGGGAAGGAAATGAAGTAAGTGGGAAGGATGTGTGCTCAGTCTTAGGACGGACACATACACATAAAAGACCTTGTTCTATTATATCCACAGTAAATAGAATTACTTGATTTTCTCTGGATAGAGTTTTTCAAATGAATTTCAAATTGTGAAATAGCATATATAAGAAAAAAATTTTTGAATATCTACAACACAAGCACAACTCATCTTCCCAGTCACTGTCCTTTTCCTCTATTGCCTCTTCCAAAGCTATTTTCAGTATAGATTAATGCCACTGAATTAGCTTTTCCAAAAGTAGAGCAAAGTGTGGTATAAGTATATAACATTTACCAGCAAATAAGGCCAAAAATAATTTGGATTCAGTGGCTTCTTGGTCAAACAGCAAAATTAATCAGGAAACACAAAGAGACTTTGTAGAAGTCTCTGGCAATTTCTGAGATAATACTTTGTACAACTATTACCAAATTTTAAAATAAACAGCATCATGATGATAACAAATATTTACCCAGAATTTCATCATGTAAATTCATGAAGCTCAGCTCTTCCTGATTGGGTTTGACAATGGCTGGTGCTGCACTGCACCAAGATCTCCTCATCTGTAGAACATATAGCCTAAAGAGCAGCAATGGCCATCAGCTCCCAAAGGCTTCTTCCTTGGGAAGCTGACTAGAGATCAGAGATAGAACTAGAGCTCCATGATTCAGGGGGTTTTCTCTTGTCCCCAACCCCTTACATTCAAGGACGGGATCTGAAGAGAAGTTTCAGGCTCCTTTCTCTTTTTTCAAGCATGAAAGGATGATGGCTGGGCCTAGCCCACTGCAGCACTGCACATTCTATTCTCTAGAGAATTCCTTCTGAAACACTGTTGTCTTCAATACAGAATTCAGGCTGTGAACCAGCTCCTTATTGGTATAGTGATAGGCATCAAACTGTATTAATGAATTAACTCTGCTGTGTTGGAGTGTTGTGGTTTACGTAATCCTGTGATTTGTTTCCTTTTCTCAGAATATTCAGCTGGTTACCTTTTAATAGCATTCCTGCAGTACTTTTGGAATTTTTTTACTCTGTCAGTCAAATTCTCTTGGTCTACCAGCAGAGTGTGCTGACTCACAAGAAGAACATTTTTCAAGTAGAGGTCAGGCTAAGAGGAGATTTGAAAGAGAAAAAGAATTAGGCTAGTAAAAGAGGGAAAAAAGTTTCTTTTAAGGTCAGTTTTTTACCTCTCATGGTCTTCTAAATTCTTTTTTTAGTCACCCAAACTGACTGGGTGATGATAAAACTCAGAATAAATTTGAGTTTAAATTTCAGGGTAAATGGAGAATAAATAATCTTTAGATTGAGTGAAACTCATTCCAAATGTTCCTCAGGTTTTGTTTCCTCAAAGTATATTGTTCCAAAGGTTCTATATTTTTCTCCATAACTGTTCAGAAACACTCTGCTTGTTTGGAAAAGTTTCTTTATTTCATGATGTGATGATTTATGACTACAGTGCCAATACAAACCATTAATCACTTTGTTATTTAATACCAACTGGAATTAGTTACTTGCTGCTTTTAGGTAACACCCTTAGACTAAATGTCACTGTAGATCCCCCAGGACTCCTTGTGGTAGGGCAGATCTGGAGAGAGCTGTAGAGTGCAGCTGGCCTTGCTGTGTGCATGTTGCATTTGGGAGTCTGGGCAGGAGCTGGCTAGGGACATGTTACCACTTCAGTGATAAATCTTTAGTTAGAAATATAACACATTGACCAGCCAGTACAGAGCTGGATGCAGGGATAACCTCTGGTTGCAACAGGAGCTGGGTAGAAATCATACTTCCCTGCATTTAAAGCTAAGGGTTTTTTCCTGCTTTATGGTGCTCCCTTTGGCACTGTTCAAAATTTTAAAGTGTTTTCCAAGTTTGAGGCTTACTAAATGTGCACATGTGCTTGTGTTGTTTTCTGGAACGAAATAAAATGAGCGTAGCATTTTATCTCAACTCTTTCTACCTGACTAAGCCTGGAATCCTCTTGGTCCTGAATTATAAAGTGTGAGCTGTCTTCTCCAGCTAAGAAGCTTCAAGCTTAACCACCAAATCTTCCTCCTCTACTGCTTCTAGGCAACAGCTTGCTCCAAAGAAAAATCAGTGCAGTTGTAGCCCACAAGATGCCCACCCACGTGAATATGAGAGGTTGCTTGATGGTTTTCAAAGCATGAAAAATAAAGCTAAGTGACTTGAGAAAGCATTTGAATTGCATATTATTTCAATTTATTGACAATTTCAAGTGATTTTCTATTCCTAAACTTCTGAACACTGACTGTGAATAGTATGTTTCAGAATACTATCTCAGGACAAATTTATAAACTCTTAGATATCTGAAGATTAAGTTGAAGTGTCAAAGATGCCTTATGCACTGATCTTTTTACAAATGATCTTTAGACCCCAGATTGTCATCAGAAAAGTAGTCCCAAATATTTATACTTGGCATCTGCTGAAATGGGCCAAGACTTACTCCATCAGACTGAGGAATCAGTCACCCCATCCTCTTTTATTGTCATAGAATCACAGAATCATGAAATATCCTGAACTGGAAGGGAGCCACAAGGATCATAGAGATCCAGCTACAGGCCTTGCACAAGACCACCTTAGGAATCATGAGTTACTGTAAGTCACATTCACATTGTGTGTTACAGGGGGCAAAAGTTAGGGTTACCTTCTAAAGCAGCTTGCATTTAAGCTGAAAAGCCTTAAATTGAGGCCCTTGGCCTGACCACAGATTGACCCTGGAACAGACACTGAGTCAATCCAGCTGTGTTTAGGTACTTCATACAAAAAGACTGCAGCAATGTAAGAATGGTCAAACTTATTCTACCTGAAGAATGTTTCTGCCACATTCTGGGCTGATTTTGCTGTGATCTCTTCCTAATCCTCTACTTAACACTGGAAACAAGTCAGATTGGGTGGGGCTCAGGGCAACCTGGACTAGCCTAAAATGTCCCTGCTGATTGCAGAGGGGTTGGGCTGGGTGACCTCTAAAGAGACTTCCAAGCCAAACTATTCTATGATTCTATTCTAAACACATTTTCCCTCAGGCAGCACTAATTCCCAAGTGTCACTAGAAGTTGTTAAATGGCTGTGGAAGTACACAGAAGTAAATTAGTAACCAGATGTTCCCTTAAGGTTCGCAGAGTGTTAAATGCTCAGGAATGCCAAGAAGGGATTGCTCAGTAGTTGCCATCTTCCTGCAACTGGTGACATAATAAGAGCATTGCTAGTTTAGCCTGTGGCCCTCTAATTCAAGAATCAGCTGGAGAGCAGGAGAATGAGTGCATGACACAGCGGGTCTCACCCTGAGTTATGTATAGATAGAGTGATTAATTCATCAGCAACTGCTTGAATTTCTGTGTTTGAAAGATAATAATTTATAAGATAATACTTAGATGTCTTTGTCAAAAGACAGCTAAGTGTCATCCACAAATCATAATGAGATCCACACAGAACACAGGGTATGGATGTGTTCCAAACTTACCTTGGGACAGCCGAAGCTTGGGTGGACTGAAATCCCCTTTAGAGATGCATCTTTCTGTCAATTATAGAGGGGGAGGTGTTATATTTAAGTATCCTGACTGAACACATAAAGTTGTGGGGGCTGAATCAAGGCAGAATTTAGGCAGTCTTCCTTTGTGCTATGTGAAGGATTCACTGGCACTACTGCACAGGGCTTGGCTAGAGAATATAGTCATAACTCAATCTCAAACCAAAAAAATCCAAAACTTTATGTGTTCATATATGTCTGCATAATATTTTTCTAGTTTTCAGGCTAAATCCAAAACCAATAACCAGTTTAAGAACAGCATCTTTATTGATATGTTATTCACAGCTGAAAAGGTAGATTTTTATTAGGAATGTCACACATGACAGAATCTGTCAGGACCCCAAGGCCACCAATAGGCCTTCATGGCCTTGACCAGTCTCACTGGCAACATCCTACCACACTGTCTGCCCTCTGCTCCAAGGGCTTCTTTTAGGTTCACCTGGAGCCCTTAGATCAGGTTATCTAGGGCCCTCTCAATAGAACCATTTTATGTTTTTAATGAGGGACATTTCACAGCTTCTTTGGGTAACCTATTCCAATGTTAAATTACCCTCATGATGAAGAATTTTTTTCTTATATCTCACAACAAAGAAAAGTAGAATGGTAGAAGAATAGAACCCAAACTCTCAAAATAAACGAAAATTTTTCAGCAGTGGATGTTTGATAGCTACTATGTGTTTTTCAGAGGGTGCAGCTGTTGAGTTTATGTATTGAACCATAAGATCCTGAGTTACACTGTTTTGATGCTTTTTATTTTTCTGCTTTTCTATATGCAACTAGAACCTTCATTTCCCTAAGGAGCCCATACTGATTGGCTTAAGGTATGCCTAAACTTCTGGGGAGAAAGCCACCAAAAAAAATCAACTACAATTCTTTAGGAAAACACTAAAGAAAGACATCAGGCAACTGCCACTGCTGCTATAACACAACATCCTTATCAAGATATGGAGGTCAGGTCAAAACACAGATCAGTCTTTCCATCCAGGTTGTTGGGTATAAAACCCCCCTCTAGAAAAACATTCAATTTTCAGACCTGGGAACATGTTAAAACCTACTTTATTGCTGAGGTGACTAAGAAAGTATTTGTATTCACCAACTGTTTTGCAATTCTTCTCTTCCTTCTCTTCCTTTTTTTGTTTTTGCATTGTCTTTTGTTTTTATTTGTGTACTTATATGACACTTCTGACAATAAGCTGCACACTATTCATGTCACACTGTGCTGTTTTTATGTGCCTAGATAAAAAGAGCCATAATTAGCCAGACCTTACTTTTAAGCAAATTTCCTGGTAGGCTAGGGTGAAAATATCCCATTAACATGGTCTGATTTAGAAGGCTTCAGGTGATGCAGATTGTGATCTCATGGCATCTTACTTGTCCATGTCTCAACCTATATAAGCAATGCCTAATAGAGCAGTTCAAAAAAAGAGAAGACATTAATTGATGATTCTCATTTGCCTTCATTCATAGAATTCTAGTTTTATTTTGTTTGTCAAAGTTCTTTCAATCTATTTAGTAGTTAAGCTTAGATTACTTAAAGAAAAACCTGTAATAACAACAATAATATTCAAAAATATTTGCTTAGGTAGTTACTGACTATGAGATGACAGCTGAGCCATTTTATCTTTTCAGATCAAGTGGTAATAGCATAAAGAGTGTGTTTAAAAATCAGAGCTTTCCTATAGTCAGCCTATAAGTGAGACAAGTAGAAATACAGAAACTGGAAAGAATTCAATTCATCCACTAAATTTTGAATTATATCCAAGGGGAGGAATCAGTCGAGTCACAGTTCAGCTGGAGAGCTGGGAAAGAAATGTTAATTGTTAGAAATATGTCTATGTCCTTTCTCCCAATGAAAAAGTTTTGTGCAAAATTTTCAGTAAGCCTGTCCATTTCCACCCACAGGGAAGAGCTCAGCTGAATTCCTCTGTTCAGTCCCTTCCATTTTACTCTTCTCACTGTGCTGGGTCAACAATACTGTTTTGCTCAAAGAAAGAGCAAAGATTGCTGAAAGAATCTTGCTCTCCTCTTCTTTAGCCCCAGTTGCCACTTTCTCCTTGACTTAGTGTTGTTTTGCCAAGACCATTCATATCCCATGTAATTTAATTTTTTTTTTGCTCATCACAATTTCTTCAATTTATACAGCACTTTTATGAAACAGATTCTCATAAGATTTCTCCAAGCTCTGAATCTTTGAAAGTATTGAAAGGGCAATATGAAAAATTGTCAGCACTTTTGAAAGGATAAGTGAAATATTACCGACATACTGACTCTTCTGGTTTGGGTGGGTGAAAGAGTTGTTGGATTCACACAACGTCCTTTGGCAAAAATCCCAAAGAACAGCATCCCAATCTGAAGTCCTGTGGCTTTTGTAAGTAAGAATCAGCAAAAAAAAAAATAGGAATATTTACATCAGTTCCATAAATTTACAGCAGTAATGTGCACATGCTGAACACTGAAAATACCAGCTCTTGACCCCTGAAATCAGAGCTTGCTAAAAATTCACTGAAGGGAAGTTATGGATGGCTCCTCTTCCAAAGCAAAGATAGAGTTAGGAGCACTCCTCTAAGAGAGTTCATCTGTGAGGCTTCCACAGTATTTTTAAGGAGTGAATGGCTTATCTTTTATAAGTAACAGATTCTCTCAAGTAGCAGAGGTTAAAAAAAATAATATTCTCCCAGGGGAAATAGGTAGGCAGCCCAGCCACATTTTCCCACCTGAAAAGGCCCAAGGCTTCTCCTCTGCACCACCTCAGTAAGGAACAGAGGTCCTCACTCAACTTTTGTTCTCTGAAGTGGCCAAATCAGCTCAAAGTCCAATTTCTCTAAAAAAACTCGACTCCACACAAGCTAAAAATTCATTAATGGTTTGGCCAGTAATAAGTTTGATTTAATATATATATATATGTAGTGTTTATAAAAAAATTTCCCCAAAATGCTGATCCTATGGGGTTCCAAATAGTGGCAAGCTGTGTTATCATAATTTATACATTTTTATTTAAAAAATAAGTGTTAATAGTATTTGCTATCCTATACAGAAGCTTTTTTTTCCAGAGAAAATAATTCCTTTGGACACAAGACTGAATTCTTATGGGGAGAGACAGAAGACAGTCCTGGGAAACAAGAGTTATCTCCATAAATGAATCATTAGAGCATTAAGGACAGAATAAGAATGATGCCTCACTTTGATGAATTCTCTTGTGGCTTTTGTAGGCAATCACTTCTCCTAACCTTCTCTAATTCTTTCTTTGAATTCAAAACAGGACTAAAGCCTTTTCTGTCTCAATTTCTCTGCTCAGTAAGCAGGAAAAACGCAAGACATGGTGCAGGCTGCTGCTCTTGGATGTGGTCTTGCCAGGGTTCATCTTAGCTGAGGAATGAAACAGCTCATCTATGCAACTCTGAAGACCTTTGGTTAACTTTAATTGACAGATAAATGTTAATTCTTTAAGGAGAAACCATTCCCAGCATCATCTGTGCCATAGGTTGGTGATATAAATGGAGTCTTTCCTCATTCATCCTTTCTACTCTGCTAGGAAGTGGCAAACTCCTAAAAAATTGAGGCTAGGAACTGCAGCACTGGTAAGTCAGAGCCAATGACAAACAAGGCATCCCTATAATCTGTTATGTCCTGCTATTGTACCTGTGCTGGTTTTGACAGGGATACAGTTAGTTTTCTCTACCATAGTTGGTGTCTGGCTGTTTTGGATTTGTGCTGGAAACAGTGTTGATAATCCAGCAATGTTTTAGCTATTGCTGAGCAGTGCTTGCACGGTGTCAAGGTCTGTTCTACTTCTCACAGTGCCGCTCCAGCAAGTGGGATGGGGGTGCATGGCAGCTGGGGGAGAGCACAGCCAGGACAACAGAGCCAAACTGACCCAAGAGATATCCCAGACCTTGTGACATCATTCTCAACATATGAAGCTGTGGAAGGAGGAGGGGAATGTTTGGAGTGGTGGCATTTGTGTTCTAAAAGTCACTTTTATGCATACTGGAGCCCTGATGCTGAGGACATGCTAATCCTCTGCCTGACCATGGGAAGTAGTGAATGAATTCTTTTTCTTGCTTTCTTTGCTTTACCTATTAAAATGTCTTTATCCCACACAGGAGTTTTCTCACTTTCACCCTTCTGACTCTGTACCCCATCCGACCTGGGGAGGAGTGAACAAGCGGCTCTGTGGGGCTGAGTTGCCAGCTGGGCTTAAACCATGAGAGCGCCTCAAAACCATTAGGGAAGTGATGGCCCAGTTTTTCTGCATGTCAACACCACATGGCAGTCCCTTGGTATGAAGAATTTCCAATCAAAATGGATAAAGATAGAATAAATTTACTGTTTTCTCCATTTTGCCAGACAGAAGTACGTTTCCTGAGAGTGGCACATAGATTATTTGTAGCCTGTGCTGAAATCAGCTCAATCTGCACCTCCCCATCTTCCAGCAAATGCAAGCTACATCCTTGTCCCAGTGGCAGGTGCCTGTTTTGTCACCACAGTATGAGAGAACGAAGAAGCTTTGTCAGATGAAATCACAAGAACTTAGATGTTTTTAGGTCGGATGTCTGAACTAAGATACCAGTGCTGGCAATAATTCAGAAATGTGTCCAAAGGTTTTTCACATATTTGAGAAATAGATGAGGGCAGTATCTTCTTTATACATGTCTCTGTTACATAATCACTTCCAGCTTTGAATGTTCCTAGCAGATTTCTTTCCAGTATCCTGTCGAGCAGCCAAACCCATAATTATTTATCAATAAATGGCAAGATTTTCTGCACTCTGTATTTTCCTGCTTAAATGTCTCTCTGAATCCACATGCTTCATCCAGTTACATAAGCTCTTTCATGTCCTCATGAAAAAATTTATGCATTACTTTCTTTGTTTTCTTGAGAGTCCCCTTGATTTTGCTGTAATCATCAAGGCTAAATCATGACAATTTTTTTGGGGGGGTGGGGGTTATATATTTGTTTGTTTCTTTCCCTCATTAATGGTTACATGGCAAAAAATTGCCAATTTATTGTAGTGGAAATGGGATTATGTTAATATTTCTTCCTCCTCCCTGGAAACTTTATTCCAGTTACTTTCAATTATAAAGTCTCCTAATTGTAAGATGGCAGAAATACTACAAGTTATTAGCAGTGGAAGGCCATGACATTCAGATGGCACATACAGACATCTCACAGTATTCTTCCAAATAAAAATATGAACATTAAATGGGAAACTGCAATACTCAGATCCCTGGAAAATACTAAAAGCTACTGCAACCATTTCCAGGCCCTTTTTTTTTAATGTTTTAAGATAATGCAAACCTAATTAATATACTTCTTAGGGCTGGGAACTTTGTTCTCAGGACATCCTTATATGCTAATTTGAATTGAACAGTACATTTACATACCTTTAGGAGAATCTTACTCTGTAAGCATTTCCAAGAATGTCTATAATTACTTGCTCCAAAATCACCATCTAAAATGGATAAACATAAAAGGACTGGAATTTCAATAGAAAGACTTGAATCCTCTAAATGTGGCTGACAGTCTTTCAGTCTTTACTATGCTTTCATGGCACTGGGTTGTCTAACCAGGTGAAACTTTACACAGAAGTCTTGTCATTCATAAAGTAAAAAATACAAGCTATTTTTCTCTAATAATATTTCTTCAAACACTATTTCTGCAGCACAAGTATATGAGATTATATTTTGTCCACTAACTTTCAATTAATTATATCAGCATCTTTTTTCAAATTATTACACATTTCTAGAGATCAGCTCTCATACTACTGTTCAGAAAACTTTTTTTGGGGTCAGAAACTTTGGAGTTGTGCATGCACCATTTCCTCTCTTCCCTGACTCCAAAAGCCCTAGCTGAGCTCTTCCACAATCTCCAGCTGCATTCCCACCTGGTAGACAGGGCTTCACTGTAGACACCACTTACATCAGTCTACAAACTCACCAGGCCTTCTGCAGCATCCAGTTGTCTTCAGGATTTCTAGTTGTGGTCTCCTTTTCTGTTGTTCAGGCTCCATCACTGTCCAATTCTTCTTATTCCTAGAAACCCTTGTCTCAAAGTTCTCTGCAATGCTTGTTACACCAATTTCTGTTGCCTCCACTGTCTGAATGAATTCTTCTCCTGGATCTGGGATCTTTTTGTTTTAGGCATGCTTGGATGGAGGATCATGTATTGTTTGCTCATCAAGTCCTGTCTGAATATTCATTATATACCTTAAATTTGATGGATTAAGTTTGGTTTTCTTACATAGTTTGTTCTTTCTTAGTGCTGCCAGCAAACACTTGATCTATAGTTGACATAATGTTCAGAATAGGTATTTAATTTGCATTAGGAAGACCAGAAAGTGATGCTCTTTTTCCCTTAACTGCAGTAAAACAGCAAAGAAAATAGTGTTCTTACATCTCTATCAGGGCATAACTGTGAAATGACTAAATGTAGGTATGATACCATTATGTGGAACACAATTATGGAAAACACATCAGGCAATTTTCAGCTTCTGAGTCCATCTTCTGACTGGCTTTTTAGTGCTGGATAAGCAAAGCTGTAATTAGAAGTCTAGGGAATCTGGTAATCTTGTGGTCAGCTATCAAGATACCCTTCCTTTTATTTTCCCTATCAAAAAGCTGATGAGAAAGCAGTTAGCCTCTTGTAGTCCACCTTCACTGTGGACTCTTTGTCATTCAATCATGCATGAATTGTATGCCTTCAGCACCAGCTGGCAGCATAATTTCTGGAGTGCCATAGCTGTTATGCTTTGGAGACACTGCTCTTCCCAGAGATCTGAGCATATTTGAGCACAGGAAATGCTGTGGCCAGTGTACCCTGTACACTCCACAGTACCTGAAGAGCTTTGCTGTGACACCCCTACACCCTGCGTGGAGTCAGGAACCAGCACTGGGTTTCTCAGAGCAAAACCCAAATCACCAATGCCCAGGTTGCTTACAGAACTTAAAGCAATGACTTTCTGGTGTGACTCAGCACAAGCTGGCCAAAGACTAAAAGTCAGTCTTTTTTCTATAAGCTTTAAGAACACAAGATTTCTTCCTGGGAAAATATTTGGCACCTTCTTTGGTAAGGAAAGAAAATGCCAGAAGGATTCACTGTAGTAAATATCAGAGCATAAAAGCAAAATGTTGCTCCAGGCACTGGGCAACGTTCCCATTGCTCTCTGTATGATTCAGAGGGAAGAATGAGTGACAAAGGGTGTGTAAAGATATTTTTATCTTTTGGGATTGATGGATACTGGTGGCACCAATTTCTTCTGGGATAATTTAGAACTCTTTGACAGGAATGTTTAAAAAAGATGATCCTCACCTGCTGTATTCAGCTGTTTCTTTCTGTATGATGGTGCATGAAACTTTATTGATTATTCCATACCTCAGGAGTAATAAAACACCCTCTGTAAGTAAATTAAATTTAGATATAAAGAACTGGCTTATGCTGTCTTTATGGAAAACCCACAATTCTCACAAAGTTAGAGGAGTAATGTAGGGAAAAAATCTCAAAGAACAAAGCCAGGTACCAAAGAAGAAAAGGATTTGTCAAAACACTACAGGGCATATTTGAAAGAGTTGCCAGGAGGCAATTAGCATGGTTGTTATTGAAGCCAGCAGATAGACTTGACCCAGACTAACAATACTTTTGAATATGATAACCAGCTTGTCTGAAAAAACCCGAGGTATTCCAAGTTTCCTGTTTTAGCATAACCTTATTTTTCATGCTTGAAGATTTTTGAGTTTTTCAGTATTTTAACTTCCTTGAATATATGAATTACCCTAAGAATAAATTTGAAACTAAAGGATTCAATGAAGAAAAGAGAGCAATAACATATTTTAGTTATTAAATATTCACTTACTTTTATTTAGAATTCATATTTTCTACAGCTATTTTTTCTATGAGATGTAAGACTCCCCAGCAGAATTCCAACTTTTGTTACTCATGAACCTCTCCAAAACTCTTTGACTTCAAAGGTGTTTTTATTTACTTATTTTCTATAGAAAAAAATACCTATGTTTTCTCTCAGTGTAAACACAGCATATTGATTGCTATTTTACATAAAGTTTTTATAGTATTATGATTAGATTTAAATTGAAGGAATGTTGCTGTGGTCTTGCAGGTATCTACATGGAACTGACATGTCTTTTAAAATTGTATTCTCCAAATAACTTTGGACCTATTGTGACCTCTTTTCTTCATTGCAATATGTTGCTTGGTGACCTGAATTGCATGAAAATGGAAAAAACCATATTTTGAAAGCATTCATTTTGTACGTTTAGTGACAATGAACCATGCCCAGAGCATAATTTTGCTTTAATTATAAAAAAAAAAAATAGATTATGTATATCACATGAGTCCTCTGAAGAAATAATATTCGTTGACATGGCATATACAGAGATCTGATAAAATGTCATCATCCAGAAAGCAATATTAGCGTTTATGTAATACACTGGTAATTAGCACAGTGCCTATCTTGAATTTGTGAGCTGGCACTTGATTTCAAATGTCATGAGCCATGTTCTCCAAAAGCTTTAGCCTTTACAGCACAGGCAGTAAAAAAATTATCATTGATATAAGAGAAGTAATAGTAAAATATCTATTCCTGCTGCCATTGTCAATTATCCTTAGATGATCCATATGTGACTTTTACTGAATGGCCATTAAAACTGAATATTGCATGTGGGAGCTGTTTAGTGATGTCATACACGTCCCACATGACGAGACACCAGCAGAAATCATTTTAATAGGGCGAGTGTTTCCACAGTTTTTTCCTTCATCCTACACATATAAACAAAGAACTGCATTCATTTTTGCTGCTCCTAAAGTCAGCAAATATTTTGTCAATAAATTAGGGTACACATGGTGTCAAGTTGGTCAGAAATAAGTAATATGAAACTTTTACAAAAATACTAAATATAATTTACTAATACTTAAATTCAATTTAGCACCATTTTTGGAAATTATATGTGAACAACAGAAAGCCTGTAAATCCACAGATATTTGCCTAAACCTGCCACAGAGCACTGAAGGTTGAATGGCATGATTAATTCCCTGTCACTGACCAGCACCCTCAAAGAATGAAAACCTACTCAAGTGTCAAGTAAGGCTCTTCCTGAACCATATTTTGATTGTCATCCTCTATCACAGTCTTTTACCTCTTCAGAGCCCAGCAGCCTCCAGTCCTGTCTGCTACTTTTACTTGAACAGTTTTGTTACACATAACAACTAATTCCTGTTTAAATTTTTTACCAAAGTTAAAAGGTTATTTGTAATAAATGGCTTTGTTATTGCTGTTTATGCAACTATTATTCTGTTACATATTCTCCCTAATTTACCTGGTAAGGAGCTACCCAGGCTCTTCTTCCTGATGCATTTGAGACATTACTAATTTTTCAGGATAAGAGTAATTTAATTCTTTCTGAATTAATGAGGGCTACTTTGATATTATGAGGTGGCAAAGGAGAAAATAAAATTGTAAGTTAGCATACAAATTATTCTCTGATACCAAAGCCTGCAGAAAAGCCTGTAGACAAGTTGACTGCAAATACTTGGCTGCAGACTAGCCATGTCCATATTTATAATTTTTCTGAAGTGAATCACTGCTTCTACCAAAGTCTATTAAGATATAATTTAAAAATATTTTATATTCTGAAATCGCTGTACATTAACAGCCACAATCATCCATTCAGTCATTCATAATTTGCTAATAAGTACGTACTAAACTGTTAATTCAATTTAATTGTATCCTATTGATCTAATTCAGATGCCTTGGGAGCTGTTTCTGGCTTTATAAATGTCAGGAAATAATAAGTAATTTGATCTTTAATCTGATACTTGCTAAATTTCTCCATTATGTAACTCTTCCATTGTTTCTATTTAGAAAATGAAAGAGAATGATAATGGGAAGGAACAGTCAATTACAATAATGAAGTGCAATGTCTTTTGCCTTCTGTAGTTCCTCTGCAATGGAGTGGATGAATGCTAGTTCAGCATACATAAAAGCAGCAGGATTTCAGTTATGAACTCCAGGTAATAAGAAGCAGCTTGTTAAATATCTGGCTCAGATATTGTAATTTAGTGGGATTTTTATAAGGATCTACCTTTACAGTCATATTTCCTTTTTTCCACCATACCAATTTTTTATTCCTTTTCACTTTAAATTTGTACCTTATAGCCACTTTTAAAATGGAATAAACACGCACAGACTGTGACCACCACAAACCACTATCAACCTCAATCATTTTGCTGAGTAGGTGTTTGGAGCACTCATGCAGTTTGTGAGGTGCTGTGAGAAGTGTGAGTCTTCTCTAGACTGATCTGACATGCTAATTACCGTGTAAGTCTGCACTACCACATCTTCATAATTATGCCAGTGGTGAACAATGACTGGGATGTATTACTGTAAACATTCTCTTCTAAATATGCTAATTTCTATTTCTCTAAACTTCTTTTTATTTCTCTCACTTCATATAACTTGTTTGTAGGTATCCTCAATATGGCATTCTTCAGTGATATAATTTCATCCTCTCTGTACTATATTTGTACAGCCATGTGTGTGATTTTTTTTCTTGAGTTCCTAATGTTCAAATACAGAGATCCAGCATTAATGAACTGTTGCAAGAGAAGCTTAAGGTCTTGCAGTTAGTGACTTTGTACTTAAATAACCTCCTGGTGTTTGCTGTCTAATAACCACAGAAGTTGTGTGCGAAGAAAACACAACAAAACAACAAAAAACCCAAACAAAAAAAAAACAAAACCAAAACCACGCAACAGACAAAGAGGGGAAAGAAACTATATAGTTAAAGCATATTTTGGTATAAGGAACTGGAAGAAAATTGCAGGAATCCAACCTCACAACCCCACTGTCCCAGTGGTGCTGCCAAGGCCTTTGGGAACTCCTTGCCTCTTGTACAGGCTGGCCTCCTAATGAACTCATTGCAAAAAAACCCAAAAAACTCATTTAGTTTCTGTTGTATCTTTATGTACAAAGGTCCCCTAGGAAGCACTAATTAAACACCTGACTGTTTAGAAAATGTTTTCTTCCACTGGAGTCTTCTGAATTTCAAATATGCTTCAAAATTTGTCTGTTTAACTTATATCCAAGACTCCGCAGTTGAAGAAAAACTCATAATAAAAATCACTTGGATATATGAGGAAAAGAGGATTTCTTTAAATAATTCATTAGTAAAAGTCTTTGCTGGACAGTGCAAGTTGAGAAATTAATAATTTTGTAATCACTCAGTCATTCCTTCATTTTTATGTCAGCAGCCAGAACTGGAAAGGGTGGATATTTCTTACATGGGTTTCATCCTTTCTTCCCATCGGGCAAGTGGCAGGAGGGCACTGGGTTCTTCTCCCTGCTCCCTCGACCCATCCCTTCTCAGCAGTACCCTGTAGCTCCAGAGCATGGAGCCACAACGCCCACACCAAATAACCAGTGGGATTCCTGATGATGGTAAGGACTAAACTTACTACCAAACCCTAAGAAAATTCTGAAAGGAATAGTTTGCCCATGAAATGAATGGCTTTCTGTTTTTTTTCCCCCCACCTTTTTTTCTAATGTAGCTGTGCTGTTTTACTGCCCTCCAATGCCCTAAATAGACTGTATAAGGAGAGACAAATGATCCCTTGTCCTCATTACCCTGTGTGGGGATGGATCTTGAGAACAGACCCTGCACACTGAGACCTCAGATCCTTTTTGACTCTGGAGTTCCCAAATCCCCATGGCCTCCCAAATCAGTGAGTGGGGTGGGCTGTGACACTGACTTTTGACAGTTCTCCCAGGAGGTCTCAAAACCTTGGTGTGGATTTTCTGTCATTGCTCCTGCCCTTGAGCACCTGGCACTGAACACAGCTGTCAGAGGGGCTCCTCACCAGCCCAGTCTGCACTCGGGGAGGATGCAGCAGCAGTGAGTGCACTGCTCCTTCCTTAGCTTCTTTCTGCTTTCCTCCTGCTTTAAGAATGTCAGATGGTTGAATAATTAATTGTCTAATAAATACTGCAAGTGTTTGAAATGTTTGAAGATATTACGTATGAAAGGGAACATGGGTATTTCTGAATAGGGTAGGATTAAATCATCTTATTCCTAGTTGGAAAAAGATTTTACAGTAATACAATCATTTGGTCTTCTCTTTATGCTCTTTATGAACCCTTTCTGTTTGCTATATTCAATGCAGTGTAAAATGTAAAATCTATTTACACATAAATTACACAACTGACCATATTCAAATGAAACACCCCACCATTATTGCTACCAAGAGACTGAATAAAAATGAATTTGATCTTTTCAGATGGCTCTGCTGGAATTTAATATTATAAAGCTCATTTGTAGTGGCATTAAAAGAAGAATAACGGTTATTTATGCAGGTGCATGAAAAATTCTGTTTTGGGTATGAACTGGAAATGTTATAGTTAATTTAAAGTCAGATTAAATAGTCAGTTCAAACTGCATTTTCCTACATAAAAAGAAGTAACCACTCAAGGAGTAACAAATTGCTTCATTCAGTATAGTTATGATTTATCAAGTATTTGTATTTCTTTGCCCCCTAGAGCAAGACCAGACAACCGTATCACTGAAAAGGAGGCAGATATTTCTGCTTGATTAGTGATTATATGTCCATGGCAAAACACCAAGAGACAAACACATTGATTTTTCTTGAAACAAGCTCTCAGTAATGTTAGCAGGATGTTGCCAGAGGAAGTATCATATTGTGGTTACACACACAGACACACACAGTGAAAGCCCACATGGATGAGGAAACTTTTCACAAGTGTCACTGGCCTTTGATCCTGGCTCTCCCAAGAAAATATTTTTGTATTTTTTGTATTCAATCACTATGAAGGAAAAGAATTCAGCAAAGCATTTTATTTCATTGATCACCAAACAAAAATAGTCACTAAATTTATTATTTTTATAAACACTGCAAGTGGTATCTTCTGTAAGAGATTTAATGCACACATGGAGACCTTTTGTAAGCAATCAATATCTTATGTGAGGCCAAAACTCTAGGAATAGTTTTCAATTTATTTCAATATCTGCTGCACTATTCAATATTATGTTGTTAATTTGGTTTGGAATTGCTCAAATAAGATGCTTCAACAGCTTCTGAAAATCAGTCATGACCAAATAGTCCTTAGTCTCTCTGCTCAAACTGGCAGTATGTCAGGCAGCAGGACTATTTTATCTCCACAAGACCAAATGCCAGTTTGTACTGTGCATGGCCACAGGCAGTAAGCATGCAACAACTCCTAAGATTTTCAAGACAAATGAGTTTTAAGAGTCAATCGACAGAAAATTGGATAAACTGCTCAAGACAAATGTACTTGAGGATTTTATTAATATGATATAACATAATGGTTTTGCTATATTTAAAAGCTTCTTTATTTGACATAGTTCCTTCTATTAGCATGATAAATTGGGATTTATTGGATCCATGAGCAGTCTTGGAGTAAAAGCACTCCAAGCCTTTAAATGCTCACTAGAGAACAACTAAATCTCTCTTCACAAAACTCTACTTACTTTTGACAGAGAAATCAGAAAAAAAAAAGCCATGAGTTGACCATTCATTTATTCCTCTCTTTTCTGTTGCTATAGGACATGAAACAACACAAACACACACACTGCTGCTCTTAGGGTGAAGAAAAATGAAAGTTTATTTTCTGACTCTAACATTCATCGTTTTCTAAAAGTGACAGTGGATTGGAGGGTGAAAGTGCTACCTCTCCAATCACACTGAACAAACTAACAGTCTATCAAATTTCTCTTCCTCCATAAAAGAATGCAAAACAATAAGTTATTTACAGAAAGTGTGTGAGAAAGTTTGCTACAAGAATGTAAACATCAGAAAGCTTAGAAAATCTTAAAAAATCATAGTGACAACTTCCTCCTCTGTTTTGGTATTGACTAATTGTTAGTACTTGCTTCATAATTTGTGGACAGGAAGGATAGGAAAAGGAATACATGGACCTCAGTTTAGGTAAACCTGTGGGGAATGTTTGACAAAGTGAACAGGGACACTTGGTCTTTGGGAAGTGAGTGCAAGGAAGAGCAGAAGAGATGCACACATGGTGTCTTGTGTCTATTGGAGGTTAAGGTTTCAATTTGTAATGTTCTAACCTTGCAATCCCTCATTCTTTCCCTCCAATGAGCATCAAGACTCTGCAGCATGCTCCTCCTCCATCTCTTCTCTGTGCCCTACTATTATTCCACTCCTCTTTTGTCTCCAGGATCTTAGCAAGAGCTTCTGCCAAGGTGCAAGGCGTGCTGACAAAGGGTTTGGGATGGGCCATGGCATGCTGCAGGTGGGTGGTACTCTTGCAATCCCTGCGTAGTGTGCCTGGAGTGGTCTCCACTCACCTCTCATTTCCCAAATGCCTGTTTGCCTAGACTGTAGGAGCAAAGTGAAGGTTGGCTTAGCTCAACTTTCTCTGCAGATTGAACAGTTTTGGGAGAGTTTTCATGATATAACAGCAAGCATTAAATAGGAGAATTAGGAATCCCACCCAAAGTGCATGTTTAATAAAAAAATAACTAATTTCAAGGTAAAAAATATATAAGAACTAGATGATACTTTAAAAATAATTCAAAGTGTTTACTTTACACATTTTTCAAAGCTTATCTCTGGCCTATTGAGCTGTGACATTTTGAGGCTGGAAATACTTAAATATCACAGCAAAAGATGTTAGAAAAATGCTGAGAGACATAGACAAAGTAATGGTGGAAAGTCTGATAAGAGCGAAAAAAAGGTAAATGATTGCCATTCCAAAACAAACCCAGCTTGTAGAAAGAAGTGTTGCCTCTAAAACTGGCATCCACCCAGAGAGAACTGAGAATGAACATCCTGTCATGAACCCCCCTGAAAACTCCCAGGTCCATATCTTAGAAAGTAATTAGGCCAGGAACTTCCATTGATTTCCAATTTATACATCCTAAAAACCTCTGTGCCTAATTTGGTACAAGGAAAGCTCAGCACGCTGAGGAACCTGCAGGAAATTACTCTAATTAGAGTTTTGAAGAAATGTTGAAGCAATGCTGAGATGCTGCTTTTGTACAGCAAGAACAACAGTACATGCAAAATAACTGTATTTGCTTTGGCAAGTGTTTCTAGCAATTAAAAAACCACCAATGCTAATACCTTCTTTAATATACCTGTGAAGTCTAAATGTAAACTTTGCAGTCAAAGGCAAATAGTGAATATGAGCAACCATATAACAAATAAAAGGGATGCCAATTTTCTTGAAGTTTCTCTGCAGATTCTTTACCACTTCTTGATGATATAGGGATAGTTCATGTGAGATTTCCAGTATGAATTATCTTTCTCAAAAAAGTTTCATGAAGTTACATTTGGAAATGCTTTTCTGTATTTGGATTATGAAGAGAGCATAATGGATCTACAACGTTCATGGGTCCCCTGAATCAGCAACATGGCCATCATAAAGGATACAGTCCTCATGGTGGAAACTGCTTCCATTACAAAGCATTTGATATTGTCTAACAAGCTACTATCTGAGTCTAAGATTTTAAGTTTAAAAAATCCTTCCAATGTCATATTTTTTGGTTTAAACAAGCATTGATATTTTCTTTCATAGTTTTCTGATTTAAAAAAAATAGTAAATTAGTAAAACAACCTAATAAAACTATTTAGGGTCCCTGATGTTTTCATAAGAGGGAGTGTTTTATGGAAAATACATTTATTTACTCAATTGTTTGTAATGACACTTTCTAGGCTTTATAAACTTCAATTTGTAATGACACTTTCTAGGCTTTATAAACTTCATCTGCCATAGACCAATGAATTTTCTGAAAGTTATTTTCACATCTTGAGAACAAAATAATGAACAAAGGCCTCCAAAATATTGAATAACTTTAAGGTTCTAAAGGTATTAATTCTGGTAAAGAATTGCAAAGCTGGAAAATTAATATATCCATGTACATCTGTGTCTGCATCTGGAGTTCCTTTTTTAATTGAAAACTTCTGAGTTTAGATCCTCAGTCTTGCTGACTGAAACTGTGTTAAACTAGTAGGAAGTAGAGTCCCAAATTTTTTTTCTTCCATGATAGCCTGTCTAAAATAACTTTTCAGCCATCTGTTTGGCCATAGGAGGAATTTAAACCATCTGGAAGGCACAAGTTTTCAGGCCTTTGAGAGGGCTTCTCTATCATCTTAACTTGACACAATTAATGAAAGCATCTCTCCAGCCACCCATACCCCTGCATAAATTTAACTTAATTGTTGAAGATGAGACCAAGCTCACACGTAGCAAAGTGAATTCACAACCCCTGTGAGGAGCACAGGTTAGGGAAGGGAGCTGTAGTGGGACACACACAAAACACACAGGTGTGATGGATAACCAAATGCCCAGAGCTAACCCTCAAAAGATATGGATTCCTTCCCTTCTGGCCTGCAAATTCTCTCTTGGAGGAGAGTATCTACAGAGAGCAGATGGTACATTGGCTCTTGGAAGTTTGCTGAACTCTGAATTTGTTCTCAAATTTTATCTCTAAACAATCCCTCTCAGATCTTCTGTTCCACATCCAAACCCCTTATCTGAAGCAACTTTCTCTTTTGGCATTTTCCATGCAGAGAGGGAAAGTGTCATTTTCAGCTGCAGCTCTCCTCCACCAGTACACAGATCTCTTCAGCCTCAGCCTCCTGGATGCATATGGCAGGTACCTCCAAATGCTCCTTCCTGGGAAACTCCTGGAAAAGCCTTCCCCAGCTGAGCACTCAGCTCACAGTTTTGAATGCAGCATCTCAACACACCCCATGGAAAGCTGTTCCCAGGAAGTTGCCCTCAAGCTCTATTCAATAGGCAGGCTTTGGGAGATGAATTCTGCGACACAATAAGTACTTCCCAAAAGGTAGGTATCTAGGGGTCCTGAAACAGAGAATAAATCGAATCTTTAGTTTTAATAGTTCCCCCAGTGGCTTTATTTTGCATTTCCCACAGCCAGAGTACAATATCAACTTAAGAATTTCAGAGCTTTTCCATGTATTTAGATTGGGTGTATGGAATATTTGGGGTATACCACTGCCTCTGAAGTACCTAAACCAGTGCAAATTTTAAAACTTTATTAAGCTTATATATATTTATAGATGTCAAAAATATATAAGCTTTATTAAGTTTGGGAGGTTATTCAGTTCTATTTAAATTCAGATTGCCCAATTACTTGCAACTTTAAGCATGAACAATTCACTGTGGATGTCTTGAGAAAGACTTCGGTTTCACTCAAGACTTTGTAATGAAAAATACACAGCAAAACTCCCTGCAAACCCTAGATCAAGCTAGAGTATAAGTATGAAGTAGTCAACAAACTGTCTAAAGAAAATTAGCTCCTCTACATTTTGGCAAGCTAAATCTTACCAAAAGAGAAAGAGATAACAGCAACAACAAATGGCTCAGTCCAGCTTTGATCAATCTCTCATTGCATCCAGAGAATATGTAATTGGGGAAAGCACTGTGTTGAGTGCAATTCTAGTCATTGCTTTTATTTCTGTAATGTGCTAAGTAATGTGCTTCAGTAAAACATCGATAAAATAGCTCTAAGAAATGTGCCCAAAGGAAAAGCTCTTCAGTTTTGAATGGACCTAAAATCTGTCCTACAAAGAAAAAGAACTAAATCCATGGAGGGAATAGCAACATGGAAGGATATTCACTTTTCTGTTGGAGGACTTCGAAAGGCTCATTTAAAGTAAGAATGATGAAATTAGGCTGCTGATTATACTGAGAAGAAACCTGACCAAACCAGGAGCAACTCCACCCTAAGCTCTTCCCTTTGCTCATCTATTGGCTCTCTTACAGCCAAAAACATCCAGCAGTATTTTCACACTTGTCTTGTCAGGGAATTCTTCCTGCCTTTATAAATACCTGTTGAAACAATGTTTGTTTTAAATCGCTGCAACATATGTCCCAATTGGCTTTGCTTGAAATCTTATTTCTTTCTTTTGTTATGTTCTGCACTTGCTGTTCAGCTAGGAGTTTGGGTTTCTGCACATCTTTCCCCATTTAATCTTTACCCAATATAAATACAAGAGCTTTTGTTTCTAACCAAAGTAACATTCTTAGCAAAAGCACTATGATCTGTTATAGCCATAGATTTTTATAAGGGAAAACCTTCCCCCTGTTGCTGCAATTTAAAAATTAAACTTCTAAAGAAATTTTCCTCCTTTTAAAGTGTTTTGCCTGGATGCAAATGGTTTAAAGACACTTTTCATACAACAATAACATTATCAAGCAATTATGTCTGAAAGCAAGCCTAACATCATATCAACAATTAGGAAAAAGTAAATTTTTGCTGAATGGCTTTCTTGTGAGGAGATAAGTATTTACCCAGTTTCAAAGACAAAAAAAATTGAAAACTTTTATCCAAGACCACACATTGTGTCTATGATAGATGCTAAAAATCTTTTCCACTCAAGTCAATGTGCCCATGGGGCATCACCAACTCCTAGTGCTGGTCAATGATATTTTGAAAGCGGTATTTTATACTTGAGCAGCCTGCAAAAACAAGGACAAAAATATTTAACTAAGTCCTAAAATAACTCTGAGAGCTAGAAGTGGGTGGTTTACATGTATGGTAATGAATGCATATCTACTTGTGACTTTTTGCTTGGAAAGGGAGAAGAATTTTCCAAATGCTTCAACATAAAAACATATAATGCACTGCTTCCTTTGCTTATTGTTCCAGTTTAATTTAGGGACTGCAATCTTTATAATAATAAATTAACCACTTTAGTAGTCTCTGGATATTACTAGTTACCTGATTTCTGATGGCAAGATGGTCCTTGTGAACTATCAGTTGTCTAAGCTTGTAAAACTTACAAAACTGCTGATTTCAGCTTTAAAAAACTTCAGAGAAAATAAAAGACATATCCTAAAAGCAAAGATAAAAGTCCAAGCATCCCTTTTCTTGGATTGTTCTTTACCTGGAGTTAAGGTGTTTACTCTTTTTCCAACCTTTTCTTTACCAACCATAAAGCAAATCTCCAGTAAAGGTCTCATCTTCAGATTCTGTTATTTATAAAGGTTCACCTGCACTACAAGAGCTACCAGAGGAAGGACACCAGGAATCACATACCTAAGTCAATCTGGCAGCACGTCATGACTGGAAACATGCTGTCCTGAAGCAGAAGGAGATAGCAGAGTGCCTTTCAGCCAAAGCAAGGAACCAGTCTTTCTTTTACTAGTTTTTGATTTACCACGCTCCTTAAATGCTCTAGCAGGACTGTGGGATATGAAGAAAACAGACTGTTGTTTCCTCTATGTGTGTGTGGGCACAAATGCTGTTCCTTGGAATGACAAGGCCAACAGAAGCTTTGTAGGATCCTGAAGAAATTCAGGATGAAGGTTGTGGAAATAAGAATAAGTCCACAGCCCTTGTGTGAGTTCTCTCCTCTCAGGCAGAGACTGGTTCCTTGCTATTAATCTGTATTTCTGCACAAACAGGTTTCATTGCCTGTCTACACGCTTTTAACCCATGAGTACATTTTAAAGCCTCTGAAATTATAAATGTCAATCTTCTTTGATGCACAGAGAGCCCCACTTTAATTTGTAGCTGCCTACACTCTCCCCAAGGCTCAACAAGAATCTGTAAGACAAGTAAGTTGGTGGGGTTTTTACTACGTTCAGTGATAATTCACACAAATCAATGCCATCACTGTCCCCTACGGTAGGGACCACAATTTATTGCAAATACTTAACCAAATGTTCTGGTGAGGAAGCTCTTCTTGAGTTATTTATTCATACAGAGGCATTACTGTCACCACGGTCTTATAACTTCAGTGTGACCCAGGGTGGAACACCTATAAAAGTAGTGCCCTGAGCTGTATTTTTATCAGTTTTAATTCTCAGTTTTAAAATGTATTTCAAGGTTGATGAGGTTTTTCTCTGCAGGAGAGAGCCATGGATCTGTCTGGCTCTGCCTTTCCTGGCTGGCTCTTGGTCCCCTGAGATGTTTCAGCCCTCTTTCCCATTAATTACGAAATTGTTCCATGGAGCCTGAAGTGAGCTTGTTGTAAGGAAGTTTTTGGCAATGTGCTGTTATGGCCCTGAATGCATCCTCTGCACTCAGGACCTCAAGGCAGCCCAGTTCTGTGACCTGTGGAGAGCCTTGGACCTGTGGTGGGGAGGCTCATGGAGGCCATTGGCCCAGGCAGCTCTCAGCTTATGTGGAGCCCTGATGTGTACACTAAAGGGAACAAGTATAAATGCATGTGGAAAAAAAAAAAAAAAAAACAAAAAACCCAACCAACAAACTATGAGACTTAGTAGCCTTATAAAAATAATCTGTAAATATGCCTCTAAGGATCCTGCCATGGGCTTTTCCTCTAGCATTCCACAGAAGAGATGGGTAACTCTGATAGGCTTGTAAATTCTGCTCATCCACAGTGAATTGGAGCCCTTTCAGCAAGGGCTGTAGCTGTTCTCTCCGTTGTAGCTGTGTTTTCTAAGACCCTAATAAAAACCTCAAATGCTACATAAAAATGAGATACTTCTCCAAAACTCATTGGCAAAGCAGATGAGGCTGTGCAGAAGCCGAAAAGCTGTGTAAGAGTTTAGTGCTAGATTTAAGACCCCATGCTGCTCTGTTCTTCAAAGTACCAGGACACAGAGGATGTTCAGTCCCTGATTAGTTGTGCCTCTTTCAATCCTAGTAAATGCTCTCTCCAGCTTAAGGGCCACATGTATCTGAGATGGGCAGTCCCAGAGCACATTCCTACCTAGCCAAATCCTACATGGTTCTTTTGTCTTCTCCTCCAGTATTTTCAGATTTCTGGACTCTTTGAAGCCATAGGGAAATTTCTTATGCACTGTGCAAAATACAGAGGAATGAGAAAAGTATCCTTCTACCTTTTACATAAAAAGAAGGAAGCAAAGTCATTAATAACCAATTTTGTTTATAAACTGAAAGGTGATATGTCAACATTGCCTACAGTCCTTCTTGCTGATGTCTTTCTTCTCTCCTAAAATCTATAGGACTATAGCAGGACTCTGGCTATCAACTAAGAGAAATATTCTAAGAAAGCAAAAATGGATTCTCTTTAATTGGGCTGGAAAAGGGAGAGAGTAATTATTAAGGATAAATTAAAATAAGTTCTAAATTGTGTTTATCCAAGTCAATCATGGAGAAAATTAAGAAGGAAATAATACTAAAGGCAATAGAAGGGGACTATGAAGCCATATATTCTGAAATATGACTCTTGTATGCAAAGGATGCATACTGATAGCAGACTAACTCCTATGATCAGTGAATGTTTAGGAATATATTAATTTACAGGCATTGTTGATAGGAACCTTGCCTTTAGAGCTGTTTATGTGGAAAGAAGTAAAATGAAAATTTCATGTTCAGTTCCCTTCTTTTTTTCAGTTTGAGACTCAATTTGTGAACATATGAAAGCCAAGCACAGCTAAGACAAGTACAATTCTTGTATCCCTTTTTTCCTTTCCCCACCATGATATCCATTATTAATAAGCTTCAAAGTGTACAAAACTCTCCCTAGAGAAATATTTTATATAGAAATAGGTTTTAAATTTTGCTGGTGAGAAGTGTGGAATGTAGATTAATTTCAAGAAAAAAGATAAAATGCAAATTTACATTTTGAATGTAATTTTTTTTTCATTCATGGCAAGGAAAGAAAATAGTCTGTTATAGAAGTTGCTTATTTCCAATTCTAATATGTTTACTAAGAAAAGTTTGGAATATGCAAGTATTCTGTTGTTAAATCAGCCCTTCTTTATTTATAACTTTTAAAATGTTTTCTAACATTCTCACAAAGCCAGTAGAAAATAAACTGGTGAAGAAAATTGAATTGGATGAATGGACTGAAACTCAATTACTTCACAGATTTCAAGAGCATTTAGTGACAGGACAAGGGAGAATTTGTTCAAACTGAAAGAGTCTAGGTTTAGATCAGATATTAGGAATAAATTCTTTACTGTGAGGGGGTAAAGCCCTGTAACTTTCTGTTTCTCAGAGAAGTTGTGGGTTCCCCATCCCTGGAAGTGCTCACAGCTAGGTTGGGTGGGACTCTGAGCAATTTGCTCTAGAGGAAGGTGTCCCTGCCCATGGTATGGGGGTTGGGACTGGATGGTCTTTAAGGTCCCTTCCGACCCAGGCCATTCTAGGATCCTGTTTTTGTCTCAGATGTGCAGCAGTCTAGGAGGTTTTGTGTTTCAGATGGACCTGATCACACAGATGTGTGTGATCACATGGTTTCTAGAGTAGGACTTGCTCCCACACCGTGGCTGTCCAAGCCTGGGCATGTGAATGGGCCTGACACTGATGGTGGATCCCTGGGGATATTCCTTTGGTTTCTGGAGCAGCCATGCTGAAACCTGTGGGACAAAGGCCAGCTTTAAGCCTGCAGTGGGTTTCCAGCACTTTCCTTTAAGCCTGCTATGGGTATTCTGTACTTTTACGGATAAACTTCACTTTTCTGAAGGTGATGAATGACATAGGAGAAATTTCAGCTTCGGCAAACGAGCTCCCACCATCATTTTGTCTGTTTGTGTCTGGTAAGTTTCTGACTCATGACCAGACCAACACGATTCTATTTTGTCTCAGGCTGAATAATTTTTCCTCCTCCCTCAGCCTCCCAAGAACTTTCAAGATAGAGGCGTATGCACACATGAATATTCATGACTCCTTTAGGAAACATTTATGCAAATAGATAACCACTTTTTGAAAACAAGAACAAAGAGTTCTAAGTGGGAAAGTAAATTTGCATTTTGGTCTCAGTAAATAGGTGTGGATTTTTTTTTTTTTTATATTCAATCAATTTGACAAACTGAGACTGAGACAGCCCTGTTGCCTAAATCCTGTGTAGGCAGAGATTTGCATATTCTGGTTCATGTTACTGGTAGATCATAGTGGAAGTAAATGGCAAACTGTGAGATTATCTTTGCATTGTAGCGACTTCAGTCAAAAGGGCTGAGAGGGTTCATACAGGTTGATGAGGAAATCTGGAGGGTTAACATATGTCCTCTGATGCAATACTGTTAGAATCCCCTGGTGTGGGAGAAACTGGCCCACCAAACCAGCAGAACCATGCAGACATGCAGCACAATCCAACTGTTCAGTTCCTCCCCTAATCGACACCTTCCACCATGGCTGCTGACACCAGGCATAAAGGGTAAACTCAAATTCACCATGCATCCCACAAAGCAGAACTACGGCTGCCAAATATCTCTGAGGGAGCTCATTAACATAAAGCTAATGAAGTATTTGCACAGCAAATGGACCTCTCATGTCTTTTATTTACAAAGGAAAATTCATGGACTTGAAAGAAACAATATTTCATTTAATCAGATATTTTTGTAAATGTTTCCTGACTGAAAATATTTCCCTCTCCCACGGAAAAAACAAAACCAAAAAAAACACCAAACCCAAAACAACAACACAAAACCCCTACTTTTTTTCGAATTACATTTCCTTGAATAAAAAACTTTTTTAGGAAAATTGAGGTAAAAAATCTTTCTGCCATCTCCATTTTTTTTGTTGTGTTTCTGCTTTGAAAAAAAAGAGGAAGAATTTCAAAACACCAAAGTGACCAAAATACATTTATACACCTTCTAAGTGAAAGAGAATTGACAAAATATTTAAATTTAAAGAATTTTTGAAACTGTTTACAATTTACATAAGCACGTTTCTTTGCTACCACACCATGAGAACACTGAATAAAATTTTACTTTTCTTTTTTATTCTGCTTTAATTAAAACTTATCCAGTATTTGCATAGTTCTTCATTAGTTTTTCCAGCATATTCATATTCAGGCATAATCAGTCTTCAGAAGCTTAACCTGAAAGTTACCTCTGTAAATAGCATTGCTAACTTGGTGGTGGCTTTGCTTTACAGTGGAAAACAAGAAGAAAACAAGTCAAAATTTTGGTAAGCAGTGCACACATGTAATATTCTGAGCTTCTTTCTGCTGACTCTAGGAAACTATAGAATACAGAAAATATTTGTACTGGTTGACCATCCTTTTGTTATCAGGAAATAAATAAAAAAAAAGACAGCAGTAGTTAAATGTGGCCTCTGATTAGTAAAATGTCAATCCATGCATACACTTTAATGAATTCACTCATTAAAAATTGTTTAAAAAGCACTTATATTAAATATTCATGACTAATAGCTAATACTTAACTTTTGACTCTTCTGCTGTAAGTATCACTCTTGAATCTAAAGTTCCCTGGAAATCTTATTAATTTGAAGAGGGGATAAAATTAGTGTGAAGATAGCACAGCTTCTAGAATGTGACAGAACTTAAGCAATTGTTGGTAGTTAATGTCTAATAAAAGTCAGCAGAAATACAAGCTGTGGTGGGAGTGGGTTAACACCAACTTAATGTGAAAATTACCTCTTTATGGTAATGAAAGGGACCATATTTTTCCTGATTCCGTTACTCACCTAAAAATATTTACTTCCATCTTATAAGATTGATTTCATATGCTCTGTGAAGCTGACAGTTCTCTTTACAATATAGCTAGGAGGCTTTTTTATTTCAGGGTTATGCCAGCCTTCATTTTACTTCCTTGCATTTTAGCAATTTTTTTTTTAGAAAAATAATATAATGACTATTCATCTCTGCACTGAATACAAATTTTTAAAAACCCCTTAGTGATTTGTTCAGGGGGGGTGTTTTTCCAACATGCACAAGCAAGAAGTTTAGGGAAGCTGAGGTTCCTTAATAATTTTATATAGCCAAAGCAGAATTCAATATGATTCAATAATGTGACCTCACACCATCTATTTAAATTAATGATGAATATAAGTTTTGTTCTAAATAGGTACTAAGACACAGGGATGCAGCATGGATGTTAAGATGTCCTATTTTGGAAGAAATCTGCCTTGGTATGTGAATTTTCCAACAGAAATGGACAAGGCAAAAGCTCTATTCTTGACATAAGATGCCAGGGTATGCAGACAGAGGTATGTGCAAGACACAGGTATATAATCTGATTTTGAATGGGTTCATAGCAGAACCAGAAAGCTTTTTCAGTAAAAAAAATTCAGACGTGGTTCCATAAAACCAAGTCTAAACCGATTTGCATAGTGAAGCCAGTAATTCCAGCTTCACTAAGACATAAGAATATGAGAGGCTGGATAGTGCTAATCCAGCAAATGCTGGTACTTTCCATCATAGACCTCAGAAGTTTGTCCAGAAGAGCTTCTACCTCAAAATAGGTGCTCTTCAAAAAAGATTACAGTGAAGATTACTCTGAGAAATTCTCCATTTAATGATACTGATTTTATAACACAGTTAACCTTGATCTACATCAGTGAAAGATGGAAGATAATTAATTCTTGTTCATTCCAAATCAAATGCTATATTCAGATCTTTTGCATTGAAATAGGAACAGATTTGCTTCTTTGGTAAGAGCTGTTCATGTGTTTAAGGCACTTGACTAAATGAATAAATCCCTTTCCATGCAGTTCATGTCTATTGTGTCTTGTAGAGCTCTAACTCATCTGATCTTTGCCATGATATTTTCTGCTATGGCACTGGAAAAATTAGGGGACAGAACAAATTATTATGAGCAACAAGTACAGATACCCACAGCTGTCTTGATCTAGTTTTCAGTAGTTTCTCTTCAAGTGGGAGGTTGGATAACAGACATCCAGAGAATATTTCTATGACTCACACTGCTCTTTCACTACGAATAAAAAATGCAATTATTCTACTTGGAATTTTGAATTATTTAAACCTTTGCTATCTAACCATTAATTACTGACTCATAAAAATGGATTTATATGCATAGGAAGCATTGGGGCATAAGAAGTTTGTCAAATGTTATTTTCAGGACCCTGTGTTTTCAATAATGTAACTACAGTAATTTTCCTTTCTGATATTATTTCCTCAGATTTCAACACATTTTTGAGAGAATCTTGTGTTGTCATTTTTCAGCCTTTTTGCTTTCATTTTAGTATTACTTTGTAAGTACTGGAATGTTCTAATATTATTAATGCTTCTCAAGGTCTTCCTTGCTAATTGCAACTGTTTCAAAAAACCCTTACATTTTTATTATCAAGAGTGACCAATGAAGTTGTAAAGCATACAATAAAATATAAATTTTAGCAAGATTATGTTTACTAAAAGATCAAGAAATTTTAAAGGTCATCTTTAAGATCAAGAAATGGCAGCTGATGAACTTTGATTGAAATGGATAAATTTGATAATAATTGAGTTTGCCACTAGGACATAAAAAGAAAGATGTGGTTAAGCTGCAGCATAATAATTTCGTTTGGTGATGAGTTATAACAGCCAAGTAAGAAGTAACATAGAGTTGTGTCCTCTGATACCTATTTGCAGCAGCCTCATTTACTGTGTGATGCCTTCAGTTTCAGGAAAATCAAATATCACCAAAATGAGTACTCAAACAGGCTCCATAAACAGCCACACACATACTATAGCAGTGAATTCAAACACATGGGTTGATACACACAGGTAGAGAAATAAAATTATTTCCTGTTAGCGTTATTTATCTGCTCCATAGTTTTTCAACATTCCTCAAAACCAGAGTGGTGTGGTGATCACTTGTGCTTTCAGCACAGTGCCTGTTATTTTGTACACAAACTGTCACATTGCAAGTAGGTTTGAAAGGACTGTTGCTCTCTATGCTTCCACACTCAAAAGAAGACTTTTATATTTGATTAATACAGGTCCTGACCTTGGCGTCATTCATGGCAGCTGATAGCTTCTTCAGGTTCTTCATTTGAACTGCTGCTTTAATGAATGGGAATGATACTGGTGAGTAAAAGCTGACTTTGTTTTAAATAAGCCTGTCTGGAGATAAATTGCATGTCCTCAAGAAGGGCTTGTGCAAATATATCTTTTGTATTTAATTTAGAAGGGTTGGGTGCTTCCCCTGTCTCCTGTCATCAGCAATGTTAGGAAGTCCTTAAGCTCTATATCAAAATGCAGTTTGAGCAGAAGCTCATTCAAAAAGAAAAAAAAAATCACTCTGAGGCTCTGGCACCTTCTGTGACTACAGGAAACTGCTTGTACACCTTTTGTGGCCTCAGCTTCTCTAAAACATTATAATTAAAACCTGTCAGGTTTTCTAGTACCTGTTTCAATATTTGCCTGGAAAGTTTCTTACAGATAATTTTTCATTTCTTTTTCTAGGCAGAGCATTTAGAGATTTTCAGAAGTGTAGTCCTTACCCAAAGAACTTTTTCCCTACTCAGAACTTAAGGCCAGCCCTTTTTTTTTTTCCCAAACAGTAATATCTTGCAATTTTTTTTTTATTTTGGAATGAACTATTTCTGATTTGAAAAATATCAGACTGGTTGCTTTAATGATGTGCTACCTCTTTGACTTCCTGCAGCAGTGTCCTGCTTTCCATTCCTCTCTTGGAGACTTAGTTCCATCTGGCCTGTCATCTCTTAGACACTGAGTAAATAATTTCTACCCCAAACCACTTCCCCTTTATTTTTGCCAAAATTCTGAACTTAATTACAGAATCACAGGATTGTGGTATAAGATATAGTTGTAAGGCACCCACAAGGATCATTGAGCCCACCTCCTGGCCCTGTGCAGGACCATCCACACCAAGAGCCTGACAATGTTGTGCAAATGCTTCTTGAACTCTGCCAGGCTTGGTGTTGTGAACACTTCCCTGGGTGGTCTGTTCCAGTGTCCAGCCACCCTGTGGGTGAAGAATCTTTTTCTAATTCCAGCCTAAAAAACCCTGACACAACTTCAGGTGTGGCACAACTTCCCTCCAGTCCTTTCACTGGTCACCAGAGGAAAGATATCAGTGTCTGCCCCTCCTCTTCCCTTCATGAGGAAGTTGTAGACTGGAATGAGGTCTCCCCTCAGTCTCCTCCAGTCTGAAAAGACCAAATGACCTCAATTGCTCCTCATAGAGCTTCTCCTTCCTTCACCTTCTCCTTTGCCCTCCTTTGGATGGTCTAATTGTCCTGTGTTCTAATTTTACCAAAAAAATTTGAGTATTTATCTGTGTTGTCTTTTCACAAGGCAGGAGGATTCTTCAACAAAATTTTATGAGCGCTCTTCACTGTTTTTACCTTTAAATCTCCCCTTCAACTCATGAAAAATGAGCTGCCCAGGAAAAAGAGAAAAGAGTGGGGGAAGGAAGTAAAAAAAAAAAAAAATAAATGAACATAACTTGGCCTAAATTTATCCTGCCTACCTTTGGATAATTATTATTCCAATTAGGAGAGGAGTCACACAGGGTTGTCTTTATCTGTCAGTAAAGAGAAGCAGTGATCACCATGACTATTGCCACAGGCAATGGTAATATGAGCCTAGAGCAATAGAAGCGGGTTCCTTTGTCATGCCAGACTTTGGAAGGCAGCTGGCACATGGTGGCTACTTTATGTTTGCTATTACAGCCATTCCACTCCAACTTGGCCTAGCTCCATCAGTTTGAATCCCACCTGGTGATTTTACTTATTAAAACTGGGTTGTGTTTGGGCCTGTCTTTGTGACTCCTCTGCAGTAGTAATCCAAGTGCCAGTGATCTTCAGCTGTGTTCTGGCTCAGGTTATACATCTCAAATTGTTTACCTTCTTGTTTCTAAACTTAATGCCTTAAAACTCATGGAGTTTATATCCTTCCCATGTTATATGAAAACGTTGCAAAGAGTTAATAAATGCATGTTTTGTTGTCTTGCATAACTCAGAAATTACTGACCCTATAAAAGAAGACATGTGGTTTTAAAGGAATTATTTTCCATTTCACATGGAAATATCACATTTTTGCTCTGTTTTGGAAAGAAAAAGGATATAAAGATGAATCCAAGTCTCCACTATGCTTTCAAGTGTCTATTAGTTCCAGATCTTTTATGCCTTAGATATCTGCTTGCCTGGAATTTATACTGACCAGACCGAAGAACAGGAATAAACTAATAATTTTTGCTTGGTGTATTATATAGAAATGTAGCTACATCTATTTTTTTTTTTTTTTCTGCTGACATAGAGAAGAAAAGAATGTGGTTCTCAGAGAGAAATATTAAATATATGTTTCTGTGAGAATCTTATCATGTCTGGAATTGGGAAGGACCAGATAGAAATGGAGGAAATTCCATGGAAACACTTGAAGTTACAAGTGCGAAAGTGTTGTAACTACACCAGCAGTCTACTGAAAAAAACCTTTCTTTTCAATTTAACAAATCTTCATGTTCTGTATTTAACCATTGCCCTTGTTTTTCAGTTTGCTAGTAGCAGATTAATTTGAATCACAGTAATAATGTATAGAAACCATAATATACAGAAAAAATCTGGATTTTGGCTGTAGACTTCATTATCTTGTTATTTCTCTTTGTTAACTATTCTCGCCTTTTCAATGTTTGTGGTTGAAATTTGCTTGATTACTAAATATTATACCTGAAGAAAAGAACCTCAAAATTCAGAGATTATTTTAGATTGTTAGATACAACTCACATAGAAAATGTTGTGAAAAGGACCAGGCTTGAATTTCTCACTGAGTCAAGGTGGGTTTTTTTCTGTATATCTCTGTGATTTAGGGTTTCTTTTCAAGCTAATGGTACCTCACAGCAAGTAATGGTTTTCCCTGTTAGCCAGACAATAAAATATTTAGCCCAACTTTGAAGTGTAGTGGCATGAATGCCACAGCTGTCAGAAAGTTTTTGAGATGTGCTGCACACTCAGCATAGAAAATGCCCATGCTTGGGCAGACTTTTAGGCTCCTGATGATGCTCCTGGAAACACAAGTGGAAGGGTTGTGGTGTTGGCCAGCTCGTTCACCAGATGGCAATAAGCACCAGACACATTTAGCTAGTGTCTGTTGTGCTTTCCACAGTGCAGAAGTTGATTTTTGACTCACCTGCTTGTTTTACAGCCACTTAAGCTTTTTTGGGACATTATTCAGGTGTATGGTCTAATGGTTCCTATCTCCCTAAAATTGTCTGAGCTCAGCCAGATGAAAGGCAAGTCCAAAACTAGGAATACAACCTAATAGTTTTTTCTAGATGAGTAATAAGTTATGTGCAGAGTGGAATGATGCAGACTTCAATTGCTCTTATACCTAAAATTGGCTCCATTTTAATTTTTGGGAGTAAGTTTTAAATGTAGGCAGGTTTCAGAAGCTGCTACCTGTATCTTTTTAAACCTGTGTCTTTTCCCTATTGTTTTTACTTTGTGATCTGGTGTCTAAGTGGGTTTTTTTTTAACGAGGCTTCTGCCTCTTTCTCCTGTGGATTGGTTATGAGGTTGTTGCTGGTGAGATTCATTACTGCATTAGGTGCATTACTGCAGGCTTCTCTCCATTTTGATAACCACAACCTTCTGAGGGTGAGCAGTAAAACAGTGTCTAAACATGCAGGAAGATCCTAAGATTGCAGTAAGCATATCAGCCACTTCACATCATAGGATATATGCCAGCTTCTCCTCGTCTGTGGCAGGAAAGTTAGGAAACTGTCTTTACTGCTGTAATTTAAACTATTTAATGCAAGTGGCTTTCATGACCGAGACTAAGTTCTGCAAGGACAGCTGTGACCATGTGTTGCTGTGTAAGGTTCCATTTTACCTTTGTGTACTCTAAGCACATGGCTATATGGAGAACTAAATCTGTACATGCAAATCAACAACCCATTCACTAATCTGAAACTAGAAGGTAGGATATGAAACAGACATAATATTGGACTAAAAAAGCCTGACAACTCACGGTCTAAAAATAATTGATATATCAGACTGCATTATTTTCTTTATGCTGAGGGAAAATCTCCAAGAAACATGCCTCGTGTAAGATCTTCCCTGTCTGCATCAGAAAAACAACAGAAATAGCCTTTCTGGTGTCTTCCTCACAGTCTCAAACTGTGCAGACAAACTTATTTAATGATGTCTACACTCATTGTCCACATTGTAGCTGGAGAAATTCTACTGCTGTTTTTTTCATTTTTTAAACTTTGCAGGGAGTGCAGTGTCCAGAACCATTTACTATATATGAAGATGTACCCTTTTTTTTTTAAGCTAATCCATTTCCTATATTCCTGAACATATAATGAACTTTTTATACCTTCGGGGGGGAGACAAAAATATTTCAGAAACATTTGATCCTTGATATTGCATCCTGTCTTCACCCAAAGGAAACACAAATGATAGGACTCCAAGAAAGATAATTTTAATTATTTTTGCTTTGTGAAGCCCAATTAATCAATATGTAACAGTGGTGATGTTATTGATTGTTATTGATATTATTTTAGACCTCCTGCTGTCCCATTAAAAATTTCCCTTTGCAGTTGGTTTCAGTACATTTATTTCATGGTGCTGGTAATGATATTGATCAGACCAGAATGGAGTGGAAGAATAGCTGGTCCTGTTTGAAATGGTTACAAGCAAGAATACAACCAAGTTTCTCTCCGCTGAGACCAGTCCCATTTCCAGGGCAAAGGCAGCTTCGTCCTACCTTTCTATTCCACACTCTTGAGCTGAATGTAATTACAGGGAACATTTCCCTAACTCCAAGAACTTAGAAAAGGCAATTACAAATAACTAAAATTTGGTCTCAATGAGGTTTGAAAAACTAAGATTCATGAAGTAAACAGACAAAAATCTCAAAGGATTCAGACCTCCCTTTGAATGTTTCCAAATTTAAATCTATTAATTAAAGTAATTAAACTTGAATTAGTAAGCTGTGCTGCAGCCATACAATTTCTAAAATGAACACAATTTAGTTGTATTACTTGGTTAAATTAGATGCCACTCTATTGCATTGTATTTATAGTAATGATGTTGGATGGTTTGATTCAAATAATAGCTTGTTTATATTAAGGATAATACTTTTATTCCTTTCAGAATGATCTTCTACCAGCAAAGTTGCTAAAAGAAATTGCACTTCCCACTTCTATTGCAGAAAATGACACAGCCCCACTAGACTTCCCTCTCCTTGAGTTTACATTCTCTGATGCAACAAAAAAGTTGCAATAACCTTTTACTGCCTCTTATTTATTAACATTTAATTTTGCAAATGGTAATTACAGAGGAATGAAAAGCGTGAACAATTTTAACTGATGATTAGAAGCATTTATATGCCAGTGGGAAAAAACCACAATATGTCAAAGAAAGTTGAGTTTATCTGGCCTTTCCACTTGTCTTACAAATCATTTGCAAATTAATAACCAGCTGACAGTTTCTTGAAACAGTGTCAATCTTCATGATGACTGGCTGCTGTTCAAAGAAAAAGGAGTGTATAAAAAGGTTGCATAGGCATTTTCTATTCAAAAGCAAGCACAGAAGGTGGGGAAGGTAACACAAAACAATGGAAAACACATACACCAGATTTTAGCTTATCAACAGAATTATTATGTAGTTATACCAGCAGAGTAATTTGGCTACATCAAAATGAAAATCAAGATAATATGTAACAGTTTACCAGACAAATTGAGAAATGATTAATATAAAACATGGTGGGTCTCCTTAACAGGGGCACTGAATCCCAGTCATTAAAAACTACTGTGGTTTAAAAGTTTTCGTGAAATCAAATTAAATATTTCCTTCATATCACTATATATATAGTTATACATTGAATATAATTGCAATAAAGACTACCATTTCCTAACAATTCCAGCCAGCACAGCATGTATGAAAGCATCAGTTTAGCTATTGCCTACGAAAATAATACAGTGGCAGTAATAATAGATTTATAGCGATGTAAGTTTATGTGTAGGAACCATATTTATTGGTTCTCAATAATTTAAAAATTTCTCCATTTATGACTAAGTATGAACTGGTTGAACGTGAAAATTCCAGTTGAGTTCTGATTCTTTCACAGACAAGCCAGGTCTGCCTGGGTAGGATTCATTTCTTCCCAGCTTTGACTACCTGTGTTTGAAATAGTTATCTTGGAATCCCTTTAAATCAGCACAGACCAAACTGGTCTTGTCAGAGTAAAGTGCTCTTCACCCTAGAGTGCATATCCAAATTAGATCAGATAAACCAAATTCTCATGGTTTTTCTAGTTCAGCCGGAAGTACCCACATTGTGATCCCCAGAAGGTGAAGTCAATGCAGGCTCTGACACCTTCAATTCTACTTGTACATAGCTGAGATTGTGTAATCCTGGAGCTCCCAGTAGGTGCTGTGCCTGTGGAAATGCTGGTGGCTGGGGCAGCACTTCTGTTGATACGTAAGAAGGCTCACTAACCCAGTGCAAGAAATAACTGAGAAAGTTAGAAAGCTAAGAACCTATTAATCATCAAATCTGTTGAGTAATGAACTTTGGCATTTACATAATCACTTTGCATGAGACCTGGACATTAAAGGACAGCAATAGAAAAAAAAAAAAAATCACAGGAGAGAAGACTGTGAATAACCAATTTTTTAAAAAATTATTTTTCTTCCCTTTTCTTTTCTTTGCAGCAATTATCACTGTGATAAAGAGAATAAGAATTGCCTGTGGATGTAATCCACCTGTAATTTAGTAAAGCTTTCTGTGCAGTGTCACACAGCATTCTCCTGGAAAAGCTGGCAGCCCATGTCTTGGATAGGTGCACCCTGGGTTAAAAACTGCCTGGATGTCCAGGCCCAGAGGATGGTGGTGGATGGAGTTACATCCATTTGGGTGTGGATAACTAGAGGGTTTCCCCACTGCTCAGTATTAGGACCAGTCCTATTGAATATTTTCATTGATGATCTGGACAAAGGTATTGAGAGCACCCTCAGTCAGTTTGCAGACAGCACCAAGTTGGGTGGGAGTGTTGATCTGCTGGAGGGTTGGAAGGATCGACAGAAGGATCTGGATCAATGGGCTGAGGTTCAACAAGGAAAGGTGTTCTTGGGCCACAACAACTCCATGGAGCACTGCAGGCTGGGGAATGAGCATCTGGAATGTGGCCCAGCAGAAAAGGACCTAAGGGTGCTGGCTGAAAGTGGCTAAACAAAAGTCAGCAGTGCACCCAGGTGGCCAAAAAGGCCAAGAAGGTCACCTGGGCCTGTGCCAAAAATAGCATGGCCAGCAGGACTAGGGAATTGATTATCCTCTGCAGCCGACTATTGTCACTCTGATTTTTTAAAATTTTCTAAACTTTCTGATGTTTACATTTTTGTAGCAAACTTTCTCACACACTTTCTGTAAATAACTTATTATTTTGCATTCTTTTATGGAGGAAGAGAAATTTGATAGACTGTTGGTTTGTCCAGTGCCATTGGAGAGGTATCCACTGTCACTTTTAGAAAACTAAAAATGTTAGAGTCAGAAAATAAACTTCCCTTTTCTTCACCTTGAGAGCAGCGGTGTGTGCTTGTGCTGTTTCATGTCCTATAGCAACAGATTATGGTGATGCTGCACCTTGAGTCCTGTGTCCAATTTTGGACCTCACTTCAAGAAGGACATTGAGGTGCTGGAGCGTGTCCAAAGAATGGCAAGAAAGCTGGTGAAGGATCTAGACAATGAGTCAAATGGTGTCATCAAGGGAGCTGGAGTTTGGTCTGGAGGCTCAGGGAAGACTTTATCACTCTTTACATCTACCTGAAAGGAGGCTGTAGCAGGACAGGGGTCAGTCTCTTTTCCCAGGCAGCTCTTGATAGGACAAGAGGATATGGTCTGAAGGGAAGGTTCAGATTGGACATCAAGAAGAATTTCTTAATGGAAAGCCTTGTCAAGCACTGAAATGTGCTCTCCAGGGAAATGGTGGGGTCACCATCCCTGGAAGAGGTTAAGAGATGACTTTGTGCTATGGTTTAGTTGGCATGGTGGTGTTTGATCAAAGGTTGAACTCAAAGGTCTTGGAGATCTTTTCCAACCTTAATTGTTTTATTCTATTCTAATTAGAGAAAAAAAAAATCACCAAATGAGCTGGTTGGCTTGTGTGATTCTCACACAGATTCTGCCAAAACTAAACTAACAAAATACTGAACTGGTTCTACTGCTCAAAAACACTGGCTATGGCATCATTCTTCGCAGAGAATGAGAATTTTATTGTGTTTTCTTCTAGAGGAAAAAAAATGTTGCATACATGCGTGTCAAATAATTCGAGCATCAGTCTATTTCAACATGGCCAGCACATAGTCAACCTGTATTGCTACTCGGGCAAAATTTTTCTGACTTCAGAGGACCTGTTCATGGAACTGGTTCTAAAAATTGCTGATTTTCATTAGTATTATTTTTCTCAGCATAGTACTTCACATATATCCTCACTGAATTTCATTTAACTGCTTTTGAGCCATGTCATGTGAATTTTGAGCCTGTTCTTCAAACCCTCCTAAGAACTTAGTGCCAGATGAAATCTTTATAAACCATGCTTTTCGTTCCATTATCCAAGCTGCTGATGAAAATATCAACCAGCTGTGACTCCAGTTGGGACCTTTCTGGAGCCCCACCTCAGACAGTCTTCCAGTTCAACATCAAACTGCTATAAACTGCTCTCTGTGCATCTGTTTTTATGATTGTTCACTTAAGATCTGTTTGCTGCATTGCCAGCAGCTCCTTTTAGGTCCAAATGCATAAAAGTCCGCTACTGACACCTTTTCAAGTGAGTGATTTTGCCTGTAAAGAATGACATTGTTTTGACTGTGTTTGTTTCTGACAAACATGTTCAACCTCTTGATTTACCACCTTATTATCCTCTAAGTGCTTGTAACTTTACAGTTTAACTGTTCCATTTAATCAGATGACTAGCTGGCAGACGATATTTTGGTCTCAAAGGTTTTCAAGATGGTATCTAATTACAACAAACTGCTAACAGGCAATCACTGTCTGCATGGATTTAAACACAGGGGACTCCAGGTCATGCTGGAACTAGACCAACCACTGCTGAGTAAGCTGCTCTGGAAGTGGCCCCAGTGCAAAGATGAACAATAATAGAGCAATTCTGACCCCAGGGCAGCTGCTGCTGATGGGTGCTGCTGCTGTGTCATGCAGATGCATCTGGTTTTTGGAAACCATTTCAGGGGTCTCCAACATGGTATCTGCCTTCCTGAGTCCAACAAGAGCACCAGTGCACAACCCTGGCCACGCAAGGAGTCCATATCAAGAAGCACACATGAATCAGAAAATGAAAAATACAAAAGAATAGTGTAGTGACAGAAGCCAGCCAATGCAAGAGCAGTCATAGTAGCTGCTCCTTAGACATGGTCTTTGTGAGAAGAAACAGGTTTAAACAACTGAACACTTCAAAAACTTTGAAACCACTCCCAGACATTTTTCTAAAGAATGCATTCACAGTTCAGCACGGATTTCAGTACAGCATACACCTTGGAGGAAGACCAATTTGGAGATAAAAGTATTCTGTTGTGGTCAACAAAACTATAGAACCCAGAAGAAACAAGGTAGGAAACTAAATTATCCCCAAAAAGTTTTCAAGTCAATCAGTTTCCTTGGGTGATGGCAGTACTGATAACTGATGATATGCCACACCAAATGAAAATATCTGAAAAATATCCTGGTTGTCTGCTATGGCCTGGAGGTAGTCTCTTAGACGCTGTGACACATTTCCCAGTGAAGTTAATAAGGGAATTCCACAGGGCTGACACATTTTTAATGGGAAGCATCTGTCTCTGAATAGAGCTAAGTTCAGTATCCCAGAGAAGTGTTACAAAACATCTGCCTTTTTTCCCCTGCAGACACAGTATTCTATTCTAAGCCTTTGTTTCCTTAAGCTAGAACATGCTCTATGTCTTAAAGAGGATTTTCTGTTTTCCTTGCTGCCAAAGATGTTATATAGCTTTGCAAGTAGGCAACAGGTCAGCAAAGCACTGATAGCTTAGAGTGCACTTAGTAGGCGCCTAAATTTTCCTTTTGCACTTTTTATTTTTGTATTTCTGAATGGTATTTGAGTAAAATACCCACGTTTTTAGATATTTTAGTAGACATACACATTTTAAGGATATCTGTAGAATCCATAAATTATTGATTATGGTGTCTTGCAGACCTTCCCACTAGGATGACAGCTTCAAGAATGGATCTCATGAGAACTGCTCTGTGTCATTAGGTGGCACTGTACAGCAATGCTGGCAGTTTTAAGACTTCCTCAGCTCAAAAGGGACTTTTCAATTATCTAATCTGATTCCCTATATATTGTAGGCTGTAGCAATCCAACTAGGAGTTCATGCCTCACTCCAAAACTGTGCTTCAATGAATATATATTTTTAGATATAGGTTTTGACAGCAAGAAAAATTAACACAAACAATACTACTAGTACCTAATTTCTATTTCTGATAACAGAAAACAGTTTGTGTTTCAGATCTTAATCTCTCTGTTAAATAATTTGGAGCTCTTAAACATTACTGAGACAAAATACCTCTTTTAATTCAGAGTAAGCAAAAAGATGCATGTTCCTAGCACTACAGTAAAGCAGACCAGCATTTAATTCAACATGACATTATAATAAAGTGTTTCCCTATGGAAGCACCAGTCTCAGAAAGGAGTATATGCTTTTATTAATGCTGATACTCTGATGCCCCTACAATTTCAGCTCCATTTAAACCACTTTTACTTTTGACTGACTTTATAATCCCCAGTTTGTCCTTTCTGCTAACAGCCTATTTTCTGCTAGCTGTGTAGAAGGTTGGGGCATGTCAATTTTTTAATTTTATTCCCCCAAGCGTGACTGCATACAATTTTCACTTGTCAGAATGGCATCAGGCAGTGACTTCGTGCTTTCCACCAAGAACTCAGAAGCTTCATACAGAGGAGCACATGAAGTTATGCTTTCATATATTGCTGGTTTATATCCATAGCTCAGGCCCTGTCTTTACATACCTGCATTACAAGAGTAAGTCTGTGCTAAAATGTCCTCAGTTTTGTCATAAATTCAGATCTTTCTGTCCTTACTGCCAATCTCCAATAAATACTTGTGGAAGCAGGTTAGGAGTGCTAATGGATACTGTTACAGTAGGAGGCTGGAAGAGCTGGTTCCATTGGTAGCAGATGAAAAGCCAGTGGTGTGGTGTTGTGAGGTCCTCAGAATGAGGTGAGAGATGAGAATTTGACTCCATGTTCTCAGAAAGCTGATTTATTATTTTCTGATATGATATTATATTAAAAGAAATTATATACTAAAACTATACTAAAGAAAGAGAAAGGGTACATCAGAAGGTTAGAAAAGAACGAATAATAAATACCAGTGACTGACTCAAAATCTGACACAGCTGGCTGTGATTGGCCATTAATTGAAAACAATTCACATGTTTGGATAAACAATCTCCAGACCACATTCCAGAGGAGCAAAACATGGAGAAGCTGAGGCTTCCCATCTCCCCAGGAGAAGAAATTCTGGCTAAGGGATTTTTCAGAAAATATCACGGTGACACAGTGGGACACCACAGACTCCAAAGCTCAGTAGCTCAGCCTCAGCCTCATACCGCTCCCTAAGGCAGCCTTGATGTCCAGACCTCAGAAGTGCTTCAGAAAATGGCTTTTGGGTGGAATGATGACCAAAAGCCATCTGGTGGTATGAGACAAAAAAATACTCTGTGAGTTCTTCCCACACACAAGAAAGAGAGATTCAGTATGTATTTATAGATATAAAAGACCTATCAGTGACATTGGAAATTGGACTTGGTTGTAAACCAGTTTTTCCTAAATTGAGATAAGATGTAAAAACAAAAAAAAAAAAAATAGTCAGTATTTTACAATAGATGTGGTTTTTAAAATCATTTAAAAAGCAGTTCTCAAGTAGAAAGATCAAGGTATACCATTCTGGAATGTCAAAAGTGGCATGTATGAAAATATAATTATATTCTCCATTTTGAAGTGCTTTGTGAAGTCTACTACCCAATTTTAATTTTTTTCCTGAAATTTTAGAGCTTTCTGGCTGGGTTAATCAGCTTTTATGACCTTCTCACATACAAAGTGAAGAACTGTCTTTGATTTTCTATCCAGAAGATATGAGAGGGGTTCCTCCCCCTGGTGATTAGCAAGGGAAATCAAAACACTTTGAGTTACATTTTTCATTTCTTCCTGGGTAATTTCCAGAGCCACAGTCTATTTTTGTATGAAGTCCCTGTGGATATCTGCAAGCTAAACAAATACACATTCAGAGCTTGCTTATTGTCAGTAATGAATTAAAGGTCAATCTTTATACGAAGCCAGTGCTTGTGACTGTCAGAAAGAAAAAAATGCTTTTATCATATAATATCAAAAGTAAGAGATGGCAAATAAAAAGGTGTGCTAAGAATAAACACTCTTTCTCTCACTTGAAATAAAAGTGTGAAACATGTTTGAGCCCAATCAGAGTCTCTGTGTAGTCTCTGTGATACCTAGCTCTGGAGGAGCACCCTAGACAAGGCTGATATCTTCTGTCCGGTTCCACTCACAAAAAGCAAGTGAAACTGGCATGCTGGAGGAAGCAGCTGGTGGCATTCCTCAAGGAATTAAAGCTGAAAGCATAGCAGAAGAAAAATCAAGTCTGGTAAAAAAAAGAGCTTGCCCAGAGCATCCTTGGGAGAAAAAAATCCCATAGTGATCCTGCACATTTGTTGTTTTCATCAATGACCCTGGCTCCATTAGAAATAAGGGAACAAAACCGGCTGATCACAGAAGGTGCAAGATACTGTGAATACAGAACATCAGAGTATCTTTCTGCAGAAACTAGATGACTCAGAGTGCAAAAATAATAGAAATTATATATGTAACAATGCTGTCTGTAACACCATGAATTTAAGAGTAAAAATTTTTGCTCTAAGTGGGAGAAGCTTATTAGCTGCGAACAGCAAACACAAAAAGATCAAATTACATGAGTTTATCAAAAGATAGTCAACATTTGTAAATATGATGTTGTATGAAAAAAGAAAACACAATAATAGGATATGTCAAGGGAGGGGTTTCTAGTAGAGCCAGGGAAATGATGGCACATACAATTTCAAAAGCAGAAGGTGGAATGGAAAAAGAAGTGTGGAAAATGTAAATATTGAAAAAATAATGCTCACAATAATGAAACAAGGTCTGCAAAGAATAAATATAGAGAAAAAATCTATTGATGTAAATGGGAATAGATATTCCATTGAATTCGGTGGAATAGGTCTCCAGACCCATGGATGTGGCTTCCATATGCCACATATATCATATGGAGAAAAATCTCATGTAATGTGTTTTAATCAAAACCGCCTCTTTATTTTAATCCAAAAGTTGCTCAAATCACAATATTCCAATAGGGAATATAGGCTGTTTTTTCAGTCTTTCTAATAAACTGACTCAAAAAGTTTATGAAAATGATGTCCTGGAATGCACTATGGTATTTATAATGGCTCATGTTTTTTCTTTCAGCACTTGCAATTTGTCAAGCAATAACAAACTGTAGAAGGAAAGATCACTGATGCTCTCCCAGCATATTGACTGACCTTTATGTCTACTTTTGCTATTTATATTGGCAAGGCACTATGCAGAACAAAAGTAGGCAGGAAAATTCCTAAGTTTTAGGAAAAGCCTTTAAAAACTTGTGATTATATTGACATCACTTCTTACTTTATCTCTTCAATTTAAAATTTACATTTCTGTTTGTAATTAATTTTCTCTTTGTAAATATAGAAGTTATTTGGTTGTTGTGTAGGTTGTATTTTGCAACATATTGCTGTACTGGTCGGGTAAATAGTATTTAGGATGAAATAAATAATAATTGCCAGTTTTATTTTCTTGGGCCAGAACAGAGCACAGTACCTTCTTTTCAAGCAAAGAGTAATGCAGCAAGCTAAGAAAGTGTAAAGAATTTAATAATCATTATTGCATATTGTTGTGTTCTATTTGCCCTATACAAAGATATAAAGCAGAAGGAAAAAAAAAAAAAACAGAAAATCAGAAGGTCTCAGAGTTCATTTTCCATTTATGTGAATTAGTATCTATTAGTACCAGTACAACTTTTATTAATTTCTAGGTGACTATAATGAATTTTATCTAAATAACTTGTGTTGCATTATAAGGTTTGGTGAGTGCACTAAGTAGCAATTGTGGCTTCAATTAAGAGAAATGTCAGAGTGAATATCACCATCCCTTTCTCTTTTTGTTATTTCAATTTTTGTTTTCACTTTTCAGCTGATGATATTTGCTTTGAAAAATGAGTGAGGTGGTACACATATTTTCTTACTTTCCACTTCTTCCACTGCAGATCAGACTCTTCATTTCCCTGAGAAATCTGAGCACAGCAGTTGTGAAACTGAGCCCTCTTTGCTCTGCATAGCACTTTATGGCCTTGGATAAACAGACTCTAAGGAAGAAGAGGAGCCTCCAGAGTCTGGAGTCTGTGAGGAGTGAGTGCCAAAGGCAGACTGCAAAGCAAAGCAAAGGCTGACTGCATTACTTTGACAAACATCTGGGCCAGCAGGGAGTAATCTGATAGGCTATAAGGATGGAGGAGGAGAAAAGGAAAAACAAAAGGAAATTATACCTCTTTATATCTAGCTTTAAGAAATGTCTTAGTCTTCTCTCAATATTATTTAGCCTTATGTAGAACTACTGTAGATTTAACAGGGATGGACAAATAAAAGGCCTCCACCTGGTCACGTGGAAGAGGATGTTATAGAGAGTCAGCTTTAGGCTGTAGCCTATGTGACAAAAAACTGACAAACTGTGAAGTAACATTTTTTGCACTCTCAGCAAGCCAGTTTGTTTTTATGCCTATAAGGTATAAACTTTTAACTTTAAGATGTGTCTGGGTGGCTGTAACAGGCAGAAATAGGAGCTCCAGACAATGTTTGTGAGAAGCCCTCCAAGCTGCGTTCCAAACTCCTTCTCTGACGGGAGTCTAAGTGTGGCTGAATTCAGTATTAGACTCAAACTTTTTCAATGTTTTATGTCTAAAGGAGTATTTAGGATTGTATAGGTGTAATTTGTCCTTTAAACAACTTCATCCTTCAGGATTAAGGATGACAAACCAGATATATTTATATAAAAATAAATTATTTATTATGGTAATCACTAGACTAAAAGATCACAACCAGATTTATTTGCTACACAGCATAAGTGGCTATAACTAGTAGCATAGTGCACTCTTTTTGAAGTTATCTTGTTGCAATTATATTAAAGCTAGAAAACCCAGTTATTAAGTCGAGATTGATGCTACTCACCCATACCCACACGCATACCCACACCCATACCCATACCCATGCCCATACCCATACCCATACCCATACCCATGCCCATACCCATACCCATACCCATACCCATGCCCATACCCATACCCATACCTATACCCATGCCCATACCCATACCCATGCCCATACCCATACCCATACCCATACCCATGCCCATGACCATACCCATACCCATACCCATACCCATGTCCATACCCATACCCATACCCATACCCATACCCATAGCCATACCCATACCCATACCCATGCCCATACCCATGCCCATACCCATACCCATACCCATACCCATGCCCATGACCATACCCATACCCATACCCATACCCATACGTATACCTGTGCCCATACCCATGCCCATACCCATACCCATACCCATACCCATGCCCATACCCATACCCATACCCATACCCATACCCATGCCCATACCCATACCCATACCCATACCCATGCCCATGCCCATACCCATACCCATAACCATGCCCATGCCCATACCCATACCCATACCCATACCCATACGTATACCTGTGCCCATACCCATACCCGTGCCCATACCTATACCCACGCCCATACCCATACCCATACCCATACCCATACCTGTGCCCATACCCATGCCCATACCCATACCCATACCCATGCCCATACCTGTGTCCATACCCATGCCCATACCCGTACCCATGCCCATACCCATACCCGTACCCATGCCCATACCCGTGCCCATAACCATAACCATACCCATACCCACACCCATTCCCATACCCATGCCCATACCCATACCCATGCCCATACCCATACCCATACCCATACCCATGCCCATACTCATGCCCATACCCACACCCATACCCACACCCATACCCATACCCGTGCCCATACCCATACCCATAGGAAAATCTCTTTCACTCAGCCTTGAGGAGTATCCTTGCTCAAGGGAAGGATCTCCACATACACTCCCAGAGTGGGTGTATGAGGAGACCCCACCATTCAAGAGCAGGAAGACACTAAAGTGATTGACTGTCACTCATGTCCCTCTGGGCCAGCTGTGTGAGCTCAGATGAGTTAGCAAGAGTCTCAGTTGTGGATTCCTGTATCAGGCACTTCACTACTTCTGCCACATCTTCCCCTCACTGTCAGGGTGCCTAACTTTGGAATTGAATCAGGCTGGTTTTAGCAGTATTCAGCACCAGAAGCAGCAAGACAACCCTTTCTCTATTCACCACTGACAGCTTTGCAAATAGAGTTTTGTTTGAGTGTTCTACCCCAATTCCAGGCAGAGAATACTGCTACAGTGGCTTATAGTTTAATTGCTTTAGTTTGTACATTTAAGTCTGAAAGAGTGATTCATTGCAAATTTATACCTCTCTAGGGCTGTCAGTTTTGTTCTTCTACTTAATGAATTCACAATATTAATATAGCTACAACTTTCTCTGTTCTTATGAGATTTCAGTAGATTATGTTTTTCAGTAGATTATTTTTGTGCATGTTTGTTTTTATAAGAAGTTCTGAATCACTGTTTGGATCTAGATGAATAATACACACTTATTATAGTATTTATTATGGTATTTAAACTTCCATTAAACATATGCATATTGGGCTGCAATTTTCTCAAGCATTCACTGTCAAAACCAGTCATGCAGTAGCTGAAATGAGAGTATATATTTTGTGCTTGTATTTGATAGCCAAAATGCTGATTTGTATATATGCTACATGACATTTAGGCTTCTTTTTTTTTTTTTTTAGATGTATGTTTCCAGTATGAATGTTTATAGGTTTGCAGGCTTTGGGTTTTATACGTGCTCCAGCCAGACCTCATCAGCTGAGTCCCTAATATTCAGTCTAGCAGGTTATATTGGAAATTATTTTCAGAAAGAGAGCATAAAAGTAGCCAGAGCACAACAAAAGTGCAATCCTCTACACACCCACCAGCATTCTTGCAGCTCCTCCTTTTACCTCTACTGCTTTTATCAATGGCCAAACCATATACTGTGCAAATGTTTAGAGGCTTAAGGCTTTCATTTTTTCCTCTTTTCTGAATTGTCTAATTTACAGCACTAGAAATCCAAAAGAATTTCTCAGTTTCAGCACAGTTTATCATACCCTCATCTGTCTAATACACAGAAACCTGAGAATCTTAACTCTGCATCTAAAAGTTATGAGCTTGCACATAATAAAGGTAACCCCAAAAGCTATTGCCACCATTGGTAAATATGATCTTGATTAAAAAACTTACTCTTCTAAATGTCAATGCACATTTCCACTGAAGCCGAATAATTAGAAAGGATTAATTTTTAAATTTAAATTCAAGTTCTTTCTACACAGTGATACGGCTGTGCTAGTAAGACAGTTTCATTAGGATTCATGTGCTAAGACTACAGTCTCTTAGAAATTTACAGTATAGTGATTTTGTATGAGACAGGCTATGAAAGAGCTGAAGAGCCTCATTCAGATGTCAAATATATGATTCCAGGACTCAATCCTGCATTTTTCAGCAGTCTTTTGAACAGTATTTGCCACTTTGAAACAGGCTCTTTCTGTCTTGTATTTATAGATCTAGGCAGCTAGTGAAAATCTCCATCTGTGTGAAAAACAAGCACTTAGAATAAGCCTGATTTCAAAGTATACACATTGTGTTTTCATGATGTTCACCATGTCCCCAGCTTCTCTGGTATCAGAAATATTTTCTAATAACTAGATGAATATGTACAGACTGGAAATTTTGTCAGCTAAATTTAAAAAAATCGAACCAAAGTCTGTTTTCTGTTGTTTTTGAGATGAAACAGTTAAACTTTAGCCAGCATTGTTGCCATTCTGCTTAAGGTTTCCATTCTTGCTCTGACATCCCAGGTGAAAATGCAGAAAACTCAGCCTGGCTGTCTTGTATCTGTTTAATTCCCTGTATCTTGTCATGTTGTTATTTAAGGGCCAGGACATTTCCTGGATCACTTAGCATGAGGTTTACAAGGCAGCTACATATCACAACAGCCCTCTCTAAGGGCTGCAGCTAAGCTGCTGAGAGATTTCTTTCATTAGACTATTAGAATAGTATAGCTCTGTTATGGCAAGAAATTTCTCAAGCTATCTCCTTTGCAAAGTACTTTTTCAAATTTTTGTGCTGCTGTTCTGAAACTTAATGTCATATGAGGCATCTTGGAGAATTTATTTTATTATTTTCCTTTGCTAAAATGATCTTTTTTTCTGTGACTGGTGTCAAAACATATCAGTATAGCTAAAACCAGGTATTTTAAATATAGAGGGAAGGCAGAGGTATTTTTCAGGTTAAGTAACTACTGTGCTTTTCTGGACTGAGTCCTCATTCACCTTGTATCAACACAGATATACCACAAAAATGCTTTATCATTTGAGTCTTCTGTATTCTTCCAAAAATATTACCCAGAGGATATGAGAGATTCGTGTTGGCTGAACTGAATGCTGAGGAGGTGAGTATGCAGTGATAAACGAGAATGAAATAAAAGCAGCACACAAACACATTTGCAGGTGATATTTTAAGGACTGACTGAATGAGAGGGATTGGATTAGCAGAGAGAGTAAAGGACAGCAAATGTCTCAAAATATGAAAAGATAAATAAATTACTGTTCTTTAACAAAGCTATTTTACAGTGTCCAACTACATTACCAGAGAAATTAACCCACAGGTGACCTGGTGACCTGGTCATGACAAGGAGATGTGGAATGGAAAGTTATTTCTTTTCTTCATGGAAACACTAATATGCTGTGGCTTCAAGGCGGGGATGTGAGAAAATGCAAAATTCAAGGAGAAACTAATGTTTAATGTTCATTCACTTTAGCTTTAAACTTAGACGCTAGAGATACTAGAAAAAATAGGAGAAATGGAACAGCAGAAAGCTATGGAATACAAAGGAATTGTAATTCCACACATGAAAAACTAAATTTAAAGTCTTCATTTTTATTCCAAGCTCATATAGTGGGGAATGACATGTGGGAAAGAATCTGGCCACCCCTGGGACTGTAGTTCCTTGTGGGTTCAGTGTGGCCTATTACAGCCATCATATGTCCTTGAAGCCAGGTTCACATTTGGCAAAGTCTGTATCAGGCAGAGATAATTTACCAGATTTGTGCTACAGATGTGACATCAGCCATCTTGGGCACTTTTTCATTGTTGGACATCCTACTGGAGTTATTTAAGCAGCTTCCCTAAGTAGTTTTTCAGTTGTTTATACAGTGTCTGCTAAAAAGGCCTGTTGCTACAACATCTTTCATATGTGGCTGATTCTTGTTGGATATTCATTTTCTGTCTGCAGTAAAAGTTTGCCTGCCTGTTGCACTCAACTACTTGGCATCCCCTAAATAAGCTGTCAGCTTGACTACTACAAGCACTAAAGTCAACCTAGCTATGTATGTCATTCAAATATTACACCATTCCTTGTAGTATTTAAGATGTATTTAGAAGCAGATTAGGTACCTCTGTGCTTCTACTGACTAATTGTCTGTGTGGCACTGTTATGCCACACAGACAATTTGTCAGTACTAATGAAGCTGTGGGAAGTGTCAATATTATCTATTAAACACAGGTACGTCTAATATTTGTCTTTTTAGGGGTGACAAGAGACCACAGTTATGTCATTAAATACAGAGATAGGAAGGTAGTTATGTTGTCATTCAAGATAATATTGTGTTACTCTCTGCTGCTCCATAGAAGCAGGTTGGCTGCACAATCACTGCACCATGGTGATAGCTGGTTGCATGTGGTAGGCTGGAATCATGAGAGCAGTAAGGCTCTGATAATGCAAATGGGAACTGCACTCAGCTCCTTGGAAAGTGAAATGAATTACAGCTGTGAGAATTTTTGCAGAGGATTACAAATCTGTAGTCAAATTTTTGTTGCAGAAATGGATATGGTTCACTGACATTTCATAGAACCCTAAAAAAGTTTAGGTACTTTTAAATATCATCTAGTGATATTTTTTGATCAGAGCCTCATCCAACATGACTTTGAATGTTTTCAAGGATGAGGCATCCACCCCCTCTCTGGGAAACTCATTCCAGTCTTTCACTACCTCCATTGAAAAAAAGATTCCTTTATATCTAGTCTAACTCTACCCCTTTTTAGCTTAAAATCATTACTCCTTGTCTTCTTGTACCGGCTCTGCTAAAATATTTGTCTCCACTTTCCTACACGCCCCCTTTAAGGTCAACCCGCAGCTTTCATTTCTCTAAACTGAACAACCCCAACCTTGTCAGCCTTTCCTCATAGAAGAGGTGATGCATCCTTCTTTTCACCTTTGTGACCCTCCTTTGGACTTGCTCCAACAGGTCCATGTCCTTCCTGCGCTGGAACCCCAGAGCTGGGTGCAGCCCTGCAGGTGGGCAGTGCAGAGTGGAGGAGCAGAATCCCCTCCCTCCAGCCCCTGGCCATGAATCTTTTGATTCTGACCAGGATGTGGCTGGCTTTCTGGGCTGTGAGCACACCTATATGTCCAGCTATAATCTGGCTTTTAATGTAGGTTTTAATAATAGCTGTTAATTTACCTTAAGGTTTTTCAGTTCTGGAATAAGTTTTGTGGTATAAGACAGATACATACACAGAAAACCAGGCAGACTCCTCTGCCTGTGACACACACTCTGGTCCAAAAAATTAGTTTGAAATGGAGCCTCTTCCAAAAGAACACACCAGACAGCATTGACTTTGGTAGACATGCTCCAATTCTTGCAGTTTCTGAAAGAACTGACTTGAAACTTGATGTGAAGAGGGTTTGGGTTTGTGTCATTAAGAAGTAAATTCTTTTCATTAAAAGGAATTTCTTATCCAGACAATGTATAACAAAATTTATATTAAATAATTTTAAAAGTGTTCAGAGGATTTCCTGCCATCAAATGTTCAGAAATGTGCATAATTATAACTGTGTACAATATCATCAGAAAGTCCTTTCAGGATCTCAGGTTCATTTCAGGCTAGATCAGATCCCTAGGTCTTAACTTTTGTATGAGACTATTTTCAACAAAAATATTTCCAGGAATTATTTCTTCACAGCAGCTTTTTAACCTGCAGTTTCATTTCTTCTGGTATCTGACCTTGTGCTGTCTATCTCCTAAAAATCCCCAAACTAAACCCTTCAGAGTGATTGTGAAGCTCTGGTAATCAGAGATGGTACATGACAAATTTAATTATATTGCAGTATTACTAGCATGATTTTCTGCAAGAGGGATTGTACACACAAAAGAGGAAGAATGCTAAGCAAAATAAGATAAGTATTTGGTTGTTCAGCACAGCTAAGAATTAATCTACCCCCGTTGAAATTAAAATAATTGCTGCTACACACTAACAGATGTGAAGAGTCTGTCCTGATCTAAATAAAAGGGGGTAAAACCATATTGCCTGAGAGGGCCTGAGACTCTCACAGATGCTTTTCTGTCTATGCTGCTGATAACACAGACCCTCTCATTACACTGACATGCTCTGATTTTTTTTTCTTTTCAGAATAATGGGGATTAAGAAATGTATAAACGATTGCATTAAGGGGAAAAGAGCAAAAACAGGGGGTAGAAGAGCAATAGGTATCAGTGACTGACTTTAAAAAAGTCAGTCTGACTGATTTTTATAAAGCTGACTTTACAGGCATACAAGAGTGTTAAAAGAGCCTGATCTTCATAATGGCAATGATTTTTTTGGCAAAAGCTTTACTTTTACCTTCCACTGCATTGTCTCTTGTCCATCTTTTGCAACTATACACCAAAGAAAACCCAGCAGTTTTAGTATTTTATTTTGATGTTACTAATACCTGAAGACTTTTCTGTTTCCAGTCCCTTTAAGAAAGAATGGGTGTTCCCTTTCTGTCCTTGTGCTACAGCCACAGGTTTAATCAACAGCAGAGCTCCCAACCCAAATTCACCTGCCCCTGCTGGAGAGCCAGCTGGTCCCACTGGTCTCTGCAAGGCTGGCCACTTCACTGTGCTGACAAGAGGCCTGGAGCTGCAAGCCTGCTGCCCCCAACAGACAGGGCAAGGTACATGTGCAAATGGTATTTATTTTCACCTCATATCTGAATGTCATAGATGTCATTTCCAAGAATAACCTGTGATGCAGAAAGAAAGAGAAGTGAGGTTCTTAGTTCAAGGGGTTTTGCAAAATGAATTTTAAGGGAGCACTAAATCCAAGCTCATGGTGAGGTACACCCTGTATTGATTAATGTGCAGCTACTGATCCTTCTAAAACCTGGCATTTATCTAGCCATTCAGCAAAGAACTCCCCTGGCAGAGGAGGCTATTACTCTTTGTATCACTCAGGACAGTATCAACACTTCTATAATCACATTTGCACTCCTTGTTTTGGAAGAAATTAACTATTTAGTCTTGAAAAGGAGATATATGTTTGGGCACATCCAGTGAAAATTGAAGTTTTATCATCTGTTACAGTGAAGTGAGACTGCCTTCAGGCACCAGTGACACATGACCAGTAAATACACAGTGAACATGCTGATAAGACTATCTGCAATGGTCAGGTATGCAGAAGCTGAAGAGAGACCACAGACCATATTTATTTCTGCTCTATTTTACTGTAGAGGGTTTAAAGCCAGAATCTTAATATTCTGTAGTATCTTTTTTAAAATTAGATAAATATTTTATTGAGTTTGCTGCCTGGTTTTGATCAGAAGAGGTAGAGATCTCAACAATAATTAAGTGCCTACAAAACTGATAAAAGGGAGCAGACAAAAGGACATTGTGTGAATATTTGGAAATTCACTCCACCTTTTTTTAGGTGTTATTTTGCTGGCCACTCTCCTGTGACTGCAGCAGCCTCTGCTCTACAGAAGCACAGAATGCCACAGGAGCACAGAGCATAGCCAAAGGCTTCTGACCAATGATCCCATCAGATCTTTCATCAAGGAACAAGCCATAGCCAGGTTCATTAGGCATATGGTACTTGGGAAGCTAATTTTTTCCAGATAGATAGAATTCTTAATTCAGAGCTCTGGGAGCAAGAAAGAGCTCTGAATGGACTTTGACCTGAAGGAGCCATGATGGGATAAAGGGTTTCCATAGCAGCTGGCTACTGCTTTGCCTTCACTACCCCTTGGAGATCCTTTGGACAACCTCCAAATGTGTGTTATCTGACACAGCTATGCTATTTATCACAGAAGTGATAAACAATGACTGCTTTCCATAGCCCTATAGATAACTTCTTACTTTGGTAGTATGGTTTCTTTATTAACCAGGTTCTACTACTTTCCGTAGTCTTGGAACATCTGGTAAACCAATCTTGCAAATAACAGGCCACTGTACAGTTCATAAAGGCTTTCTATTAAAAAATATTTAAATATGAAGAGCAAGAAAGATATTTTTCCTCTTTGAGTGAAAATAAAATGTATTTATTATTATTGCATCTGTGAAAAGTCAGCCCTTCCTAAAAGCAGGAAAATCTCCTTGATAATGTTCTAGTGAGAGAATACTGGGTAAATTTTTAACATAGATACATATTTTGAGTTATATAGATACATATTTTGAGTTATCCTCTTTTCTGTTTTTATTTTCCCCTTCCTCCCACCACCACCCCACTATTTTAATATCTTAATTGCTTGGATATTTCTGTCATTGAGTGAATAAGGAAGCACAGCTTGCCAAGAATCACAGGCAGAAAACTAATGACATTCTTTGCAGTTAAGAGAACTTCAGTATTTCCAGAATACCTTACATTTTTGTGTCCTCAAAATTTATTGCATTCATGGAGATAGCTGTGATCTCTTCAGAGTACCTGCAATGGATATAAAAGCTTCATGATGTTCATAAATCTGCATAAAAAACAAGGAAGAAAAATTTGATTACTATATTTCTTTTATTTTAAAGGGTTTCAAGAATTATCCTGTCATACTTTTTCTTCTTGGTTGTTTCAAAGTAAAAAAAGTTGATTTATTAAGGAATAAAGTCTTACTATGGAAAGACAGATACAAGTTGCTACTATTTGAATATTCAGAGTACTCATCTTTGCATAACTAACAGAGGAGATTATAAGAAACTGTCTGGGGAGATAATAAATCCCTCCTTCACACCCTGGTTTTGAGAGGAGGAAGCTTTTCTAGGGACACGGATTTAGCTTAATGGTACATGAAAAAATGAAATTAAAACAGCATAACATGATCAAGATATTCTATAAGGTATGGTTATCAATTGTAACCTCTGAACAACATAAAAACCACAGAAAATAAGAGCTTGACAAAACACTTAAAACCTTTAACAAATAGTAATATTTGTTATATATTTGAATATTGAAAAAATATATTTATATATTGAATATATTTGAATTTGAATATATTTGAATATTAATGAATTTTTTGTGGTAATTGATCTTGGTCTGAAATCTCTTGTATTTATGAATGACCAATGAACCATATTGTCCTTGCAGCATAATGAATGCTACTTGGTGTTATCTCACTAGGATAAAGGATTGATGGGCTTCTTTGGTGTCTCTTTATAAAATTAGAGCTTAATTGCTCTGTCTCATCTACTGAAACATTTTTTGGGTCTGTTTCGTTCTGGCATTCTGAGAACCTCAAAGGAAACTGAGGAGAAATGAAAAATGAAGCTGAGAAGAGAAGTAGAATTCTTGACAACAGGGATTCCCCACAGAGAACTCACGGCAGAGTCAGAAGCCTTTCCAGTTGCTTCCCAGATTGCCTGATGGACACAAAAATTACAAAACTCATTTGATGTTTGGCTGTAGTCAGCTACCCACAGATAACATGGAGTACCAAAACCAGCTGAAAACCCAAAATTGTGTATGTAGGTACATTTTTTACATGACATTTTAATGCCTTGTGTGTCTTTGTATGAAAAGTAGCCTTGCTTCTTTAATTTTAACCAATAGTCAAGAAAAATATATTTATTAACAGTGGGGTATAAGTGATTAACAGCTATGGATATTTTACACAATAATTTTTAGTCCTTTTCCCATTGATGGATAGATCTAGATTTTTCTCAATGTGTAACAAATCTCTGAATGTTATATTTAGGTAATTTAATCATTTGAGAGGCTGTTGAACCTCATCTATCTCCTATATCTGTATGCATGGCGCAGTTTTTCCTCTGACACAACTATTAACTCTAATAAGCTGGAGTATAGCTATTGCCTAAATGGAATATGGAAGATTTCCTACTGTTTGTTTATGACTTTTCAAATGAAAATCTGAAGTTTGTCAGATTTCTAGGATAGGTTTTCTTTTAAAAATCTGAATGTTCATGTACAGTTATGCTTGCGTCATGTTGATCCTACGAATACTTCAGAAGCAGACTGATCTTAGAGCAAGACTATCACATCATCAAATATTTCTCTGTTCTGTCTTATCTGGTCTAGACCAGAACAAGAAAAAAATCAAGGACTCAAAGAGAAATTAACATAACTCCATGGTAAGGAATCAGAATGCTCTATATATGTGATGTAAAGAGCTCCCTGAAGGATGAAGGAAGTTTTCAGAATATAATCTGAGAATTCTATGAGACACCTTATGTGTGATTTTCACCAGCTTTTCGGGATCTGTTGTACAATTAGCCTTTTTGTTAATCACAGAAATTTTCACCCATTCCTAAAATTTGTGCGCTGACAAAAGACAAAAAAAGATGATAGACAATGAATCATCACACAGAGGCAAAGATCAGTGATGACAACCTACACAAATGGCACTATGAACCTTCTGTAATGAGAGGCTGATGAATGATAACATTGTAGAAAAATAAACTTGTTGGTTGATTTATTCCTTACATTAAGGTAACACCTATGAGCTGTAAAGCCATGACCCCACTGTGCTCAGCACATAGTAAAAACTATCATCTCTGGTCCAGAATGCCTTGTATCAGTGATATCCCATAAGGGCCTCAATGCTGTCAATAAACCTGGCTTGCACCACCCCAGGTGTCTTACTACTATATTTCATCCTTTTCTTCAGCAGTCATGCTGAAACTGTTCAGCAACAGGTATCAGGTATCAAAAATGCTCCAGGTATCACCTATTATATTACCTGTAATCTCTGTAAATTACTTATACTAGGTATTATAGGTATGGGTAACATCCTCACTATATCAGTAATTTGCCACTGAAAGGCAACATAATGGATGTAAAAAATACATGTACATACTTATGTATGTATCCTCATGTAAGATCCCTTCTGAAAGGTCATGCAGGGAGCTGCAGAATTGTGGGCTAAGATGGATATTTGAAATTGAACTCTGAAGAGACAATAAAAACACATAAGCTCTGATTCCATGACACTTGTTAGGGAGGAAAAACAACAAAAAAACCAAACACTCAAAATCAAGCAGAGGACTGTGTTAATGAAGAACACTTTTCAAACTAAAAGGGAAACACTGATCCTCAAAGTCTCACCCAAGAGACTGGCTCAGCTTCTTCTGAACAGAAGCCTCTCAGCCCAAAAGGAGACAAACAGGCAAGGGACTGGAAACCATAAAATTAACTCTCCTGAAGCACTAAGGACCAGCTTCTATTTATTCCTTGAGGAACAATCTGACATTCAGTATTCTTGCAGTAAGAAATTACTGACCTGCAACACTTAACTACTGTGCCTGAAACTCTCCATGGGACTCTGAGGAAACAAGAAGCAGGCAGCTGGAGAGCTGCAGCCACTGCCAGAGCACAAAGGGGAACTCAGCTTAAAATGAGATGACAGAAAAAATAAAGCCAGGAGTACAACTTCAGAATGGAAAGACTTCCTGGAAAAGCTGAAATAGAAAATCCAGTTGGGCATTAACAATGCTGCTTCAGAATTGTGAAAGTTGAGCTGTTCACAAGAGACACTTCACTCCTTTGAGTAATGCAGTGTGAGATGTAGCATCACTGACTCTCATCTCATGGGCTCCAGCACAAAGAAAACTTCCTGATTGAGAAATTACATAATTTTCAATATAAAGTTTAATAATTCAAGCAAAAGGAATTACCTAGAAGGACACGATTTTATTTCTTTTCCTCACAATTAAAAAAGAACAGGTATAGGAGCAGTCAGGAAAACACCAGTCTGCTACAACTGGGAAAATCCCCATTTAGAGTTATGTTTAGAGCTATCAGTTCTAGAAGATGAGTCTGTTTTCAAGACATTCAAGACAAAAGGCATATCTCAGTCAATCAAGAGAATACTAGGCGATAAGCTATTTAAAAATTCCCAGTAGAAGATGAAAGCAACAAGAAGGAAATCACAAGGGAAAAATACTCAATATGTTGGCAAGTGGAAATTTGCAAGGCTTAGAAATGAGCATGGGTTTATTTGAAAAAAGTGTACTATTCAAGGTAGGATACATAACACTTTTTTTCTCAAGGGAAACAGAGGTATAACAAGCAGACCAATATCAGGGCTAATAGAGATGGAAGTAAATGGAAGAGAAAACCATTGGTTCTTCCCAAGGCTACCCCAGTTACCAGAAGTGTCCATGATGGGAAGAATTAGACCTCCAAGACAGAGGGTGTACTTGTCTTGGACTGCAAGATAATGAGCCCAAGCTGTGACAGTGACTAATGCATACACAAATTGTGCTCTGGGAATTTGCAAAAAGAAATAAAACTACATTCAGTTGTGAACATGACACATTAGGAACCAAAAGGCATTTATCACTGTAATCAAAAAACCTGCTTCCAGACTTCCAAGGCTCTTCATGACTTCCAGCTCTTTGATTAAACTGAGAAGTTTTCATCTGTGACTTCCACCTTCAAAGCAGAGTTTACAGAAGAGTTATAGAGTTTACCAGTGTCTGGTTCTCTCCAGGAGTGAAGGGCTGGTAATCTGGGGACACGGAGAGCTTCCCTATTTGCTTTGTTTTTTAATTCAAGACTTTGTCATAAGTCTGCCAACATTTTTCCTGAACAAACTTTTTTTCTTCACAGCAGGAACTGGGCCTTAAAACAGAAATTCTGAAAATAGGTCATGCTTTTGACTGAAGAATACCTTAAATGTACTGTTGATAACAACCCATAATGTACTCTCTAAACATAAGAAAATACTAATGTGATAAAGTATGGCATGTACTTCTCACAGCTTATTCCTAAATGGAATAATCTCTTTTTGGTGTCTTGAAGCCTTTTTATTAAAGAGCTGTCATCTGCATATCCTTTAAGTCCCTTGGTGTACGGTAACAACAATGGCATTTTCTTCCCATTCTTCCTTAATCCTTACAGGGTTTTTTACTTTTGTAACAAAATTTAGCCCTTAATAAACTAAAAATATTACTACTTCTACCTTCCATATAGATTTTTATGCATTCATAGCAATATGTATGCAGTACCCAAATTAGCCTGCATAAAGTGTTTGCCTTTTCAGTCTCTTCTCAGAGGTACAAACATTTTCCTTCTAAACTAATTATTCATCTATTTATTTTGATAGAGAAGGGAATAAAAACTCTGTAATTGAGTCCTGGTTTCAGCTAGGGTAAAGTTACTTTCTTCTCAGTAGCTGTGCTGTGTTTTGGATTTAGAATGAGAGTGGAGTTGAAAGCACACTGATGTTTTGCTTTTTTACTGTTGTGTTTATCATAAGTCAAGGACTTGGTGTTTGTGTCTCATGCTCTGCTAGTGAGGAAGTGTGCAAAAGAAACTGGGAGGGAGCATAGCTGGGACAGGTGACCCTAGCTGACCAAAAGGATATTCCACAGCATAGAAAGTTATGCCCGGTATATAAACTGGGTGAGTTGCCTGGAAGGGCAGCTGATCTGGATTTGGGAAGGGTGTCTAGCATCTCTTAGTGGTCATTGGGCATCACTTGTTTTTTCCTTTTTCATTCTCATTATTATAAAAATTTACAATTGTTACCATATTTTAATTATTGAACTGTGTGGCGCCTAATTTCCATCTGGGCCTAAATCCCAACAAATGCCCATAATTTGCCTGGGAACACCATTCAATCTTTAACAAGAACAAATCTGTCAGACATTTTTCCATGTGTAATAGATGTGCTATTATTGCAAAGAATTAATGCTGATTAGTCCTATGACTGATGTTACACAGAAAGTGTTCTGCTGTAACCTTATAATAAAACAAAGCTTTAAATTGACTCACCAAGAGTGGCAGAAAACTTAAAGATCATCATGCCTCTCATTATGTTCTGTTCCAAGTTTTCTTAATTGTCTGATCAAATGCCCAACACTTGTATAGCAAGAAGAAACTGTCCTCCCAATGAAAAGTAAATGGAATAGCAGTTCTTATCAGATACAGATGGAGTCAAAGTACTCATAACGATACATCAAGGACATTACACAAGGCTGTGTAATAAACTAAGGCATCCATAGGCTGCAAAGTAAAATAAAACTGAATTAAATAGTAATTGGCACATGACAAAGCTGCCCAAGATGTCTTAGGGAAAGTGGAAGAGACTGCTTCAGAGCTTAAATATTTCAGTCAAGAGCACAGAAATACACTTGTAGTATACATTTGACAGTTGTCAGAGCCTTCATTCTTGGTCCAATGAATCTCCAGATATCCTGCTGACGTGCTCAGGCCATGATCTGTGGCTATGCCTCAGAAAGCTGGCAGAGCAGCTCGTTGGTCCCACAGAACACACCAGGGAGATCTCCCTCATCACACTTCTCACAGCAAAGTGGGCTATTTTGCTAATATCCTGTCCTTTAGACATCAAGCTTTTCAGGCATAATCTTCCAGAGTGACAGAGAACACCAGCCTGGGGAAGGACACTTGGCTATTTCAATGTCTCATTAATTAGAGCTTTAACTTGGCAATGAAGGTGGGCCTAATTGTACATGGAGGCAAAAATGAGGCAGTGATTCATTGAACAACTTTAACCTGAGCCCAAAAGACATCAGGAAGGGAGTAGAGAGTCCAATCTCCCCACTAGAGTGTCAGGCTCAACTTTTCTCATCTCACAGTAGGTGCTAAAAGAGTTTACCCAATTGTCTTTCTTAACTATAAACTGAGCTTAGCATGATTAGCTTAGATGGAAAGTATTATATCTGAAGTGAAGCAAAATGAATGCCACTCCAAGTTTCAGAGCTCAAGAAACTTGGTGGCTGATCTGTGCTTAACACAATAGTGTTTGCTTCAAACCCATGTGCCTTCCCCTTCTCTACAGCCATGCACACTTACATTATTTAATGAGTGGACATCCTCATCTGAGTTCTCATAAACTTCCAAATTTTCTTCCTGGAAGGTATTCAAAATACTCTGATTAATTTTCATAATGAAAAAAAAAAAACCAAAGAAAAAGACAGGGTGGGAATTCTGATCTCAATGTCTCAAGAAGCAAAAAACCCCCTTGAATGGTTCTAACAGCTGTTAAAAATGTTAAAAGCAAAATAGACATGAAGGTACTTTCATCTGTAAGAACATGACTACTATGCAGTTCTGCACATTGAAAATATCAAAGACTCAACAGCCTGAAAAAGAGATTTCTTCCAAACATCTGAGCTGAATAAACTTTTATTCAAATAATTCCTGCTGAAGAATGTCAGTGAATAATGTGCAATTTACCTTGTTACATTGTATAGGTTTGTTTTTGCAAAAAACTGCCATGTAAGATGACTTTCAATGTCATTCTGGTAATCTCCTGCTCTGTCCCTTAATGTATCTTGCTCTTTATTAGCCAAAATTTTTTAAAGTTAATTTTACATTTAATCATCAGTCTAATGTTAATATATTCCTGTAGCAATGCTGCAGTCATTATTGCAAAGTAAATTTTAAAAAGAAAACCTATTTCCTAAATACATAATGATCTACCACCTTTTAAATTATTTACATTATTAGGTAGGCTTTACCCTAATGATTTGTTTTGCTCACCATGCTTTGCTTCCACTGCAACTTCTTGAGCAGTTGCCAGAGTTTTGTGACAAGTTAAAACAAAAGTGTATTCCAAATCCTTACTGGTGAAGTATTTCTAACATTTTGTGCCTTGTAACTCTCAAAGCAGAAAGTTCTGACAGTGTTTCTTTTTCCATGTCTATTTTTTGAGAATTGTGCAGTGACTTTGTCTTACAGTACAAACAGTATGAGGAGGTTAGGAACTCCTTCGTACATTACAAACTCACTCCACACACCAGCTTTCATCCTGATCCAATTAAGTTACTGCCTAAAATTCAGCATATTTTTAAGCATTATTGCTATACTGGGATGACTTTGACTATTGCCTCTGTACATCTGTGTAATACTTCCCACATGTTTTAAGCCTTTTCAATTTCTTTTTTTTTTAATCTTCTCTCAGAAAAAAACAGTGGAGGTTTTCTCATAGTGGCATAAAATCTTTTCTTTAAAGACAGTGAAAAAGAGGATTCAGTCACAAACACCTTGGTTCCTAAGTTAAAAATGAATTAAAGAAACCATGTTGCTTGTTTTAAAGATTTCTTTAAGGCAAATTTTTTACTTTTCAAAAGCAGGATTTAAAATAAAAGAAAATTCAAAGTTCTGACTCCAGCTCAGCCATTTAGCATGCAATATATTCATGAATTGCCTTATCACTTGTGCACTAGGTTATGCTTCCTTAGCTAGTTTTAAAAGCAGCAATTCTCAAAGTCATATTTTTTTCATATTCTATATTTATTTTGAATTGATGTCTATAAGTAGAGCTTGCTGCTCTGATTCTTTATAATTGTTGGAACTGCTCCCAGACACCTGAATAGAGTCAGCTGTAACTTTGGCTTGCCATCAGTCTTAAAAAAAAAAGTGATTAACATTTATAAACTGAGATATTAGTGAGATGCTGATGTTGAAAAATGCAAATATAGAGCATAATTAAAGTACATCCAAGTACAGTGACTTTCAAATGCATGAATGTTCCTTGCTTCTAGCAGAAATTTGTGGGTTTATTTACCATAATTAGAACTCAGTGACACCAGAGTAGCACAGTGTACTCTGAGAGCTGATGTAAGGTCAGGAGTGACCCCAGTGAAGCTGAAGAAAGCAAGGATTACACGATGTCCCTTTGAAGAAGGAGCGGGGTAAGATTCCATACACTCAGACTCTTGTATTTCTAAGTCACTTGTTAGCAAATTAAAAGTCCCTATTCCTACTAGAAAGCCGAGTAGAAAAAGGTAAGTGGTTTGTAGTCCAAAGCAACCCAGTTCAAGAATCATTACTGACTAATCCAAACATTAAAAGAAGTTTTCAGAGCACATAGAAAAATGTAGGTAACTTTTAAAAAGTGGCAGCATCAGGGGTTGTACACCTGTCACAACAGAAAGCAGTGATAATAGCTGCTGGTCTTTATTGATGGCCATTTCAATGTTTCCCAGGAGATTTTAGAAAAGCTAAAGACACTGATAATGCCTCCACTCCTCTGTGCATTAGGAAAAGAGGCTGGAATAAACAAGTCTGAGATTCCAGAAGAAAAAACAAGAGGTTTCAATCACAAAGACTGTTGCAAACTGTCATTACAGAATGAGGCTTGAAAAGATTAATTGCAGCCATTCAAAATGACAGTGACCTCCCTTTCCGTGAGACTGCCTTCAGTTTCCTCCCATACAGCCAAGAACACTTGCAGCCTTGGCAGCCTTGTTCAAATCCTCTTGGGCTGCCACTTCAGACTTTTTACTTTGGGGAAGGGCTGTCTGGAATGCTAAAGCTGGCTTACACCATACAGCAGCCTGCTCCCTGAAGCCTCCCTGGGCTCCTGGGGAGAAGTAAAAGGAAATATCATAATGCTGCAGAATATGCATAATCCAATAGAAAATAATTTAATTGGAATGTTCTTAATCAGCTTTAATTACAAATCCCTAGAGTACATTACAACACAACCATAGAGCTAATTTTATTAAACCTCTTGGTATTTCAGGGTAAAATGTACATTACAAGGCTATACTAATTGAGGCTTAGGCAAAAGATCCTGGAACCACTACAGAAACATCCAGAGGAATATGCAATTCTTCTGTATGAAATGGGGTTTTAATCAGATTCTCACCTAATCCTGTGTAGGCTTCTACTACTGAATGAAAGCCACCTGTGAAAATAGAGGACAGCAACTTGTGAGATGTAGTAGGAAGCCAAGTACTCCTCAAAGCAGAGAGAATTCAACCCTTCTCTGAGCATCTGGCCCAGTAGGAACAGTGAATCTGTATTCTCTCTTTATCTCCAGTCATGTTCCCAGTTAGCCTTCACATCTTTTCTGCTTGTAGAGGCCCCACAGTTTTGAGGAAATGCTAATTTTGTTCACTCTTCATAATTGCTTTGTTCCTGAGGAGCTTCATTCACAGTGATCTCCTGCTGCAACATGCCCAGCAGTGAAACCTCAGCACATAGTTCTGCCATTCAGGACTTTTTTCTTGCAGTGTGTCTCTCTGTGCACCTGTGCAGTAAATATAGGCAAATAGGACCTGGTGATGCTTTAAAAAGCAGACATGGAAAGAGATATGAGCACAAATTTCCACAGCATCAGATTCTGCAGTTTTGCTCCTCACACTGTTTTCCCTAGGTCTTCAGCTCAAACCAGTTGCTCTCTGCCCTTTTCACCCTACCTGTGGGCAATCAGCAATACTACTTTTGCAAAAAGAGGCATCTCTGAGTTTCTGTGAAAAGTATCCTAGGAAACAGCAGGATATCTCCCAGGGCATGAAAACTACCTTTTTTTTTGTAAGGGAAATGGAGCCACAGTAATGGTGGTAAACATTGGGACTCATTGGAAAGGCAGAATTCAACTTATGCTGGAAAATGGAAAGAAAACTATAAATTGGACTCTTCCAGTAAGTATTTTCAGAAAACTAACAATTGCAGCACATAAATGCAGAAATGAGATTTAACTGAATAGCCCCATGTTCTGTGGAGGTGCTCAGTACCACATCTCCTTGCCAGATATTTCAAACAAAACCCAAATCTTCAGCTAAAATAAGCATTTGAATGTAGAAAGATCAGGCATAAAGGAAAGCAGGAAACCCAGAACATGCACAAAACCAGTTTATTAGCTGTCCAAAGGGAAAGAGCTTCTTTTTCATATTGAATTGGGTTGGCTTACTGCTGCCAGGTTATGGAGTCACGCAGTACTATGGAGAGACAGGGAGCTAAACAGTAGATGCAATGCATGCTTTAAGTCTAGTTCTTCTAGACCTGTCTGAAAGCAGCCCTCTGTTCTCGTTTTGAGTCTTTGGCTGCAGGTTTGTTTAGCCTCTGGGGAAACAAAGAGATTGCATTAAATATAATTAAATGAAGTATAGCAGAGTCAGTACTGAAGCAAGGTCCTGATCTAGAGCTAATGAAAAACTAACTAAATTAAACCAAATAAGTTTGGAAACAATACTCATAATACAATTATTGCATTTTAAATATGAAAGGGAAAACTGCACCATGGGGAAGGGATTATAGCAATGGCAGTGAATGCAAAAAGATTTCAGGCAATGGCACCTGCTAAACCACTGGATCGTGGGTACCTGCTCACAACACCCATATTTGCAATACCAACACAAGGCAATTTCACAAGATAGGCCAAGATCCAAGTGGGACTGTTTTCAGGCAGCCTGTACACATGGAGAAAAGATACACAGATGTTTTGTTAATAAGAGAAAGAAGATAAAAGCATGACGTGGTCTCCTCATGTCATGTATGAGCATGGGCTGCTGCCTCTGTGGACCTGATGACATCTCAGCTTTAAGAATGATAAATCTAGAATTGTTCCCTACTCCCTAGTGCTTTGCTAATGAGATTCTCTCTTTAACCATTTTCAGATAGAACAGACATAAAATGCTAATCAGCTGTACTCTAAACCAAGTCAGTCTGTGTTATTGACCTTGATTTTATCTCACAGATGAATTGCATGTGTTTTGTTACAGCATTGAAGGGGTGGTGAAAGCATCATCTGTCAGCTACTGGAAAACTCAAAACTTTGCTATATAGAGACCAGACTAACACAGTTTGTGGTGCTATTAACAGCAAGGAAAAATCAGACACTACCTTCAGTTTCCACTAAAAAGCAGATTTTTCTCCTCAGCTGAACTTTAAATAAAAGCTGATGTCACACTTCACAAAGGCCTAAGTGAGAGATTTTTCTTGCAGTAGAGATTATCAGCAGTAGAATTGTGTTTCGAATGAAACTAAGTACTGGAGGACAAAGAAGATAAAACACAGAAAACCAGCCCAGTTATACTCTATATTTTATCACATAGTGCAAATTTTGATGTCAAGGAAAACAAATAATTCAATTCCAGCATAGGCATAATTCTAAATTTCACTGTGCTCAAATTATATCCACAGCAGATGTATCACTGCTCAAAATAATAGAAGATTCATTGCAGTCTGCCTCCACCCACTCTCCAGCTAGATGTTTCTTTTGCAAAATGAGACAAAGAATGTAACAAGGCAGAAAGAAATTATATTCCAGTGGGGAAGTTGTTACGGGTTTGTTTGGGATAGTTCAACTCAATGAACATCCAAGGAAATTAAGAGTCTAATATTCAAGATATATTTGACCACTCTACAAACTTATTTTGTTGCAGTATATGTAAATACTTTTTAAACTACTGAATTGAACTTTTTTGAAAAGTGTTTTCTTGTTTCCTGTCAGAAGAGTGGTTCATTTCAAGACTTTCTCCACCGACATAAATCCCCCTTTTTCACCTACATAGTCAACACTGTTAACTTTTTCTTGTTCTGCTAGGAGGTTAGGAGCCAAGGAAGTGAAATCAAACCCAGGAAGAATTCATTTTACTAGGATGCAAAATATGAAGTGCCAGCCTCTGGTATTCAAGTGGTATTGGGGTGATGCATTAAAGCCAAGCGTTTCGGAGAGAGAGAGAAATTCTAGTCTCAAGTCCTCATGCACTTTCAAGCAGAAAATTCAGAGGGCAGTCCCCATGTTTCTGGCATGCCTGGACACAAAGGGGGCTGCTGAGAATCCAGCAGTAGGCTCCTGGCTTCCTCTGCCACCTCCAGACATTTCAGCATATACATTTCTGTGAGGCTCGCGTTCCAGCTGTGCACTGATTCAGGCCAGCTATAACAATTTAGGATTTGATCTTGAATTGTTAGAAGCAAATGTTTTCCATTGGATGGAGACTTCATTGGGCAGCAATGAAATATTCATATAAAGGTTTAAAATGATCCTTAGAACTTCATGTGCTGTTAACTTCACTTGAGACTGAATAACCTCAGGGGAAAATACAAACATCACTTTGGAACATGTTTAAAAGAGGGCACAGTAACAAGTTAAATACAGCGTCTAAAATATGAACGAGTTCAATTCAGATGTTTCTCTCCATTAAATCCATGCTGTTTCAGCTTTCCAGTTAGCTTCTTTTATATCTTGGCACCATAGAAAGGCCTATATTTTTGTGTTCCCTAGAGCTGCACAAAATCTGGATGGATAGAGCAAATGCTACATGGTTCAAAACTACTAACTCATGCTTCCTAAGATAAATAGTATGAAACCACTGCAGGAATATAATCATTCACTTTTCTATGATTTATTGTAAGCAGTCCAAAATAGTATCTCAAAGCAAAGAAAACTTATGCTTACTTCAAGTCTTCATGCAAAAAATCTTCTACCAAGTTAATTGGTAGGTTTCTTACCATTGTGAATGGACAAAAATTGCATGTCAGAGTTCCCAGCATTTTAGAATCATTAGATAAATTAGGCAACAGGAGAACCTGTCCTGTCAAAGACAGAAAGGTATCTGGAAGTTATCCTGCTTCAGAGCCAACAGGAGCTCCTTTCAGAGTGTTCCTCCTCTTCCCCATCCCAAGTAACATCAGATACTTCTCAGTGTCAGGCCCCCAGAACTAACTTTCCAAGAAACTCCTAAATAGCCCAGAAATGGGTTTACTTACCTAGGACTGATTCAAGTCACCAACACCCTTCAGGTACAGAATTAAGCCTGAGTCTCCTACAAATGCCAAGTTGTTAGTGGTTACAAGTAGTAGTTTTTTGATCAAGCTTCTTAGTGGTCATATAAAGGGGGAGAAAACTGAAATGTAATGCTTAGTACACTTTGAAACGTGGTATTGAGAGATTCCTAACTAAAATACAGCTGTCAATTACCTTTTTAGGCATTACATAAACATTTGATGTAGCAGTCCTTTAAGATAAATACTCTTGAAAATGAGAGAGTAAAGAATGTAAAGATTAAGTGGTCCTGTTAAACACATCCAACATGCATATCACCAGGAGGGTTCTCTGGATAGCTGTAAAACAATAAGCAGTGTATGATTTTCTCTATTCTGAGGCAGTTCACTCTCTTGGCCAAACTATGAAGTTTTCACCTGGGAAGGTGAAACACTGAAATAGAACGAGGTTCATAGGCCTGCATTATTTTTCTCTGCAAATGTCTTCTGGAAGGAAATGGTTTCTGCAGTGAGAACAGCTGTCCCTGTCTTGGAGAGGCATACCTTGCAATGTTCTAACACATGAGAGAAGACAGCCTCCATGTGTCTTTGTACTAACTAGTTTCTCTCTAAATTCAGTTTTCCTGGACTGATGCAGTGGAAGAGGCCAGAACGATTTCAGACCGCAGAGGTCCTCTTTTATACTTCACTGCAGTGCAAAGCAGCTCAATGTACTGGCAGCAAGCCATAGTCCACATTCAAATTAAAGAGAATTTCTCTGCAACACAGAAGTATCCCTTTTACTCATTTCCTTCAGCTCAAGTTCTACAGAAACATTGCAACACATGCAACTGATGTGGAAGCATTAAAACTCAAGTACAGTTTCTGGATAAATGCTCATGTTTTGTAATGCTCTCTTCTTAGCGAATCTTATGCTGAGTCACAGGAAGTGTTGTGAGAACAGTGCAATACACCACCAGAAGGCACATTGGACCCAGAGCTTTCTTAGAAAGCTTACAAGCAGAGGATTTAACATATGAAAGGAGGTGCAAACGTCACTAAGATGAAAGGGGAAAAGACAGGGAGATCGATCTATACAGGCAACTGTCAACAGAGACGACCAAGCACTTTCAGGGCCTATCTGGCTTGTTTGAGCCTAAAGTTGGACACTTCATTAACCTGCA